>NW_024070202.1:40640135-41240135 GCF_014754425.2 Oryx dammah | reverse complement strand
TGACCTGCCTCTTGAGAAATCTGTATGCAGGTCAGGAAGCAACAGTTAGAACTGGACATGGAACAACAGACTGGTTCCAAATAGGAAAAGGAGTACATCAAGGCTGTGTATTGTCACCCTGCTTATTTAACTTATATGCAGAGTACATCATGAGAAACACTGGACTGGAAGAAACACAAGCTGGAATCAAGATTGCCGGGAGAAATAATAACCTCAGATATGCAGATGACACCACCTTTATGGCAGAAAGTGAAGAAGAACTCAAAAGCCTCTTGATGAAAGTGAAAGTGGAGAGTGAAAAAGTTGGCTTAAAGCTCAACATTCAGAAGATCATGGCATCTGGTCCCATCGCTTCGTGGGAAATAGTGGGGAAACAGTGGAAACAGTGGCAGACTTTATATTTTTGGGCTCCAAAATCACTGCAGATGGTGACTGCAGCCATGAAATTAAAAGACACTCCTTGGAAATAGTTATGACCAACCTAGATAGCATATTCAAAAGCAGAGACATTACTTTGCTGACTAAGGTCCGTCTAGTCAAGGCTATGGTTTTTCCTGTGGTCATGTATGGATGTGAGAGTTGGACTGTGAAGAAGGCTGAGCACCGAAGAATTGATGCTTTTGAACTGTGGTGTTGGAGAAGACTCTTGAGAGTCCCTTGGACTGCAAGGAGATCCAACCAGTCCATTCTGAAGGAGATCAGCCCTGGGATTTCTTTGGAAGAAATAATGCTAAAGCTGAAGCTACAGTACTTTGGCCACCTCATGCGAAGAGTTGACTCATTGGAAAAGACTCTGATGCTGGGAGGGATTGGGGGCAGGAGGAGAAGGGGAAAACAGAGGGTGAAATGGCTGGATGGCATCACGGACTCGATGGACGTGAGTCTGAGTGAACTCCAGGAGTTGGTGATGGACATGGAGGCCTGGCGTGCTGCAATTCATGGGGTCTCAAAGAGTCAGACACGACTGAGCAACTGAACTGAACTGAACCACAGAAAAGTTTTAGAGTTATGCATTCCAGGAATTTCCATCCAGGGTCTATCCTATTAAAACTTCATTGGCAAAACAACTTCCTCTATATAGTTCCTCATTTGCATCTTATGAAAGTAATGCTATTTGACCTTTTTACCTATAAAACAACAATCTAATGTGGTCCAGAAGGTCCCAGTAAATTCTCATCTTTCTGAAATGTTATAAGAATTCTGTGGAGATTTCTGTCTCTAATAGCTTGTTTACTCTGCTGTTGGTATCAATTTGGGTAAATAAGTGGTTTAAATAACTTCTGGTGGGACAGGACTGCATCAGTTTGGACACGAATTTTTTCTTTTGCATTTTAAGCATAATTGTCCTGTCCTTGATCTTATTAATCTTATGGCTTCATAGAAGAGAACATGTTGCTGAGGGAAAAATGTCAAAAGGCTATGGGGATGTGGGTCTGTGGTTTCCACTGGCCCTGTCTTAAAAGCAGTTTATTTTCATCTCAAATCATGAGGTAGTATGATTCCAGCATTCTGGGGAAAAGAAACCAGAAAGATAAAAAAATAGAAAACCTATTACTCTTATTAGCCATCTTCCCAGGATAGATGTAAAGAATGTTCTTAAAATGATTTTATTACTTTGGGGAGACTTATGTAAGTGGCACTTTCTCCATTTTGACACTTGATCTCTTTTCCACCCATGGCCTTCATGTAATGTTTTATAACTGATGTCTCTCTGAACTTCTGTATACTTCTGTCTCCGTCTTTGCCATAATTCCTTTTCCAAGTCTTCTCCTCACCGTATATATCTGCTACACTAGTTAAGTATTGAACTCTGGTTGCTTTAGCTAGAAAATTTTAGTGTTCACCATTATCTGTCAGAGAGCTAGACTTAATTTCCCATCTCCCGTGCTTCTGGGTGAGGTTACTTTGACTAACACACCCCAATAAATGTGATAGGAGATATATGTGTCATTTCCTGGGCAAGATTATTAAAGGAATGGCATTTTCCATGATCTTGTTTCTGTGTGTCTTCTGAGTGTCTGAAAGGAAAATAGAACTATAAGATGGAAGATGCCTTGACGCCTTGAATTACTGCTACAGATCATCATGTTCCTTACATGACCCAGAAAAAAAAATTGTGATATGAACACAAACAACTGGGATTGAAATATGTTTGTTATAGGAGTTGACCTAATATATTTTTTTTAAAGAAGAATAGTTGATTTATAATATTAAATTATTTCAAGTAAACAACATAGTGATTGAAATTTGTATAGATTATTCTCTATTTATAGTTATGGTAAAATATTAGCTATATTCCCTATGCTGTATGATATATTCTTTTTTTAATTTAAATTTATTTATTTTAACTGGAGGTTAATTACTTTACACTATTGTATTGGTTTTGCCATATATCAACATGAATCCTTACAGCTTATTTTATACATAGTAGTTTGTATCTCTTAAGCTGTCACCCCTATCTTGTCCCTTACACTGTCCCTCTCCCCTCTGATCAGTTTGTTCTCTATTGTGAGGCTGTTTCTTTTTTGGTATAATCATCAGTTTGTTTTGTTTTTTAGATTCCACATGTATGTTCTAAAATAGAGTATTTGTCTTTCTCTGATTTACTAAGTATAACCCTCTCCAGTTCCATCCATTTTGTTGCAAATGCATTCTTTTTATGGCTGAATAATATTTCACGTATATACCACAACTTTTTTATCCATTTATTATTTTTAACTTTCTTTGATAATTATTTAAATTTTATTATTTGGGGCTGCACTCGGTCTTTGTTGCTTTGCATGGGCTTTCTCTAGTTGCCATGGACAGGGGCTACTCTTCATTGTGTTGCATGGATTTCTCATTGTGCTAGCTTCCCTTGTTGTGGAGTGCAATCTCTAGGCATGCAGGCCTTAGTAATTGTGGCACACAGGCTCAAGTGGTTGCAGCTTTCAGGCCCTAGAGCACAGGCTCAGTAGTTGTGGTACACAAGCTTAAGTTGCTCCACAATATGTGGAATCTTCCTGGACTAGGAATCGTGTCTCCTGCACTGGAAGGTAGATTTCCATTCATTACGCCAACCAGGGAAGTCCCATTCATCTGTTGATGGACACTTATCATGTTTCTTTACCTTTGCAATTTTAAATAATGCTGCTATGCACCCAGGGATATATGTATTTTTTCAGATTAGTGATTTCATTTAATTCAGATAGATATCCAGGATTAGAATTTCTGGGTAATATGGTAGTTCTATTTTTAGGTTTTTGAGGAAAAGTCATACTATTTACAAAAGATGCTACATGGATGTATATTCCCACCAGCAGTGTACAAGTATTTTCTTTACTCCATGTCCTCACCAATATTTGTTATTCGGGTTCTTTTTGATGATAGACCTTCTGACAGGTGTGAGGTGGTATCTCATTGTAGTTTTGATTTGCATTTTTCTGATTAGTGATGTCTAGCATCTTTTGATATGCATATTGGGTACCTGTATGTATTTTTTGGAAAAATATCTATTCAGGTCATCTGCCCACTTCTTAATCTGTTTTTTTTGTTTTGTTTTGTTTTTGCATACTGAGTTGTATGTAGTAGTGTGTATAGTAGTTCAGTCACTCAGTTGTGTCCAACTCTGTGCAACTCCATGGACTGCAGCACACCAGGCTTCCCTGTCTATCACCAACTCCCAGAGTCTACTCAAACACGTGTCCATTGAGTCAGTGATGCCATCCAACCATCTGATCCTGTTATCTACTTCTACTGCCTTCAATCTTTCCCAGCATCAGGGTCTTTTCCAATGAGTCAGTTCTTTCCATCAGCTGGCCAGAGTATTGGAGTTTCAGCTTCAGCATCAGTCCTTCCAATGAACACTCAGGACTGATTTCCTATAGGATGGACTAGTTGGATCTCCTTGCTGTCCAAGGAACTCTCAAGAGTCTTCCCCAACACCACAATTAAAAAGCATTGATTCTTTGATGATCAGGTTTATTTATAGTCCAACTCTCACATCCATACATGACTACAAGAAAAACAATAGCTTTGACTAGATGGACTTTTGTTAGCAAAGTAATGTCTCGTTTTTAATATGCTGTCTGGGTTGATTATAACTTTTCTTCCAAGGAGCAAGCGTCTTTTAATTTCATGGCTGCAGTCACCATCTGCAGTGATTTTGGAGGCAAAAAAAAAAAATCTGTCGCTGTTTCCATCATTTCCCTATCTGTTTGCCATGAAGTGATGGGACTGGATGCCATGATGTTAGTTTTCTGAATGTTGAGTTTTCACTTTCATTAAGAGGCTCTTTAGTTCTTCTTTACTTTCTGCCATAAGTATGGTATCATCTGAGATTATTGATATTTCTCCCAGCAATCTTGATTCTAGCTTGTGCTTCCTCCAGCCTGGCATTTCCCATGATATACTCTGCATATAAATTAAATAAGTAGGGTGACAGTATACAGCCTTGACATACTCCTTTCCCAATTTGGAACCAGTCTGCGGTTCCATGTCTAGTTCTAACTGTTACTTCTTGACCTGCATACAGATTTCTCAGGAGGCAGGTAAGGTGGTCTGGTGTTCACCTCTCTTGAAGAATTTTCCACAGTTTATTGTGATCCACACAGTCAAAAGCTTTCAAAGTCAATAAAGCAGAAATAGATGTTTTTCTGGGACTCTCTTGCTTTTTTGATGATCCAACAGATGTTGCAATTTGATCTCTGGTTCCTCTGTGTGTGAGATTAGTGCAATTGTGTGGTAGTTGAAGCATTTTTTGGCATTGCCTTTCTTTGGGATTGGAATGAAAACTAACATTTTCCAGTCCTGTGGCCACTGCTAAGTTTTCCAAGTTTGCTGGCGTATTAAGTGCAGCACTGTAACAGCATCATCTTTTAGAATTTGAAATAGCTCAGCTGGAATTCTATCACCTCCACTAGCTTTGTTCATAGTGAACAAAGGCGCACTTGACTTCGCATTCCAGGATGTCTGGCTCTAGGTGAGTGATCACCCCATCATGATCATCTGGGTTATGAAGATCTTTTTTGTATAGTTCTTGTATGTATTCTTGCCACCTCTTCTTTACATCTGCTTCTGTTAGGTCTATACCATTTCTCTGTCCTTTATTGTTCCCATCTTTGCATGTAATAGTCCCTTGGTATCTCTAATTTTCTGGAAGAGATCTCTAGTCTTTCCCATTCTATTGTTTTCCTCTATTTCTTTGCACTGGTCATTGAGGAAGGCTTTCTTATCTCTCCTTGCTGTTCTTTGGAACTTGGCATTCAAATGGGTATATCTTTCCTTTACTCCCTTTAGCTTCTCTTCCCTCCTCAGCTAATTGTAAGTCCTCCTCAGACAACCATTTTGCCTTTTTGCATTTCTTTTTCTTGGGGCTTGTCTTGATCACTGACTTTAGTACAATGTTGTGAACCTCTTGTCTGTAGTTATTCAGGCAGTCTATCAGATCTAATCTCTTGAATCTATTTCTCACTTCCACTGTATAGTCATAAGGGGTTTGATTTAGGTCATACCTGAATGGTCTAGTGGTTTTCCCTACTTTCTTCAATTTAAATCTGAATTTGGCAATAAGGAGCTCATGATCTGAGCCACAGTCAACTCTTGGTCTTGTTTTTGCTGACTGTATAGAGCTTCTCCATCTTTGGCTGCAAAGAATATAATCAATCTGATTTCAGTGTTGACCATCTGGCGATGTTCATGTGTAGAGTCTTCTCTTTTGTTGTTGGAAGAGAGTGTTTGCTATGACCAGTGCATTTTCTTGGCAAAACTCTATGAGCCTTTTCCAAGCCCAAATTTGCTTGTTACTCCAGGTATCTCTTGGCTTCCTACTTTTGCATTCCAGTCCCCTATAATGAAAAGGACATCTTTTTGCGGTGTTGGTTCTAGAAGGTTTTGTAGGTCTTCACAGAACCATTCAACTTCAGCTTCTTCAGCATTACTGGTTGGGGCATAGACTTGGATTACCGTGATACTGAATGGTTTGCCTTGGAAATGAATAGAGATCATTCTGTCATTTTTGAGATTACATCCAAGTACTGCATTTCGGACTTTCTTGTTGACAATGGCCACTCCATTTCTAAGGGATTCTTGCCCACAGTAGTAGGTATAATGGTCATCTGAGTTAAATTCACCCATTCCAGCCTAGTTCAGTTTGCTGATTCCTAAAATAGTGTTCACTCTTGCCATCTCCTGTTTGACCATTTTCAGTTTGCTTGATTCATGGACCTATCATTCCATGTTCCTCTGCAGCACTGCTCTTTACAGCATCAGACTTTACTTTTATCACCTGTTACATCCACAGTGGGTGGTGTTTTTGCATTGGCTCCATCTCTTTATTCTTTCTGGAGTTATTTCTGCAGTGATCTCCAGTAGCATATTGGGCACCTACTGACCTGGGGAGTTCATCTTTCAGTATCCTTTGTTTTGCCTTTTCATACATTTCATGTATGAAAAGTTGTATGAACTCTCTATATTTTGGATATTAGCCCCTTATTGGTTTATGATTTGCAATCATTTTTTCCTATTCAATAGGTTATCTTGTCATTTTGTCAGTGGTTTCCTTTACTGTGCCAAAACTTTTCAGTTTAATTATGTCTGTTTAATTTGCTTATTAAAATTTTTTTTTGCCTTTTTTTCCCCATTTGCCTTAGGAAACAGTGAAAAAATGTTGCTATTATTTATGTCAGACTGTTATGAATATGTTGTCTTCTAGGAGTTTTATGGTTTCTGGTCTTACATTTAGGCATTTAATCCATTTTGAGTCTATTTTTGTACATGGAGTGAGGGGGAAAAAAACACCCTTTTTTACATGTAGCTGTCCACTTTTCCCAGTACCACTTATGAAGAGACTGTCTTTACTCCACTGTCTATTCTTGCCTTCTTTGTTGTATACTAACTGACCTTAAGTACATGGGTTTATTTCTGAGCTCTCTTTTCTGTTCTGTGATCTATGTTTCTCTGTTTTTATGCCAGTGCAATATTGTTTTGATTTCTGTAGCTTTGTCACATAGACTGAAGTCAAGGAGTGTGATACCTCCAGCCTTCAAGATTATTTTGTCTATTCAGAGTCTTCTGTATTTTCATAAAAAATTTTAAATTATTTGTTCCAGTTCTGTGAAAGAGTCTATTGGTATTTTGATTAAGGATTGTATTGAATATACAGATTGTGTTGGGTAGTATGGTCACTGTAACAATATTAAGTCTTTCAATTCATGATTACAATGTATTTCCATCTATTTGTGTTGTATTCAATTCCTTTCATCAGTGTCTCCTACTTTTCGGCATATAGATTTTTTTACCACTTAAGCGAGGTTTATACCTAAGTATTTTATTTTTTGATACAGTTATAAATGGAGTTGTTTCCTTAATTTCTCTTTGTAGTAGTTTGTTAGTGTATAGAAATGCAACATACTACTCTATATTAATTTTGTATCTTGCAAATTTACTGAATTCATTAATGAAACACTAGTTTTCTGGTGGCATGTTCAGGATTTCATATGTATAATATATTTTGTCTGTAACAGTACCAGTTTTATTTCTTCCTTTGAAACTTGGATTCCTTTTTTCTTGTCTGAATGTTGTGGCTAGCACTTCGAATACTATGTTGAATAAAAATGGCAAGAGTGGTGCTACTTGTCTTATTTCTGTTCTTGGAGAAAATGCTTTCAGCTTTTCACTGTTGAGTATGATTTTAGCTGTTGGGTTATCATATATGACTTTTATTGTGTTGGGGTGTGTGCACTCTATACCTGCTTTATGGAAAGATTTTATCATAAATGGATCTTGAGTTTTGTCAGAAGCTTTTTCTGCATCTATTGAGATGATCATATGGTTTTTATTCTTCAAATTGTTAATGAGGTGTATCACATTCATTGATTTGTGTGTGTGTGTGTGTGTGTATGCTAAGCCATACTTGCATTCCTGGGATAAATTCTACTTGATCATGGTGTATGACTTATTTTTAAAGTGTTGCTCAGTTTGGGTTAATAATACTTTGTTGAGGATTTTTGCAAGTGTGTTTATCAGTGATATTGGCCTATGATTTTCTTTTATTATAATATATTTGTCTGATTTTGTATCAGGGTGATGCTGGTATCATAGAATGAGTTTGAAAGCACTGCTTCCTCTGAAATTTTTTTGGGATAGTTTGAGAAGATAGGTGTTGACTCTTCTCTAAATGTTTGATAGGATTCACCTGTGAAGCCATCTGGTCCTGGACTTTTGTTGGGAGTTTTTTTTTAATTATTCAGTTTCATTATTGGTAATTGATCTGTTCATATTTGTATTCCTTCCTGGTTCAGTCTTCGGAGACTGTACATTGTTGGGAAATTGTCCGTTTCTTCTAGATTGTCAATTATATTGATGTACAGTTATTTGTAGTAATGTCTTAGGATCCTCAGGATTTCTGTGTTCAGTTGTAGCTTCCTTTTTTCACTTTTGATTTTATTGATTTGGTCCCTTTTTTGTTTTATGAGTCTGGGTAAAAGTTTATAAACTAAGAGTCTTTTCTGGGACTGGTATCTGCTTGTTTGTGGGTAAGGCTGGTCCTAAAGCTAGAGCAGGTCACTTGTGAGTTGGGTCAGAGATTCTGGTACTGATCTCTCCCCATTGATGGATGGAGCTGGGTCCCCTGTTCTCTGGCTGCAGGGCCCTGGGGGTCCCAGATCTAGTGCCTTTACACTGGCATGTGAGACCTGATCCTGGTGCTTCAGGGGTGGGGCTATCTCCAGGGTAAGCTGTGAGTTTGGGGATTTTAGGGAAGCCTGTCTACTAATGGGTAGGGATATGCCTCCATCGCATTATTTGCTTGGCCTGAAGCATCCTTTTACTGGTGCCCACAGGCTAGTGGCATGAGTGGGGCTGGGTCCTGAGGCTAATTAACAAGCTAGAGGGAGGATTCCAAAATGGTGATTGCCAGCACTAGTGTCCATGTGGTAGAACAAGCTCCTAAAATGTCTTTGTCCTCAATGGTGAGCTCCAATTGTCTCCTGCCTCTGCAGTAGACTCTCCATGATTAGCAGGTAGGTCTGACCCAGGCTCCTTTCAAATTACTGCCTCTACCCTGGGACCTAGAGCATCTGAGATTGGTGTGTGCCATTTAAGAGTAGAGTCTCTATTTCCCACAAAACATCTGGACCTCCTGGAAGAAAGTCCTGCTGGCTTTCAAAGCCAAATATTCTAGGAACTGGTCTTTCCTGGAAGGACCTCTGGTCTGGGAAACTTCCTGTTGGCCTTAGACCCCTGCTGGTTGAGGAGAACCTCTGAAATTGTCATTCTTCTCCTGTTTGTGGGTTGCTTACCCATGGATGACACTCTGTGGGGCCACAGAGTCAGACACAGCTGAGCGGCAGAGCATACGCATTACCCCTGGGTATAGGTCTTGATTATCCTGCCACTCTGCCCTCCTACCCATCTCATTGTGGTTCCTTCTGCATATCTTTTGTTGTAGAACAATTTTTTCTGGCAGGTTCTGGTTTTTTCTCATCTAGAGGTATTCTAGAAATAGTTGTAATTTTGGTGTGTCCATGAGAGGAGATGAACTCGGGATGTTTCTACTCTGCCATCTTGCCCAGTTTCATCTAATATGGGCAAAATCTCTATCCCCTGGATATCAACTTCTCCTGATGCATTCTTACCTCACAACAATTTCATCTTTGTCTTTATGGAGCCCACTTTCTCTTTCTGCCTGGTTTATATTGGTTTTACCCAGAGGTCCATCTTTGTCATCTTCTTTTCTCTCTACATGTTCTCTACATCACCCTGAAGATTAAACCTTACTCATGTAATCTGAAATTTCTGCTCTTATCTTTGACCTTTACTGTGGCATTCAGACTGATAAATGGAAGTTGTTACTGGAAAGTTCCACATAACCCCTTAATCCTCAGTAAAGCTAAAATAAAACAACCTTACTCTTCAAATTCTCTTTTTCCCCTCCTCCAACTTGGTAGACATTATCACTTCCTACAAAGTAGATGAAGGCAGAAATGAGCAATTTATCTCACACTTCTTACTGTACCACACTTCCGCCCAAGAATACAAAATTTTCTCTCAATTTTACTTCAGTATATATTTTTTTGAATGAAAACATTTCTTTCCATATCAACCCTGCCCTGTATAAGGCCCTCATAATCTCTCATTTGCCTATTACAATAACTCTGCGACTAGTCTCCCTCCATGTATCACGGAAATAGATACAGTACTCAGGTGAGGAAAATACCAAAATGGGCCTCCCTAGATTTCGAGGGACAATTATGGACATTCTAGCTGTAGTTCATTTCTTTCCTTCCCTCTAAAGGAGAAAATCAGTGTTCAAGCTAGTGACCATGTTACTACCCAGAACACTACAATAAATTTTTGGTGTTAATTTGAAGTTTTTAATCATTGAAGTGTGATTAAACTCAGCAATGTTAGTGATTAAAATTCCATGAGTTATGACAAAGATATATAGACATTTAACTACTATCACAATCAGGATGTAAAACATTTCTGTCACTCCAAAATGTCCACTCGATTTCTCGCCTTCAATCTCCTTACTCCAACCACTGATCCCTGGCAAATATTGATTTTTTTTTCTCTTTTGCTCTTAATATATTTGCATTGCCTAATCATAAAATGGACTCATAATACATGTATTTCCATATGGGTAGCTCCTTTCATTTGACATAGTGCATTTGAGATTCACTGATGTTGTGTGTATTGATATTTCATTCTTTCATTTAGCTGAGTAATTGTCCACTGTAGTATCTATTTTTGTCATTGTTATGTTTTCATCCTCAACTGTTTAGCTTATTCTTTAAAACATGTGTTAGCTTCTGACTACATTTATCAGTTTGTTTCCAGCCTGTAGAATCTTGGAAGTCCAATGGCCTACACTGATTTTGTATTCATCTTTACATTATTTTCAGAACCTCAGGCTCAGATGGTCCACAAGCCATAAAGGATTATTCACAGACCTTGAAACCTAGTAGGGTTCACACAGTTGAACTCTGAGGAAACTGAGATTCAGAGAGATCATATTGCTATATGTTTAGAAATATGAAACTATCTCATTATAAAGCCAAAACTTTTTTTTCCTTTCATCATAGTATGTACCTATATGTTTTTTTGGTGTGATGGAATGCAAAGTGTGTTTTTTGATGAAAGGGAATTTTAGTTCATCAGGAGAATAAGGTGGTTTTGTGGATAATAGTAGCTAGAAGGAAATTATTTTATGAAGAATATTGACTTTCATTAAGAAATCTAACAATGATTTTTTTAACTAAGATACAGAACATTTCTTCATTTAAATAATTACACTCCAATATAATAAATCATGACATTAAAATGTGTCTAACTGAAGATCTTTAGGTAGTTAAAACAGTGAGTATGATTGTGGCTTTGGGGTTTAGATAAGTTGGTGGTTCAGTTCAGTTCAGTTCAGTTGCTCAGTCATGTCTGACTTTTTGCAACCCCATGGACTGCAGCATGCTAGGCCTCCCTGTCCTCTCTGTCACCAACTCCTGGAATTTACTCAAATTCATGTCCATTGAATCGGTGATGCCATCCAACCATCTCATCCTCTATCATCCCCTTCTGTTCCCGCCCTCAATCTTTCCCAGCATCAGGGTCTTTTCCAGTGAATCAGTTCTTCGTATCAGGTGGCCAAAGTATTGGAGTTTCAGCTTCCACATAATTGCTTCTAATGAACACTCAGGACTGATCTCCTTTAGGATGGACTGGTTGGATCTCCTTGCATTCCAAGGGACTCTCAAGAGTCTTCTCCAACACCACAGTTCAAAAGCATCAATTCTTTGGTGCTCAGCTTTCTTTATAGTCCAACTCTCACATCCATATGTGACCACTGGAAAAACCATAGCCTTGACTAGATGGATTTTTGTTGGCAAAGTAATGTCTCTGCATTTTAATATGCTGTCTAGATTGGTCATAAATTTCCTTCCAAGGAGTAAGCATCTATTAATTCCTTGGTGTCAATCACCATCTGCAGTGATTTTGGAGCCCAAAAAAGTAAAGTCTGTCACTGTTTCTACTGTTACCCCATCTATTTGCCATGAAGTGATGGGACCGATGCCATGACCTTAGTTTTCTGAATGTTGAATTTTAAGCCAACTTTTTCACTCTCCTCTTTCACTTTCCTCAAGAGGCTCTTTAGTTCTTCTTCACTTTCTACTATAAGGGTGGTGTCATCTGCTTATCTGAGGTTATTGATATTTCTCCCAGCAATCTTGATTCCAGATTGTGCTTCATTCAGCCCAGCATTACCCATGATATGCTCTGCATATCAGTTAAATAAGCAGGGTGACAATATACAGCCTTGATGTACTCCTTTTCCTATTTGGATCCAATCTGTTGTTCCATGTCCAGTTCTTACTGTTGCTTTCTGACCTGCATACAGATTTCTCAAGAGGCAGGTCAGGTGGTCTGATATTCCCATCTCTTTCAGAATTTTCCAGTTTATTGTGATCCACACAGTCAAAGGCTTTGGCATAGTCAATAAAGCAGAAATAGATGTTTTTCTGGAACTCTCTTGCTTTTTTGATGATCTAGTGGATGTTGGCAATTGGATCTCTCATTCATCTGCCTTTTTCTAAATCCAGCTTGAACTCTGGAAGTTCAGTGTTCATGTATTTTTGAAGCCTGGCTTGGAGAATTTTGAGCATTACTTTACTAGCATGTGAGATGGGTGCAATTGTGCGTTAGTTTGAACATTCTCTGGCATTGCTTTTCTTTGGGATTGGAATGAAAACTGACCTTTTCCAATCCTGTGGCCACTGCTGAGTTTTCCATATTTGCTGACATATTGAGTGCAGCACTTTCATAGCATCATCTTTTAGGATTTGAAATAGCTCAGCTGGAATTCCATCACCTCCACTGGCTTTGTTCTTACGGATGCTTCCTAAGGCCATGTGACTTCACATTCCAGGATATTTGGCTCTAGGTGAGTGATCACACCATTGTAATCAGCTGGGTGGTGAAGATCTTTTTTGTATAGTTCTTCTGTGTATTCTTGCCACCTCTCCTTAATATCTCTCCTTCTGTTAGGTCCATACCATTTTTGTCCTTTTTTGTGCCCATCTTTGCATGAAATGGTCCCTCGGTATCTCTAATTTTTTTGAAGAGATTTCTAGTCTTTTCCATCCTGTTGTTTTCCTCTATTTCTTTGCACTGATCACTGAGGAAGGCTTTCTTATCTCTCCTTGCTGTTCTTTGGAACTCTGCATTCAAATGGATTTATCTTTCCTTTTCTCCTTTGCCTTTGGCTTCTTTTCTTTTCAAAGCTATTTGTAAGGCCTCCTCAGGCAGCCATTTTGCTTTTTTAATTTCTTTTTCTTGGGGATGGTCTTGCTCCCTGTCTCCTATACAGTGTCACGAACCTCTGTCCATAGTTCAGCAGGCACTCTGTCTATCAGATCTACTCCCTTAAATCTATTTCTCACTTCCACTGTATAGTCATAAGGGATTTGACTTAGGTCATACCTGAATGGTCTAGTGGTTTTCCCTACTTTCTCCAATTTAAATCTGAATTTGCCAATAAGAGTTCATGATCTGAGCCACAGTCAGCTCCCAGTCTTGTTTTTGCTGACTGTATAGAGCTTCTCCATCTTTGGCTGCAAAGAATAGAATCAATTTGATTTCAGTCTTGACTATCTGGTGATGTCAATGTGTAGAGCCATGTTGTGTAAGACCACCCAAGACAGATGGGTCATAGTGGAGAATTCTGACAAAATGTGGTCCCCTGGAGCATGGAATGGCAAGCCACTTCAGTATTCTTGCCTTGAGAACCCCATGAATGGTAGGAAAAGGCAAAAAGATAGTATACTAAAAGATGAGCTCCCCAGGTCATTAGGTGCCCAATATCCTACTGGAGATCAGTGGAGAAATAACTCCAAAAATAATGAAGGGATGGAGCCAAAGCAAAAACAACACCCAATTGTGGATGTGACTGGTGATAGATGCAAATTTTGATTTTGTAAAGAGCAATGTTGCATAGGAACCTGGAATGTTAGGTCCATGGGTCAAGGTGAATTGGAAGTGGTCAAACAGGAGATGACAAGGGTGAATGTCGACATTTTAAAATCAGCAAGCTAGAATGGACTAGAATGGGTGAATTTAACTCAGATGACCATTATATCTACTACTGTGTGCAAGAATCCCTTAGAAGAAATGGAGTAACAATCATAGACAACAAAAGAGTCTGAAATTCAGTATTTGGATGAAATTTCAAAAAGGAGAGAATGATCTCTGTTCCTTTCCAAGGCAAACCATGTAATATCACAGTAATCCAAGTCTATGTCCCAACCAGAAATGCTGAAGAAGCTGAAGTTGAATCGTTCTGTGAAGATCTACAAGACCTTCTAGAACTAACACTGAAAAAAAAGATGTCCTTTTCATTATAGGGGACTGGAATGCAAAAGTAGGAAGTCAAGAAATACCTGGAGTAATAGGCAAATTTGGCCTTGGAGTACAGAATGAAGCAGGTCAAAGGCTCATAGTTTGGCCAAGAGTATGCTCTGATCATAGCAAACTCCCTCTTCTAACAACACAAGACAAGTCGGTACAAGATAGAAATAGGACATCTAAAGGGGTAGATGTGTAATGTACATTTTAAAATGGCCAAGAAATTTTATGAAGGATATCTAAAATTATGTCTGATTACCTTGGAATGGAAATAGTATTAACAGCTTCTATTTTCAGTGGTCTGGCATAGCTCTTCAGGTACTGCTGTTTGTGTTTGTATTGGGGTGGGGCAGTCGTTTGGGGGCTGGTTTTTTTTGTTTGTTTGTTTTATTTTTCTTCCTTCATTTCATTCATTCACTACAGTTTTTATTATTATTTGCCACTGCTATATTTTAACTTCAACTATACACCTTATCTTGGATGGGGAAATGGTAACCCACTCCAGTATTCTTGGCTGGAAAATGCCATGGAAAGAGGAGCCTAGTAGGGTGTAATTCATGGGGTTGCAAAGAGTCAGACACAACTGAATGCATGACACATTCACCTTATAGTTTAAAAATGAAAGATCAGTTTTTTATATTCAAGTGCTAAACTTGTCTCTCTCATGTCAGTTCTCTTTAGAGGTATTTAAGAAATTGACATTTTTACAAAGGTGTCTTTGTAATAATTAAAATTTTTTATTTGAATGAAAGACATGAAGTAAAATTTCCATTGAAAAGAACATGATGTTAGTATGGTTAAATATCTGTACATAGAACAATGTCTAAAACTGGCAGATATTTATTTCTATATTAGTCAAATTTATGATCTCTCCTTTGATCAAATTCTTTACTTGGGAACAAGTTATTACTGTTGAATGTCAAGTTTCTTAGATAATCAGATGAGATGGCATTAATGCTGGCTCTTGACTGTCCTCTTATAGACATCAGTTTACCATAGATTATTCTTTGGGAATTCATAGAAAAATTTTTTGTCTTTATAATCCTAAAAACTATCTACTGATGATCCGCCCATGATTATTGTAATAATAATAGCAACAATAACATTTATATATATGCTATTTAAAATGTATTTTTAACTGACCCATAATTTCATAATTAGCAACACTTTTCCATAGGTTTATATATAGAATCTAAGTTTGACTGTAATGCTACTATTTCAACTAACTAGCTATTAGATTAGATTAGAGCTTATGAGATGAATAATATTATGTTGATTTTTAAAGATTAGGAAAATGAGGTTTTAAAAAATTGGGTAACAAATTTAATCTCTACTAAGAGATGGGGGAATAGACTCTCCATTGAACCAACAGGTATTTATTTTATGCTAATTCTGTGCCAAAAAAAATCTGTTGGTTCAACAGGGAATCTATTTGTCCATCTCTTAGTAGAGATGTAAATATGTTGCCTAATTTTTTGAAATCTCATTTTCCTAATCTTTAAAAATCGATGTAATGTTGTTCATCTCATAAGCTCTGCTGGACTCTACATATGTACATCACCAGATGGTCAATACTGAAATCAGATTGATTATATTTTTTGAAGCCGAAGATGGAGAAACTGTTTATAGTTAGCAAAAATAACACCAGGAGCTGACTGTGGCTCAGATCATGAGCTCCTTATTGCCAAATTCAGACTTAAATTGAAGAAAGTAGGGAAAACCATTAGACCATTTAGGTATGACCTAAATCAAATCCCTTACAGTTATACAGGTGGATGTGACAAATAGATTCAAGAGATTAGATCTGGTAGACAGAGTGCCTGAAGAACTGTGGACAGAGGTTTGTGACATTGCATAGGAGGCAGGGATCAAGACCATCCCCAAGAAAAAGAAATGCAAAAAGGCAAAGTGGTTGTCGGAGGAGGCTGTACAAATAGCTGAGAAAAGAAAAGAATATAAAGGAGAAACGGAAAGATATACCCATTTGAATGCAGAGTTCCAAAGAACAGCAAGGAGAGATAAGAAAGCCTTCCTCAGTGATCAGTGCAAAGAAATAGAGGAAAACAATACAATGGGAAAGACTAGAGATCTCTTCAAAAAATTGGAGATACCAAGGGACCATTTCATGCAGAGATGGGCACAAAAAAGGACAGAAATGGTATGGACCTAACAGAAGGAGAGAGATTAAGAAGAGGTGGCAAGAATACACAGAAGAACTATACAAAAAAAGTGGTTATGCCAGATAACCACTATAGTGTGGTCACACACTAGAGACAGACATTCTGGAATGTGAAGTCACATGGGCCTTAGGAAGCATCAGTAGAACAAAGCTAGTGGAGGTGATGGAATTCAAGCTGAGCTAATTCAAATCCTAAAAGTTGATGCTGTGAAAGTACTGCATTCAATATTCCAGCAAATCTGGAAAACTCAGCAGTGGCCACAGGATTGGAAAAGGTCAGTTTTCATTCCAGTCCCAAAGAAAGGCAATGCCAAAGAATGTCCAAACTACCCCGTGATTGCATTCATCTCATACGTTAGTAAAGTAATGCTCAAAATTCTCCAAGCCAGGCTTCAATAGTACATGAACTGTGAAATTCCAGGTGTTTAACCTGGATTTAGAAAAGGCAGAAGAACCAGAGATCCAATTGCCAACATCCACTCGATCATCAAAAAAGCCAGAGAGTTCCAGAAAGACATCTACTTTTGCCTAATTGATTACCCCAAAGCCTTAGACTGTATGGATCACAACAAAATGTGGAAAATTCTTAGAGATGGTAGTACAAGACCACCTGACCTGCCTCCTGGGAAATCTGTATGCAGGTCAGGAAGCAACAGTTAGAATTGGACATGGAACAACAGACTGGTTCCAAATTAGGAAAGGAGTATGTCAAGGCTCTATATTGTCACCCTGCTTATTTACCTGATATGCAGAGCACATCATGGGTAATGCTGGGCTGAATGAAGCACAATCTGGAATCAAGATTGCTGGGAGAAATATCAATAACCTCAGATATGCAGATGACAACATCCTTATGGCAGAAAGTGAAGAAGAACTTAAAGAGCCTCTTGATGAAAGTGAAAGAGGAGAGTGAAAATGCTGGCTTAAAACTCAACATTCAGAAAACTAAGATCATGGCATCTGGTCTCATCACTTTGTGGCAAATAGATGGGGAAACAATGGAAACAGTGAGAGACTTTATTTTTTTGAGCTCTAAAATCACTGCAGATGGTGATTGCAGCCATAAAATTAAAAGAGGCTTACTCCTTGGAAGAAAAGTTACAACCAACCTAGACAGCATATTAAAAAACAGAGACATTACTTTGCTGACAAAATTCTGTCTTGTCAGAGCTATGATTTTTCCAGTAGTCACATATGGATGTGAGAGTTGGACTATAGAGAAAGCTGAGCACTGAAGAATTGATGCTTTTGAACTGTGGTGTTGGAGAAGACTCTTGAGAGTCCCTTGGTCTGCAAGGAGATCTAACCAGTCCATCCAAAGGAAATAAATCCTGAATATCCATTGGAAGGACTGATGCTGAAGCTGAAACTCCAATACTTTGGCCACCTGATGCGAAGAACTGAGTCACTGGAGAAGACTCTGACACTGGGAAAGATTGAAGGCAGGAAAAGGAGACGACAGAGGATGAGATGGTTGGATGGCATCACTGACACACTGGACATGAGTTTGAGTATGCTCTGGGAGTTGGTGATGGACAGGGAAGCCTGCATGCTGTAGTCCATGTGGTCACAAAGAGTTGGACATGACTGACCGACTGAACTGAATATGTGCCAGTCATTGAGAAGACACTAGGAAACAAAGGTTCCTGACTTTGAAATGTTCGATTTGAACAGTCATGGAATTCCCCAATGAAAGTGTTTTGAGTAAAATATTGGTTTAAAACACCAGCTATTATATTTTTGAGATTAATTTATATTTTCAAAAATGATTTTTTTTTCTGTATTTCTATGTTGGGAAGAAGAAAAAAGGAAGAAAATCTCAAACTGGCAGACCTGCTTATCATAAAGTTCTTTTTCATTTTATGCTTTTTTTTTTTTCTGTTAGAAAGTTAACTTATAGAGGACAGGAAAAATAACACTTTTTCCCAACTCTTCCATATGTAAATACAACACTGCAGCTATAAACTGGATTGTGAGAGATAATTTCCATTTTAAAGATAAATAGATGGATTCTCAAACCCATAGAAAATAAGTAGTTAGTTGAAATTGTGGATTATGCTCAACGTTGTAACTTCATCCAATAAAATGTTGATAATAGAAATCTTATTCCATTCTTCCTTTATACAATCTCTTCAGTTTGCTTTTTTTCCTTCTTTAAACAGGGCTATAGTTTTAATGATACCTGTGTATCCTAAGTGAGTGTTTCTTGAAAGCAGGACATGAACTATTGAGTGTGATTTATTTGGAAAGTAACCCCAGGTTCACAGGAGTGAGAAAAGCAAGAAAGAGCTAAAGAAAAAGGATGAGCAAGGATGGCATCTCTACTGGAGTCTTACTGCACTGTGATTGCAGGGAGACTCTCAGGCGTATAAATGGCACCAAAGTTAGTCCATCCTTGAAGCCAGGGGACAGGCTTTTGTTCCTTTTTCCAGTCCATCTTTGGGGAAGGGCAGTTTTCCAAGGACGTGGCAGCTGTGACGCGCTGACAGCCAGTTCTCAGAGCAGCTGAAATGGTGCTCCAGCAGGCAAACAGGTTCTGGATGGGGCCTCTCCACCATCCGCTGTGCATTTGTATTTTAGAGCACCTACGCTTTATAGTGCTGTGTTGAATTTCTTTAAATTCAAATTTGTGTATCTCCCAAGGCCATTGTGAGCATGTATTGATTGCTAATGACTCAATATCAAATTACCTAGAGGCTCAAATTACCTAGAGGCTCAGTGCCTTCATGTTCAGTCCTTCAGTGTAAACTTACTATGAAAATGCTGCATATATAATAGCAACAATGAAGCCTATGTAAACTATTTTTTTATGACTGTTTACCCCTAATTATTATGTGGTTTGGCATCATGACATTCTCAGGAAATGTGGGCAATCATCTAGGTATTTTTCCATCTGAAAAACGTTGCTTTGAGCTCATGGTGTGTTAGATTCTTTTGCCATTTTCTTTTGTTCTATGTCACTGAAGCAAAAATGAGGCCCAGTATACAGCACACTTTATTATAATCATTTACACAAACCTTTTATCTGAAGAAAATATTCAATAACTGTGAATTGAATCAAACCTGATGGGTTGGAATAAAGAATGCTAAATTTTACAGCCCGATTCTCCTAGATGAAATACATGTCACACATTCTTGATTACACTGATGCATTTAATAAAGGATCCACCCCCTCAACACCCCCCCAGCACACACCGCCCGCCAAGGCATTTTTGTTAAAGGGAATACAAAAGCAGAAGTTTTTGTTTTTCTCCTCCTGATTTGCTTTTCTCTGGCTCTGTTTACACTGACATCTGAAATAACAGAGTCCAGCGCAGAGATGCCTGGTGGAATGTTAAATGCAGTGTGTCTCTGCCACCCTGGTCTATATGAAGGGGTATCAGTATTTTATTTGAAACCGTACGTCAGTTTGGGTTTTATCCTATGATTATCTAAATTGGGGTCTATGTTTAGTGAGACAATAACAGCCACAACAACCCACAGTTTAGTAAAGCCAAGGATAACTTTAAAAGAAAAGTCACAGATGAAAGAGATGATGCTTCCCTCTTATGTATAGTCTTACATGCTTTTGTTTACCAGCTGAATTTTAGAGGAAAATGAGAGTATTTCATCCAGAATAGAACACATGATTATAATTCAGCAGGAAAATATGGAATAAAAGTAAAAAGAATAAGAAAGGCAACTAAAAATTCTAGTATAAAATATATTATCATAAGATACTATCTGAAAATTACTTAAATCAGTAAATAGTTAGGTTCCATTCCTAACAAGCATAATCTTTAATTAAGAAATAAGATAACTAATAAGAAACAAACTTTTATTTTATGGGCCTTTTTAAGAAACCATAGCTTATTTATAGACATTGAGAGGCAGTAAGTGTATCATTTTGACCATAGGAACCAGGTCTTTAAAAGTCATGTTTGAGTTTTAAGAGACAGTGAAGATAGTTTCAATATATTTCTTTAAAGGCTAAAGAATGCTTTGAAAATATACTTATAAAATATGTTAGTATCATTTGGGATCTAAATAACTGAAGGAATTATAGAGAAGTGTGAAGGACAATAGGAATACACCACACATTTACAACAAACAAGGTAAGAGTAATTTTTATAACTTTATTGTTTGAAAGTAATGAAAAGAATTTATCTCTGTAATGCATTGATTTTTTTTCTTACAACTTGAATGTAGCAAGTTTATTTGATAAAAAGATTCAAAAGAATATGTCATATAAACATTTTTAAGGTTTGCATATTTTATTACATCTGTACTGACTTACTGAAATGAATATGGTATCATCTATCCGGATTCACTAGACTATGAGTCATTTGGAAAACAAATAGCTCTTTTTAATTAGGTGAAGATTTATCCCTTTATGTGCTACAATGATTTGCTTCAGGTTTTAACTATCTTTAGTGAAATTTTTAAAAAATATTTTGTGTGTGCATATAAGAGTAAAGAGTATGATGAAGACAATTTAGGGATTAGGCATCATATTAAACATCGTGGGCTCTGTCCTTCACTGCGGATAGAATTTTAATTCTGTCACCTAACATCTCTTCTTTCTTTTGTTTTTGGAACTTGCTTGAATTTTGGAAACTTTTAAAACTGAGATGTAAGGGTAATGTTATATATCTCCTGAAATTATCTTAAAAATTAAGTTTGAGCTTATACAAGGATACTAGCACCATCCATTCCTGGGATGGTTCGGGATCATTATAGCAAACATCAGTTGAGTGATTAAGATTATTTCTTATTCCTAGTCATCTCTCCTCCAATTTGTTCCCTTAATCTTTGGTGAGCCTTGAGGAATCTTTCTCTTTTTTTTAACCCCAAGAAGGAAGAAGAATTAAAAACTAAACACACAAAAAGCTTAAAATAGTTTAATCACTATACTAATAGCCTGCAATGTGTTGTTCAATAAGTAGTCACTATACATATTTAATTTTAATTAAAATTAAGAATCCAGTTCTTTAGTTTCACATTTCAAGTGCATGATAGCCACAGTAGCAAGTGGCTAACTATATCAGTGCAGAGAACAAATACTTCTATCATCACAGAATGTTCTGTTGGGCTGTGCTGATTTACAATGTTTAAAGCTTTATTTGTGTTGTGGAATTCTGAAGATGAGTGGAATGTGGCTCTTGCTTCATGTAACTTAAGTGTAGTGAAAAAATAGACATTTGGGGAAGTGTTTGGGAAAATGTAAAAAAAAAATCAGTGATGCAGATGATGAGTAATCTGAAGAACACTGGAAAGTTAAACAGTTCAGGATTTAAAGGAAGGAAGGATTGAGCTGAGACCTAAAGCATAATTAATATTTGTGATCTTCTTAGTGTATGAAGCATGATAGAGTGTAGCAGCATGTACCTACTTGCTGGAGAAGAAATGGGGAAGGGGTGAATTTATGTGCACAAGAACTCTTAATATTTTCTTTTAAAGTGTGTCATATCTTACAATGAATATATGTTACTTTAATAATCCAAATTATATTTTTATTCTAAGAGAATCATGGTATCATTGTAATATTTGAAACCTTTTGTTTCTATCCTCATCTGAAAATGAATTTATTTTCATCTGTTTCTATTCTCATCTTTTCACTGAAAAAGATGTCTTTTCTCACCCAAGAGTAATGTATTCTTTAGAGTTTGAATGTTCTTCATTCCTATCTCATCTTAGACATTACTTCATATTCACTCTTTTCCAGTCTTGAAACATACCTTCTCTATTATTTTCCTTCATATATGTAAGAGTTATTTCAACCTCCTGTTTGACTCTCTCTTTCTGTCACTTTTACAAATTTTCTAAAAGAATGCCCTCCATTTGCTCTCTATAATTCTCACTTATAATTTACTCTGCAACTCTGAAATTCAGTATTTCCCCTCACTATTAACCGGGTGTATCTTTTACCAAGATCTCCAATTACTTTTGCCAGTGATTACCATTGTCAATTCTAGCAGACTCTTTATAGTCCATCCTTTTCTTGGTTAAATAGGTAAATCTAGTGGACAACATATGCTGATCACTCCCAAATCTGTTTCTGCCCCAGGTCTCTCTGATAGATACCACATACACAACTGACCACGTATGTAACTGATTATTAAATATTTCCATCAGTATGTGCTATAGGCATTTCAAACTCAGCTTTAGTACAAACTGATCATCTCACCAAACCCCCTTCCTTCTGCTCCTTCAGTATTTTTTTTTTTTTTTTTTGGTCAGTTGCACCACGGTGTATTCATTTCCCCAAACGAGAAGCTTAGAAACCTCTCCAAACATGTTTGGTTTAGCAATGACTGGGAGAAGGCAATGGCACCCCACTCTGGTACTCTTGCCTGGAAAATCCCATGGATGGAGGAGCCTGGTGGGCTGCAGTCCATGGGGTCACACAGAGTCGGACACGACTGAGCGACTTCACTTTCACTTTTCACTTTCATGCATTGTAGAAGGAAATGGCAACCCACTCCAGTGTTTTTGCCTGGAGGATCCCAGGGACGGGGGAGCCTGGTGGGCTGCCGTCTATGGGGTCACACAGAGTCGGACACAACTGGGGCGACTTAGCAGCAGCAGCAGCAGTAGCAATGACTCTCAGATCCTTAGAATTCCTCCAGTCCATGTTTCTACCTCCACCATCATTGGTTTAGTGAAAGAGTAAACTTCATCACAGTCTCTAACCTTTTAATTTTCACTCTTTTCGATTCATTCTTCACACTGACTCCAGGATAATCTTTCTGAAATTCAGATCAGCTATATCATTCTGTTTCCTTTTGTATTTCCTTTATTTTTAACTTTTCTGCTCAAGCTCTCTGGTAGTTTCTCTCACTTCTAAAAGTAACCATTGCTTAGATAATTATGTTTCTTGTTAAAATAACACACAGAATCTCCAAGGTCTTTGTACAGTCCTGAGGATCTCCAGAAAAGCACCCAGGTCTGACACTTCTGCAGTTAAACCTTTGCTGCAGGGTGTCTCGGAGTCACTACTGTTACCAAAGTGTTAGGTCCTGGACATACCAATTTTTAGTTAAATCGTGGTCCCAGATAAGATCCATTCTATTCTACACAGTATTCAGAGAGTGCGGTAAGTCTAAATAAAATTATAACCAAATGTTATCAAGTATGTTTATGAAAGCTTTATGGAGAAAAAAAGTCAGCAAGGAAAATAACAAAGGTAAAGATTTACTGTTTTGTTATTTCAAATCTTGCTGCCTTCTTTGCTTTTAAACAAGCTTTAAATCTGGACCTTTTAGGCCAGCATTTTATGTGAAACAAAAGTAGCTTCTCATAAAGCATTAGCCCTGCTCTGCTGCACCGTGGATAAACAAGTCGAGCAATGTAGCTCTGTTGTTTCCATTGCCCTCTGTCTGTGCAGGTGCTGCTGCCAGCATCTGGCAGCACTTGAATGTGGACTCCCATCATTATGGGGGTGTGATCCACATCTAAAAATCCAGGGTTGGCTGGCAC
Source organism: Oryx dammah (assembly GCF_014754425.2). NCBI lineage: Eukaryota > Metazoa > Chordata > Mammalia > Artiodactyla > Bovidae > Oryx > Oryx dammah. Next base: position 41,216,125 of record NW_024070202.1, on the reverse strand, counting down.
TATCCTGGCAGAATAATCTTGATGATGTGCAAGTTATGTTGAAACTTTCCTATAAAGTGTAATACAAGCATACCTCATTTTATTGTTTCACTTTATTGCACTTTGCAGATACTGGGTTTTTTTTTTTTTTTCTTTTAGCAAATTGAAGATTTCTAGCAAACCCATGTCAAGTAAGTCTGTTGATGTCATCTTTCCAACAGCATTGCTCGTTTAGTGTCTCTGTGTCACGTTTGGTAACTCTTACAGTGTTTCAAACTTTTTCATTATATTTGTTAATGATCTGTGATATCAGTGGTCTTTATTACTACTACAATTCACTGAAGGCTCAGATGATAATTAGCACTGTTTAGCAATAAAGTATTGGAAGGTATGTTTGTTGTTTTTTAGGACATAATGCTATTGTACATTTAATAGACTACAGGATTGCATAAACAGAACTTTTATACGCACTAGGAAACCAAATTGTTCATCTGACTCACTTTATTGCAGTATTTGTGTTATTGCAATATTCATTTTATTGCAGTGGTCTAGAACAGAACCTGAAATATCTCCAGGGTATGCCTGTATGGGACTAACATGACACCACATTTAGAAGAACTCAATGACTATGCCCTGGCCATTGTGAATAGGAAACTTGCTCTTCATAATGTAACTAGGACTCATCTCAACAGACAGTTGGCTCAGTGGCCTAATTATCATCAATTTCATCATTAAGAAAGGCTTATTAGTTATTCTCAAATTACTTTCTTAGACAGTTTCCAATATTCTATCAGTTTATTTATGCCAAATAACGCTATACAGAAAATTAGTTTAAAAATTTGAAGATAAGTTTTATAGCAAATTTGTAGGAGTTGGGGTAAGATGGGGCACAGGAAAGCCACTTTTTGATTACAAACTAGATAGTCACTGAGAATCTTACATTTTAGAAAAAGTTGTAGAAAGGCATATCTCTAAATTTTGTCTTTACAAAACGAGACTGAGCCTGTACGAATTATATAAAATATGGTTTTCTTCCTTTAGTTCCTATGTGGATTGTCTTTTTAAAACCACTCTATTAATTGGTCCTATGTGAGTACCTACACTACATAATACTAATAACCTGGAGTCATCTAACAGAACTGGATATTCCTAGATTTTCAAAGCATTCTCTTTAGCATATCTTCAAAGTTAAATTTAATTGCAATCAAAATATTTCACAAATCTAACACCAGTGAACTCTGAATTGAAACCTCTACCAACAAGTCTGTGTCTTTTGATCAGAGTCAAAAAGAACCTTTGAAATCATGTAACTTATTAATTTATAAGTTTGCTTATCTCACTTGGGGAAATAATTAAAAAGAATACAGATTTCTAGGACTTATCACAAACTGATATAAACCTGAGGATCTGGGTTTTTAGAAAATTTTTTAGTTGTTGCTGGTGTTGATGGGAGCCAGGTTGGGAAGAATAAATTCATTCCTTCCAGTTTATAGAAAACTGAAGCAGACCATGAGAGGCAAAGTGACTTCCCCAAATAGTGCTATATAAAGAACTCCAGGGATTATTTAAAAGAATGGAAACTGTATGAGTTTCTGTGATTTCAGTATAATGGGTGTTGACTAGGAATAAACTTTTCTGCTTCTTAGATGTTGTTAGACCAGGTTCTGAGTAAATTATGTTTGCTTGAGATTGCTGTCATAAATTGAGGTGATGCTAATAAATGTATATGTGTGACAAGAGCAAGGCATATTACTGTCAATAATAATATGCATTTTATAATTTACTTTCCATATTCCTCTGAGAAAACCAACATATTTTCCTTCAGTGTTCATCTTTGTGGTTTTATAAGCTGGATTTTCAAATGACATTGTAATGCAGCATTTTGTTTGAAAAATATACTCACTTGTTCCATAATGCAACACTCCTAAAACATGAGCAATCACTTCTTAGGCTGCTGCAAACTCATAATGATGCTAAATTCTTGCCAAGTCAATAGATCCAACTAGAGAAACCATTATATGAATCATAAATCATGACAGAGGACCCATATAATACCTTACATTTTGTTTTGAAATCCAAAGAACCATGCATTAAAATAAAAGCTACACTAAAGTCTATAATGATCATTACCAGCTTCTGCTTGTTGATATCCCTCGCTTTTTAGCCAACACCTCACTGATGATAAAAAGCACTCTGGAACATTTACATGGTTCAGAATGCAGCTCTCAGTGCTCTTGGTAGAACAGCACTATAGGTCCTTAAAGAACGATGTGTTTACAATAGTAATTACTCTAATGCCCAACTGAAATGGCAATGCTCTCTTTGGAAAACCATGACTGTACCATTATTTACTGGTCCTAGCAAGAACCATTTAGCTTTTATACAGCAGACAATCCTTTTGTTTTTTCCATTGTTAAAATATCTTTAAGATATACTAGTCAGTGTACTTTGCTCTGAAAGGCAGAGGAATGTGTCCTTGGTCAATCATCACAGTGTGCTTTGAAGCTTTACCATAAGGTCCACTTAACGGTCTTACATATCAAGTTAGTAGTAGTCTTTGACAGTATCATCTCTATTCCTAAAGAACATATTCAGATTCAGTGTGACCACTGCAAAGTGAGAGGTAAAAACAGAACATCTCTAAGGAACTTTGAGCTCTGAAGACCTGTAATAGTTTCTGCATGAGAGGTTGAGCCACATCTGTACTGGCCCTTGTTTATCATCTTAAATTTCTAGTGTCAAACCACTTCTGCTATCTTTAGACTTCTTTTAAAAGCAAAGAGGACTTGCTAATTAATGGAGGTTTAATCTTAATTAGCTGGTAGGAAAAATAATCAGAACCGCAATTTGGTGAGCACTGCAGTTGATCAAGTGAGGTCAATGAGTACTATCTGACAACAAACTTTGTCAACAATGTCTGCTAAAATACTTCTTTATTTTACATTCCCCCTTATATCCACCTGAGTTCTCTGGTCTTGTCTACCATCCTAAGGTTCAGAAACATAGCAGAAATAATTCAGATTTTCAAAAGTTGGGATTTAGTATTTTTATTCTTGAGTTCCCGTCATGCCAACAGAAAAATGGGCAAATGTATACAGATAATCCAGTCTATTTAAGTTTGCCCTAAGATCACAAGCTGGAATCAAGATTGCCAGGAGAAATATCAATAATCTCAGATATGCAGATGACACCACTCCAGTGGCAGAAAATGAAGAACTAAAGAACCCCTTGGATGAAGGTGAAATAGAGTGAAAAAGCTGGCTTACAACTCAACATTCAAAAAAACTAAGATCATAGCATCCAGTCCCATCACTTCATCGCAAATATATGGGGAATATGTGCGAACGGTGACAGACTTTACTTTCTTGGGCTCCAAAATCACTGTAGATGGTGACTGCAACCATGAAATTAAAAGACACTTGCTCCTTGGAAGAAAAGCTATGACAAACATGTATTGTGCATTAAAAAGTGGAGGCATCACTTTGCCAACAAAGGTCCGTGTCGTCAAAGCTGTGGTTTTTCGAGTAGTCATGTACGAATGTGAGTTGGACCATAAGGAAGGCTGAGCACTGAAGAATTTATACCTTTGAACTCGTGCTGGAGAAAACTCTTAAGAGTCCCTTGAACGGTAAGGAGATCCAACCAGTCAATCCTAAAGGAAATCAACCCTGAATATTTGTTAGAAGGACTGATACTGAAACTGAATCTCCAATACTTTGGCCACCTGATGCAAAGAGCCGACTGATTGAAAAAGACCCTGATGCTGGAAAAGATTGAGAGCATAAGGAGAGGGGGACAACAGAGGATGAGATGGTTGTATGGGATCATCAACTCAATGGACATGAGTTTGAGCAAACTCTGGGAGATAGTGAAGGACAGGGAAGCCTGGCATGCTGTAGTCCATAGAGTGGCAGAGTCAGACATGACTTAGCCACTGAACACAACAACAACAACAACAACTGGGATGTTTTATCGTTATTACGATAAATGACTTTCTTTCAACAGTTTGGGGGTTGTGACATGCTATTATTGCTTTATGCTTTAAAATAATGTTCTTAAATATTGAGTAAACTGAAAATATAAACTATGTATAAGGTATAAGAAATGATGATTCAAATGCACATCCCATTGACTCTTGGTCTAAGAAAATGGTAATCATTCCCTTTGGAATTTGCCTTGTAATCCTCCTGAATGTTATTCCCTTTACTCTCTGCTCAGGTGAAATTAAATAATAGACTTTGTACTTAACTTTTGCTTTGCTTTTTGACATTTGCTGCATATCTTTATATGCTGACACAATGTAATGTTTAATGTTTTTATGGTTCTAAATAGGAATTATATTGTACAGAACTGTCTTTATAATTTGTCTTTAAATTGGACATTATGTTCAGGAATTCCTTCTTACTGTTTATGGATGCAATACATTCATGCTTACTGTTGTCTCAGTACAGTATAATGTCACAATTTATTGATTTATTCCTTTGCTAATATACATTTAGATTGTCCCCATAAATATTCAGTCTTATTATGAGTACTTTTGTCTAAGTATGCCTGTGTTAGAGTTCTTTAAGGTAAATATTCACATGTTGAATTATTGGGTTGCAGGTTTAGCTTTGTGAGAGTGTATCACTTTGTTTTCCAAAATGATTGAAGCCCTTGGCACTCATGATATCATTTTATAAATGTTTCATTTACCTATTTCTGTGGGTATTAAAAAATTGTTTCATGATTTTACTTTTATTTCCCTGATTAATTCTGTGGTCGAACATAATTTTATTTGCTGCTTATGATGAATCTTCTATGACATGCATTTATGTGGATATTTAAAACCACTTTTTCTATCAAGTTGTGTGTGTTTTTAATAGACGTACAGGATCTCTTTGTATATTTTGTGTGCTAACCCATCTTTTCCCAGTTTCTGGGTTGTGATATCATAAGACTTTATTAACCATTCCCTTTTGCATATGTAACTTTGTCTTAAGATACACTTCCCTAACTGACAACATAATGATGTCCTTCTATATTATCTGATAGGTTATATTTGATCTTTATATTTTAACCAACTAATTTATTTGTATAGGATGTGAGGGAGTAGCTCAGTGCCACAATTTCCTAACCTTAAATAGTAGTCTCAGTAACATTTATTAAGCTCTCTCTCTTCTTCATTGACCTATTATAAATCTAATTCTATATTCAGTATAATTCTATATAACTCAAATCTAAGTCTATATAAATCAAATTACCAGTTATGTGTGGGCTTTTGTTTGGGGCAGGTGAGGGGGATGAGAGTGCTGTTCAGTTGGTTTATTCTTTAAACAATACCAGATTATTTTAATTACTATAACTTTCTAATACTTCTTGCCATTTGGTAAGGTAATTCTTCCCACATTTTTGTCTTTCTCAAGAGTGTCTTACCTATTCTTGGGTCTTGGTACTTTTATTTACATTTCTCATTTAGCTTTTTAAATTCCAAAAAAATGAGAGTTTGAAATGTTAACTGATATTGATCAAACTGCTGATCAATCTGGGAAGAACTGATATCCATATAATATTGAGACTCTTGATTCACTGTTCATGGTATAGTTTCTATATTTAGGTCTGCCAGTAGATTATATGTCTATAAAGATCTCATTGTTAAATTTTTATTGTGAACTTTCTATTTCAATGATATTATAAGTAACATCTTCAAAAAATTACATTTTAAAATTAATAGACTTTGTTCTGAAATTCTAAAACTATTACAAAAATAATCATTACAGAGTATTGAGTAGAGTTGCCTGTTCTATATGGCAGGTTTGTATTAGTTATCTGTTTACATCTAGTAGTTTGTATATATCGATCCCAATCTCTCAACATATCCCCTGGTAACCATAAGTTTATTTTCTACATTCATGACTCTGCTTCTGTTTTGCAAATAAGTTCATTTGTACTCATTTTTTAGATTCCACATGTCACTGACATCATATGATATTTGTCTTCCTGTGTCTGGCTTATTGTACTTCGCTCCCTATGACAATCTCTAGGTCCATCCATGTTGCTACAAATGGCATTAATTTTGTTCTTTTTAATGCCTGACTAATAGTCCAATGTATATATGTACCACATCTTTATTCATTCCTTTGCTGATGGACATTTAGTTTGCTTCCATGTACTGCCTATTTTAAATAGTGCTGCAATGAACATTGGGGTGCATATGTCTCTTTTCAATTATGGTTTTCTCTGGGTATGTGCCCAGGAGTGAGATTGTTGGGTCATATGGTAGTTGTATTTTTAGTTTTTTAAAGGAACCTCCATATTGTTCTCCATAATGGCTGTGCCCATTTACATTGCCACCAATAGTTCAGGAGGATTCCCTTTTCTTCACATTCTCTTCAGCATTTATTTTTTGTAGATGGTTTGATGATGGCCATTCTAACTGATTTGAGGTGCTACCTCATTGTAGTTTTGATTTGCATTTCTCTAATAATTAGTCATGTTGAGCATCTTTTCATGTGCCTTTTGGCCACCTGTATGTCTTCCAGACTTATTTTGATAGTGTTGACCACTGTGACAGTTACTTACTGTTCAGGTATTTTGCAGAACAGTCTGCTTTTTTTTTTTCCTCATGATTAGACTGGGGTTATGAATTTTAGGGAGAAAGACCATAGAGGTAAAACAGCAGTTTTATAAAGGACATTTACTAGCTACGTGATTTAAGACTGTTGATTTTCACCTTGATAACTTGGCTGAAGTAGTATTTATCCAGATACTCCACCATTGTAAGTTATTCTATTTAATTTGTTCCATTCCCATTCTGTACTTGTGGAGGTAAATCACTATGTATAACCCAGCTCAGGACTGGGGAGGTAAGCTTTTTGCTATGGTGAGTAGAAATTTGTACTATGTTTTTCTTATAATAAGCACATTGCTGAGCTGTTTCATTACTAACATTTATCTATTTTAGCTCTTTTTAAAAATATAAGCAATAACATCATCCATAAATAATATCAGTTTTGGTTCATACATTCTGATACTTATTTCTTTTAATTACCTTCCTGTGTTGGCTAGATGTCTGAGGACAATACTTAATAGAATTGTAAATATTAAATAGCCTTCTCTTTTCCCCTGATCTTGCTGCATTTAGTTTATAGTGAACCCTAGTTAATTTTTCCAAAGAATCTTACAGAAGCAAGCAAGGAAAGACGCATTTTCCAAGAAAATATGATAGGTTGTATTCTGTTGCAGTGATTATAATAATAAAAAAAAATTCAGCTTTGTTATCAACATGTTCAAATGACCTAAAATACATCACAGATGAAAATCTTGATAGGAGGTATACACGTCTGTGGGAAACTACCTCCTCTCTTGTCTCCTATGCTTATCTGGTCCTCCTCTCTGTGCGCCTGGAAGTTCTCTCTCTCTCTTCTTCCTAGGTCTTCATTCTCCTGTTTCTTACATAGAGTATCTGTTCTTGGCTCTATTACTTTGCACTTTCTCCTCTAGGTATTCCCATTTTCCTCTCATTGCAGCTTCTGCCACTATGTTTCTTTTTATCAGTGAATTCTTTCTTTGAAACTCTATCCCCACATTCCACTGCCTGTGAGATACATGAGCATTATTCAATCGGATGGATCCAAGATCCAGCCTACTTTCTCTCCTCCTTCCCTAACATTCACATATGTACATGAATCCCATTATCTCTCTCCCAGTTACCAGGCTCAACACTTTGAAATCATTTTGACTTCTCACTTTCAAACCTGGAAGAAAAATTTAGTATGTTATAAAGGTACACATCTAGACACTGAAAAAGATACAAAGATGAGTATGACATATGCTCTGCATTGATGGACAGTAAACAAACAGCCATTGCATCACCTTTGGATAAGAAATCCAAAGATATATAAGATACAAAGATGCTTTCCTGTCTGTTTCTCCTTTTCAATCCCTAATATCTCCTAAGATTTAAATGTGGTTTTTATATTATTTCTGTTCCTTACACAGACAACTTCACATGTTATATATATATATAAATATTTATATTTATTTACATTTATATATTATATATATAATATTTATATATACATACTGTAAAGTATATATATACTTTAAACTATAAAGTGTATATAAATATACTTTAAAATATAAAATATATGTTTATATTTATGTATTTTAATATTTATATATATTTATGTATATAAATAATAAATATATTTAAATATATTAATATGTTATATATATATATATATATACATATACTGTAAAATCAGCCTTTTACCAATATTACAGTTCTGGTAACATTTCTATCTTGCTAAATAATCTTCAACTACGTGCTTTCAAGTCCTGACCCTGACTTTCAAAGCCCTCTTCAAAATGATGGTGTTTATTTATTTTTTTCATGTGTATCATCAATGCCCTATTAAGCTTCCCAGAAAAACATTCATGGAATTCAGTCAGTATGACTTGAGAGTAAGATGGACATTTGAATGGACTTTTACTTGATGCAAATTTTTTTCCAAAAAATAGGCAGAGTAGACTATTAGCCTTTTAGGTTTTCTGTAGTATTGCTCCCATCTGCTTACAATGTTTAATTCACTAATTCAAGGAAAATCAGAACTGTTTTTTTTAACCTGCTCCTGACCTATTGTACTCTCATGGGGAAGTCTGTCTTTTGTTGTTTGCTTGCCTATAAAATAGTAATCAAAATGTTTAATTCCTGAATATCAACAGATGAATTATATTCATTGTAGATAACCTGACTTCAAATCCTCTTTGGCTTAATTACACACAGTAGTAGAAGCTGTCATTAGCTGGAAGTAAATGCTGACTCCTCTCTGCTTTCACTCTTTCTCCAAGCAATTTGCTGCCCTGCAAGAGCACTTTTAGATAAAAAACATAATATTTTCACATTCCTGGAAATTTATGGACAGTTATTTCTTAGCTACTTCTGAGCTGATAAAATTTTATTAATCTGAGGAGGCAATGCTAGTTGTCTGTAGCTTGGAGTGAAGAGCAAAATGACAGGAATAGGGAAGGAAACATTGACATTTTCTCATCTTCTGTATCAATTAAAAAAAAATAGAAATGTCTTGTTATTTAATGATGTGACTGTCAAATAGCAGGTATTTAACTCAGATAAGTTCTGAATTTAGCTTGAATTGGTATTATGCCTCCTAGGTATCTGTGACCTTTGGGTATATTACTTATTCTCTCAGCGTCTGTCAAGTGTAAAATGGGCATTAAATATGATTGCACTTAGAACATGCATCAAACATATGGATAAAGACTTGTAATATAAAGAGAGGCAAAATGCTAGCAGTATAAATCACAGTCCCTAACTGTAGCATGTTAGAAATGTCAAATCTTGGGTCCCACTCCACTTGTACTGAATTGGGAACCCTGTGGATGGGGCTCAGATATCTCTGTGTGTTAACTAGACCTTCAGTTAATCCTTAAGCCTGCTGCTTTCAGAGAACCAATTAGGCAAAGTATGAATCAATGAAAAACTGTAGGCTACAATTATGGGAAGCAGCAGAGAATGATTATATTTTCTATGGTTGTGGAAAATTTGAGATAACCAGTACTTTTGAGCTGGTAATTTATCATGAATATGAGAAGCAATTCAAAATAGATAGGTAAGCTTAGTTTGGAAAAATTAGGAGATTTTGCCCTGGAGAACAAGTTGAAAATGGGACTTATGTCACCATGTCACACTTAGAGAACTAGAAGTTCATTAGGACAGGGAATGTATTCAGTTGAAAAAATGCCTGTGTTTCCAAACTGCAACATAAATTTTTTTTTAATATCAAGTCAGATTTTTGTTTCACCATAAAATTTCCAGCAGCTAATGGCTCAGTACTGGAACCACATCATCAAGAGAGAATTGTCAAATTGGTTTATTTCTCTCCCCCAGTTCTTGTTTCATTGTAAGAAAGATTTGGAATGACAGGCTAATTGTAACTCAGGCAGGATTTCTTGGCTCTCCTCTTTTGGTAGCAAGGATTTGAAACAACAGACTGGTTACAGATCAGCTACATTTCAAGCAGACAGATCTTTCATTAAACAGACTGCAGATAGTACACTTTCCAGACATGGGAGCAGACCAACCCCAAAGAAGGGGCCATTATTCCTCTTGGATTCCCTTTTTATACTTCCTATTTCCTCCTCTTGGTTCTGCTCTGTGCAAAATAGGGCTTATCCCACCAATTAGGAAATGGAATGCAGTCAGGGAAGGGGGCGTGTCTGGGTACATACAAAATAGGGTTTTTAACATATTCATCTAGGCAGGCATGGACTGAGTTTTGATTGATGGCTGTAAATTATATAACAGACTCTCTTGCACATGTCTTTCCCATAATTCAGTCTGCTGTAACAACATGTGTGTATGTATAGAATATTTATGAACACTTAACAGGCTCCTGGCTGCCTAAGGTTGCTTGAGGACACAGCTGTGCATAAGGGTGCCTGTGCAGGAGTTGGAGAAGCCCTCATGGTTTGTATCCACTGTGTGCAGAGGGCACATTGCAGGAGTTGGAAAAGTCTCTGTGGTTATTATTGTAGCATATCTGTGGGCTCTCTGGGGTGTCTGTCTCTGGGGTGAGATTTTGATATCAGCTGGCATCCTTTTCACCAAGGCCACCCTTCCTTGCTCATGCCAGCTTCCTACCTAATAGGAATAATAGAAACCTTGGGATGAGGTGAGGGAGTCTCTGTTCTCAAGGTTTTAGGATTCCTAAATCCCTAAATGAAGTGAGATCAAGGAAAAGATGAAGTTGAAAGTCCATCACTTACAACAGGTGTAAATTCTTTAAAATGTAATCTAGTTCTCTTAGTCACTTAAACATTTGTAAATGTTAAATATTTATGAGTGTTCCAAACTGTGTGGATTGGAGCTGACCTACTTTTAAGGTATTCCTTTCTTGAATGAATTATTGGAAGGTCAGAAGAAGAAAAAAAGAAACCACAAACAAGCACTACTGGCAAATAAAAGAGTGTTTTTCAGTGGAGGGCTCCGCTTGACTTCACCCAGGAAATTCATGACTGCCTCGAGGCAAAGAAATGCCTCTTCACTCCTGACCCTCTGCTCTGCATTCTGCCTTGCTATTCTCCCACCCCCTTGGCTAGGAAAATGCGATCCTATTAACATTTGCATGTTTTATTCTGACTTTGAGGCATGAATTTTGTTAGTTAAATTGTCAACTTGTATGGCATGTTAGGACAGAATGGTTCCGGAACTGTTCTAAATTGTTCAGCAGCCTTCTGGGCTGTTATGTTAACAACATCACTGTCTAAGGTAAGAAATCCAGAAATCCAGTTCATGTGTGTGTGTGTTTAATATTTTTCTCTTCTTTTGTCTTTAGTAAGTATCTATTACTAAGTTTAACATCATGGGTAGGGGAGTCACTAGGCTTTGGACTTAATGTCTCAAAGGTCAACATCAAAATACAGTTCTTGAACTGTACCAAGAAATTTATTTTTTCCACCATGTCATTCATTTGCCAAAAAATCCCATTTATCTGTTAATTTTTATTGCTCTATTATTATAACTGTTCTTAATCCTAGTTAAGAGGACTATATTGTGTGAGTCTTCCAGATTTTCCTCATTTTACACTCCAGAAACCTTTTTCTTTCTCTTTTTTAAGCAAACTTCCCTACATCCTCAGGTACTTTACACCTCCACACAGCTCCTCTTGCTCTTGATCACACCAGCTCCTCAGACTCACAGCTTGTGGAGAACAATCTGCCCACATCCTGTGTGCCACAGAGTCTCAAAGCAAACGTGGCATCTCCTAAATCCCTAAGATGATTTCCAATCCACTACTTGATTTCTTTAAAAACTTTTCTTTACATTTAATTCATATCTTATTGAAGTGATACATGGATATATACTAAAACTGTAAAAATTTCTGCATAGCTTACTAAAGAATTCTAGTCTCCAAAGTGCCAAGCCTCATCTCCTGCCCTAGAGGCAACACTTTCAGTTCTTAGCTATCTCTCTTAGTATTTGCCCCCATATTTTTAAATAACTTGTGTGTATATATACATATGTATATATATTACCTCCATCACAGTTTGGCCCCAGGTGATGGTGTGATCCCTCACCTAGAGCCAGACATCTTGGAATGTGAAGTCAAGTGGGCCTTAGAAAGCATCACCATGAACAAAGCTGGTGGAGGTGATGGAATTCCAGTGGAGCTATTTCAAATCCTGAAAGATGATGCTGTGAAAGTGCTGCACTCAATATGCCAGCAAATTTGGAAAACTCAGCAATGGCCACAGGACTGGAAAAGGTCACTTTTCATTCCAATCCCAAAGAAAGGAAATGCCAAAGAATGCTCAAACTACCTCACAGTTGCACTCATCTCACATGCTAGTAAAGTAATGCTCAAAATTCTCCAAGCCAGACTTCAGCAATACATGAACCGAGAACTTCCTGATGTTCAAGCTGGTTTTAGAAAAGGCAGAGGAACCAGAGATCAAATTGCCATCATCCGCTGGATCATGGAAAAAGCAAGAGAGTTCCAGAAAAAAAAAAATCTATTTCTGCTTTATTGACTATGCCAAAGCCTTTGACTGTGTGGATCACAATAAACTGTGGAAAATTCTGAGAGAGATGGGAATACCAGACCACCTGACCTGCCTCTTGAGAAATCTGTATGCAGGTCAGGAAGCAACAGTTAGAACTGGACATGGAACAACAGACTGGTTCCAAATAGGAAAAGGAGTACGTCAAGGCTGTATATTGTCACCCTGCTTATTTAACTTATATGCAGAGTACATCATGAGAAATACTGGACTGGAAGAAACACAAGCTGGAATCAAGATTGCCAGGAGAAATATCAATCACCTCAGATATGCAGATGACACCACCCTTATGGCAGAAAGTGAAGAGGAGCTAAAAAGCCTCTTGATGAAAGTGAAAGAGGAGAGTGAAAAAGTTGGCTTAAAGCTCAACATTCAGAAAATGAAGATCATGGCATCTGCTCCCATCACTTCATGGGAAATAGATGGGGAAACAGTGTCAGACTTTATTTTGGGGGGCTCCAAAATCACTGCAGATGGTGACTGCAGCCATGAAATTAGAAGACGCTTACTCCTTGGAAGAAAAGTTATGACCAACCTAGATAGCATATTGAAAAGCAGAGACATTACTTTGCCAACTAAGGTCCATCTAGTCAAGGTTATGGTTTTTCCAGTAGTCATGGATGGATGTGAGAGTTGGACTGTGAAGAAGGCAGAGCGCCAAAGAACTGATGCTTTTGAACTGTGGTGTTGGAGAAGACTCTTGAGAGTTCCTTGGACTGCAAGGAGATCCAACCAGTCCATTCTGAAGGAGATCAGCCCTGGGATTTCTTTGGAGGGAATGATGCTAAAGCTGAAACTCCAGTACTTTGGCCACATCATGTGAAGAGTTGACTCATTGGAAAAGACTCTGATGCTGCGAGGGATTGGGGGCAGGAGGAGAAGGGGACAACAGAGGATGAGATGGCTGGATGGCATCACTGACTCGATGGACGTGAGTCTGAGTGATCTCTGGGAGTTGGTGATGGACAGGGAGGCCTGGCATGCTGCGATTCATGGGGTCACAAAGAGTTGGACAGGACTGAGTGACTGAACTGAACTGAAATGGCAGGGAGGGAACACAGCTCCACCCATAAAGAGAAAACTGGATTAAAGATTTACTGAGCATGGCCCCACCCATCAGAACAAGACCCAGTTTCCCCTTCAGTCAGTCTCTCCCAATAGGAAGCTTCCATAAGCCTCTTATCCTTCTCCATCAGAGGGCAGACAGACTGAAAACCATAATCACAGAAAACTAACCAATCTGACCTCATGGACCACAGCCTTGTCTAATGAATGAGACAAGGCAATGAAACTATGAGCCATGCTGTGTAGGGCCACCAAGATGGACAGATCATGGTGGAGAGTTCTGACAAAATGTAGTCCACAAGAGAACGGAATGGCAAACCACTTCAGTATTCTTGTCTTGAGAACCTCATGAACAGTAGGAAAGGCAAAAACATAGGACACTGAAAGATAAACTCCTCAGGTTGGTAGGTGCCCAATATGCTACTGGAGATCAGTGAAGAACAACTCCAGGAAGAATGAAGAGACAGAGCCAAAGCAAAAAACAACACCCAGTTGTGGATGTGACTGGTGATAGATGCAAATTTCAATGCTGTAAAGAGTAGTATATGCCAGGAACCTGAATGTAGGTCCATGAATCAAGGCAAATTGGAAGTGGTCAAATAGGAGATGGCAAGGGTGAACGTCGGCATTTTAGGAATCAGAGAACTAAAATGGACTGGAATGAATGCGTGAATTTAATTCAGATGACCATTATATCTACCATCATGGGCAAGAATCCCTTAAAAGACTTGGAGTAGCCATCATAGTCAACAAAAGGGTCTTAAATGTAGTACTTGGATTGAGTCTCAAAAATGACAGAATGATCTCTGTTGGTTCCAAGACAAACCATTGAATATCAGAGTAATCCAAGTCTATGCCCCGACCAGCAATGCTGAAGAAGCTGAAGTTGAATGGTTCTATGAAGACCTACAAGAGCTTCTAGAACTAAGATTTAAAAAAAGATGTCCTTTTCATTATAGGGAACTGGAATGCAAAAGTAGGAAGGCAAGAAATACCTGGAGTGACAGACAAACTTGGCCTTGGAGTACAGAATGAAGCAGGGCAAAGGCTAATAGAGTTTTGCCAAAGGAATGCACTGGTCATAGCAAACACCCTCTTCCAAAACATAAGAGAAGACTCTACACATGGACATCACCAGATGGTCAACACCGAAATCAGATTGATTATATTCTTTGCAGCCAAAGATGGAGAAGCTCTATACAGTCCACAAAAACAAGACCAGGAGCTGACTGTGGCTCAGATCATGAACTCCTTATTGCCAAATTCAGACTTAAATAGAAGAAAGTAGGGAAAACCACTAGACCATTCAGGTATGACCTAAATCGAATCCCTTATGATTATATAGCAGAAGAGAGAAATAGATTCAAGGGATTAGATCTGATAGACACAGTGCCTGAACAACTATGAACAGAGGTTCATGACACTGTACAGGAGACAGGGATCAAGACAATCCCCAAGAAAGAGAAATGCAAAAAAGAAAAATGGCTGTCTGAGGAGGCCTATACAAATAGCTGTGAAAAGAAGAGAAGTGGAAAGCAAAGGAGAAAAGGAAAGATATACCCATTTGAATGCAGAGTTCCAAAGAAAAGCAAGGAGAGAAAAGAAAGCCTTCCTCAGTGATCAGTGCAAAGAAATAGAGGAAAACAACAGAATGGGAAAGACTAGAGATCTCTTCAAGAAAATTATAGATACTAAGGGACCATTTCATACAAGGATGGACTCAATAAAGGACAGAAATGTTATCGACCTAACAGAAGCAGAAGATATTTAGAAGAGGTGGCAAGAATACACAGAAAAACTATACAAAAAAGATCTTCATGACCCAGATAATCACAATGGTGTAATCACTCACCTAGAGCCAGATATCCTGGAATGCGAAGTCACGTGGGCCTTGGGAAGCATCACTATGAGCAAACTAGTGGAGGTGATGGAATTCCAGTTGAGCTATTTCAAGTTGTATAAGATGATGCTGTGAAAGTGCTGCACTCAATATGCCAGCAAATCTGGAAAACTCAGCAGTGGCCAAAGGACTGAAAAGGTCTGTTCTCATTCCAATCCCAAAGAAAGGCAGTGTCAAAGAATGTTCAAACTACCGCACAATTGCACTCTTCTCACGTGCTAGCAAAGTAAATCTCAAAATTCTCCAAGTCAGGCTTCAACAGTACCTGAACCATGGAATTTCAGGTGATCAAACTGGATTTAGAAAAGGCAGAGGAACCAGAGATCAAGTTGCCAACATCTGTTGGATCATTGAAAAAGCAAAAAGAGTTCCAGGAAATCAACTACTTCTGCTTTATTGACTATGCCAAAGCCTTTGACTATGTGATCACAGTAAACTGTGGAAAATTCTGAAAGAGGTGGGTATACCACACCACCTTTTCTGCCTCTTGAGAAATTTGTATGCAGGTCAGGAAGCAACAGTTAGAACTGGACATGGAACAACAGACTGGTTTCAAATAGGAAAAGGAGTATATCAAGGCTGTATATTGTCACCCTGCTTATTTAACGTATATGCAGAGTACATCATGAGAAATGCTTGGCTGGATGAAGCACAAGCTGGAATCAAGATTGCCAGGAGAAATATCAATAACTTCAGATATGCAGATGACACCACCCTTATGGCAGAAAGTGAAGAGGAACTCAAAAGCCTCTTGATGAAAGTGAAAGAGGAGAGTGAAAAAGTTGGCTTAAAGCTTAACATTCAGAAAACGAATATGATGGCATCCAGTCCCATCACTTCATGGGAAATAGATGGGTAAACAGTGGAAACAGTGACAGATTTTATTTTGGGGCTTCAAAATCACTGCAGATGTTGATTGCAGCCATGAAATTAAAAGACGCTTACTTCTTGGAAGAAAAATTATGACCAACCTAGACAGCATATTAAAAAGCAAAGACATAACTTTTCCAACAAAGGTCCATCTATTCAAGGCTTTAGATTTTCCAGTAGTCATGTATGGATGTGAGAGTTGGAGTATAAAGAACACTGTGCGCTGAAGAATTGGTGCTTTTGAACTGCGGTGTTGGGGAAGACTGTTGAGAGTTCCTTGGTCTGCAAGGAGATCAAACCAGTCCATCCTAAAGGAGATCAGTGCTGGATGTTCATTAGAAGGACTGATGTTGAAGCTGAAACTCCAATACTTTGGCTACCTGATGCTGAGAGCTGACTCATTTGAAAAGACCGTGATGCTGGGAAAGATTGAAGATGGGAGGAGAAGGGAACGACAGAAGATGAGATGGTTGGATTGCATCACCGACTCAATGGACATGAATTTCAGTAAACTTTGGGATCTGGTGATGGACAGTGAGGCCTGGTGTGCTGCAATCATTGGGGTTGCAAAGAGTCAGTAAAGACTGGGCGACTGAACTGAACTGAGGTACTTGCTATTAACTTCTTCCGAGGAAGAATCTTTATTACTCACATATGCCCATCTCCCTATTCATACTGTCTCCCTTCAAGATTTACTATTTGTATTACTGATTATTACTCACAGCTGAGTAATGTGATATACTACACTTTTATGGTATCTCTTCACTGGAAAATTAAAAGTTAATGATTCATTTTCTCTCTCTCACATCACCCCCTTAGTTTTCTCTGTAACTATCACTACTTAATCCCTAAACTCCCCATCAGAATTGGGCATATTGTACTTGTTTCTGGTCAGTTCACTTTTTTTATTCTCTGTAGCTGTTCTTAAAAAGTCTCGCTGTTGTCTAAAATTGTCTCCCTGCCTGTTTATAGAAGCTTCCCAGGTAAAGAATCTGCTTGCCAATTCCAGAGATTTAAGAGGTGCCAATTTGATCCCTGCATCAGGAAGTTTTCCTCGAATAGGAAATGGCAGCCCACTCCAGCATTCTTGTCTGGGAAATTCCATTGACAGAGGAACCTGGTGGGCTACTGTCCATGGGGGTGTTGCAAAGCATTGGACGTGACTGAACATGGACACACAGTACTGATGGTTATAACCTTCTCTCTGTAGAGATGACTTGTGACTTCCCATATTACCATATACAGAAAATCAAGGTGATCAGCTAAGGAACAAATATAATGTGTTATCATCCTGACCACATTCTCTCTAGTCCAAGTAGGCAAGCTTGTTCTCATCTGGTTCATTATAATTTTACCTCATGTGCACTAGATTGCATTCTTCAGCACGTTCGTAAACTGCATATCCAAGTAACTTCGTGCTCATTTTTAACTCTTTATTTCATTTGCAGCTGTCCTCATCATTCTGTGCTTCACTATTACAGTAGTCTCCTATGTGATCTGTTTATCTCTGGCCTTACGTCGCTCCAGTCTATCCTCACTCTGCCACCACAATGATTTCCTAGACCATTTTTGGTCATGTAATTTCCTTATTTAAAATCCTTTGGAAGTTCCCCAATGTGCATACACTCCAATGCACTCCCCTTAGGATGTTCTGCAGAACCAACTATGCTAAGGCCTCTTCCTGACCCTCCAAACTCATCTTTTTAAAATTAGCAACCAATTTTTAAAACTTGAAATATTTATATATAGTGAAACGCACAGTTATTAAGTACCATTCAATGTATTTTGATTAAATATGTATGCCCATGGTAACCGTTTTTAAACTTCAACTCCTAAAATAATGAACTGCTTATATGTGCAACTCTTTAGTACTTCTGCACATGTGTATGCTTTTTATCCTCAGTGTTAAAACACTTCTCTTGTCACCTGTCAGAAGATACTTGAACAAAGTACCTTATAGGAAATGTATCTAGTCTTTTTTATTGTTGTTCTTATACCTTATACACAACTGTCATGACACACATAAAGCCTTACTGTCCTTACTAATCACGTGTCTCAGTTCCCTACCAGACTCTATGCCTTACAAGATGGAGTCCATTTTAAATCTTTTCTATGAATATTCAATTCTTGGTACCAAAAAGGCATTTAATAAATATTTGAATAAAGTTTCAGATAAACACCTGATTCTTAATAGTGTAGTTCAGGTGAATGGAGCAATGGTTAAGGGCAGAAAGTGGAGAATAAATGACCCTAGGTGTAAATAGAGACTAGACTACATATTACTTTTGGGATTTGGGGCTTCCCTGGTTGCTCAGTGGTAAAGAATCTGCTTGACAATGGAGGAGATACAAGTTCGATTCCTGATCCCGGAAGATCCCCTGGAGAAGGAAATGTCAACCCACTCCAGTATTCTTGCCTGGAGAATCCTGCGGACAGAGGAGCCTGGTGTGCTACAGTCCACAGGGTCACAAAGAGTTGGACACGACTTAGTGACTGAATAAAAACGACAAATAATGTATTTTAAATATGCCTCAGCATCTTAAAATATAAAATAGGGTCATTTCATTGTGTTTATTTCATGGGTTGTTATAAAGTTAAATTTTTGAATCCTTTAAAATTAAAGAAAACTTTCTAGTACCCAGTCAACACTTCACATCATTGCTACTGTTAATTTATGTTAATATAATGTTACACTGAAGATATTTAAAACTCTAGCTAATCTAAGGAAGTCAAGTTATCAGAGCTCATAGCAGCCATTTAATTTGATCAGCTCGGTATCTCTTTCATTGTATCTCTTATAGAAGATAATAGAAATATTGAAATATTAAAACTGATACCACTGGAATGAGAACTCTGGACTCTTAGAATCAAAGTTTATATATGGTATAGCAACATCTCTTTATAATTGTTTTTAAGGTTTTTTTGTTGTTTAATTGCTAAGTCTTGTCTGACTTTCTGTGACCCTGTGGACTCTATCCTGCTAGGCTCCTCTGTCCACGGGATTTCCCAGGCAAGAATACTGGAGTGGGTTGCCATTTCCTTCTCCCTTTATGGTTATTCAGTTCAGTTCAGTTCAGTTCAGTTGCTCAGTCGTGTCTGACTCTTTGCGACCCCATGAATCACAGCACGCCAGGCCTCCCTGTCCATCACCAACTCCCAGAGATCACTCAGACTCACGTCCATCGAGTCTGTGATGCCATCCAGCCATCTCATCCTCTGTCGTCCCCTTCTCCTGCCTCCAATCCCTCGCAGCATCAGAGTCTTTTCCAATGAGTCAACTCTTCGCATGAGGTGTCCAAAGTACTGGAGCTTCAGCTTTAGCATCATTCCTTCCAAAGAAATCCCAGGGCTGATCTCCTTCAGAATGGACTGGTTGGATCTCCTTGCAGTCCAAGGGACCCTCAAGAGTCTTCTCCAAGACCACAGTTCAAAAGCATCAATTATTCAGTGCTCAGCCTTCTTCACAGTCCAACTCTCACATCCATACATGACCACAGGAAAAACCATAGCCTTGACTAGGCGGACCTTAGTCGGCAAAGTAATGTCTCTGCTTTTGAATATACTATCTAGGTTGGTCATAACTTTTCTTCCAAGGAGTAAGTGTCTACAGCTACCTAATACATAAAAATTAGTACAACAAATCAAAAACCCCATACTGTCAGTACTGGAAATCACAAGAAAACATGCTATCATGTATGGTGGAATGATTAAGCAAATCCAGCCATCTAGAGCATTGCAGATACATAGACAACTGATCCGTTTTGGAAAAATGAGAAGTCTAGGTGGTTGAAAAAGTGAAACAAGGAGAGTCCATGGTTCAAAACAGGTAGGGTTAATTTAGAATGACTTCCAAAAGGAGATGCTGATGGAATGGGTAACTCTTTTGTAGTCTAGGGTTGATTGTAGTTTGTCTTTAAAAATGGTTCTTAAAAGCCTCCACAATCTAAACGAAAAAAATCTAATGAGTTGGCAACCCATTCAAATGGAAAGTTGTTAATCAAAATTTTTTTCTGCTTCACACACAGAATTTTTGCACCAAAGTGTCTTATGTCTGTTCAACTGAAAAAAATCAAGATGGGTACTGCTGTTATGTTTTTCTGAATCTTCAGATTCTAAAGTTCTATAGCTTTGTTTCTGCCATCTGGTGGTTTAAAGTGTTGACATTCTTGCAGTCTATGAAACTATTAATTCTTTGTACACATATATGAATATACATTGCCTCCCACAGAGTAACATGCCATGACTGAAACTGGCATACATTTCAGTGTACTGAACATGGAAAGGGTGGAATATATTTTCCTTTTCTGAATGCTTCAAAATTTATGACATACTCATAAAATTATTCACACACAAATGTCTTACTCTGTTGAATCCTATAAGTGGTATTGTTTTGGGAAGAAGAGCATTCTTTCAGCATGCTCTAAATTATTTTTCATATCTTTGTTCCATCAGTACATTTTTAGAATGTCCAGGGATTTTTGGTGGCTATAGACTATATTATTAATTTGGTAAATGTCTGCTAGAATGGGCAAGTAAATCTGAATGCAAATTGTAAAAGCAAAGTGTAGTTATCAGTGGAGTTGAAGACAAATAGCCATTAGATTGCAGAAATGAAGGAACAATGCTCACAAATTAAAGTCTGGTTTACTGTATGCCTTCCTAATCATGGGGCTTCCCAGATGGAGCTAGTGGTAAAGAACCTGCCTGCCAGTGCAGGAGACAAAAAAGACATGGGTTTGATCCCTGGGTCAAGAAGATCCCCTGGAGGAGGGCATGGCAACCCACTTCAGTATTCTTGCCTGGAGAATCCCATGAACAGAGGAACTTGGTGGGCTATAGTCCATAGGGTTGCACACAGTCAGACATGATTGAAGTGCCTTAGCACACCTAATCGTGCAAAGAATGTAATGTAGCAGGAATTGAGTGTAGCGAGGAAGTGGGGGTGGGAAAGATAGGACATTGCTGTTGTTACAGAGGAAATGAATATGAGATATCCCAGGCTATGTAGTTAAACAAAAAGCCCCTTCTCCCTAGACTCGGGGTTACGCTTAGTTGTTTACATCCTTCAAGACCTTGACTCTGGGTTCGGGACTATTCTTAAAACAGGGCTAATTATCTTACCATTACTGTCCTGTGCCTATGAAAGAGGACCTTAAATGGAATTCACCCTATATGGCTTCTCTGTTTAAGTCTTTACAGCTGTGTGGTTAAGAGGACTGGTTCAGCACAGATAAGAATGTTTCGGTATTATGATTTTATTTGCTGTCCTTTTTGAAGTCTGAGTTTGTTTTTTTTGATGGACTAAGGATATAGAATTACAAACTATTGGATTCCATGTCTAGTTCTGTTAATTGATTCCACTGAAAGATTTTAGTGATTCATTAGATTCACCTGAAAATTAGGATGATGACAACATACACCTTACTTACACCAAAACTTTTTTTTGGTGATCAATACTGTCCATGAAAGAATTCATAAAAATATACCACTATAAAACTGTAGCACTATTATGTTACATTTCTCCCATTTGATTTGCTTCCTTCTATCCATGGTTCTGGCCAGCTCAAAAAAAAAAAAGAGAGAGAGAGGGAAATAATATCTAATAGAAAAAAGATATCGCTTGAGAGAGAGCAGGTTTTTTTGGTTTTGTTTATAGAGAGTCAGTTTATGGTGTAGTATAAATGTATTAGGAGCCACAGAATGTGATTTCAGTTAAGAACGAGTCCCTCCTAAAAAGCTATCACCATCTACTACTGCCAGAATCAAGTTGAAATTTTTCAATTAAAGATGCATTTCTTTTAGATCTTGATGACACTTCTTCCACAAGTCCCTACCAAAGACAAAACACTTGGCAGGGGTCCAGTATTATCAGTCATCAAACGAATCTTGCCTGAAACAGAGCAGAAGTTCGCTGGCAAGAGGCCAAGCCATGTGTGTGGGGAGAATGAGGAGGGACACCCCCTCCTCTACATTCACCTTTAGCTTCCTATGAACTTTTATGTGATTAAAAAAAAATGTGGCTTCACTAAACCATAATTAAAATCAATATTCACCAAGGATATAAATATTCATGTTTGTTTTCCTTCAGTGTTTTTTAGGTTTCCTCTAGGCTTGCCTTTGATTTTGAAACATCTTCTTGAATTTGTACTGTGTGTAGTTATTACTGTGGCAACTTTACAAATACAAATATCTCTAGCACATACAATACGTTTAAGAACATTTCTGTGGCTAACCTTGATGTGGTGGTGATAGCGCAGGGAATTTTCCATTCCCATTTAAGAAATCAGAGTGGTTTTGTTCTTTCTAAAATTAATCCCACCAGATATATTTTCTTCAAAACCGCAAAAATCATGTTTAGAATGGTGACAGGTTGTGATCACAATTTTCTCTGTGCCAGGGATGAATTTATAAAAATTCTGTTCTTGCAAGATTACCAATCATTTTATATTCCTTTTTCCATATATTTTTGAGAACTATGTCTATAAAATAGAAAAGAATAGAACAACTACTTCTTAAATAATACTCTCTGTAGTAACATCTTCCTTTAGGACTTGAAATTAAAATGGTACGAGATGTTTTAATAATGCTCCTTAATTAAATGCCTACAGAATATCTATTCTTCTGTTCATTCATTGTTAGCACCCAGCACAAGCACTGGCTTAATGCTAAGTATACAAAGATGATAAAGTGCTATGTCCTTGGATGATTCATTCAAAATGATTCCTTCCTTTAAGGACCTCAAATGTTACAGAGGAGTATGAAAGAAGAGAGTTTATGTAGCATGAAAAGAACAATATGACAGATATTTGAAATGCAAGGTGCAATCAGAGAGAATGACAAACTCTTCTTGACAATAAGAATGAAGAAAGGCTGTACAGAATAGGTCCGAAAAAGGAGCTGAATCTTCAGTGATGACAGTAGACCTTTTATTAAATACTATGATGAGATGTGAATAAGAAATAGCATTCTGGATAAAGGGGTTGACATACATAAGAACTATATATGATATAAACTAATATTTAAATGATTACAAAAGAATAAAAATTGACTAACATGACATGGTATGTCTAATCACCCACTTTGATTTCTTTCTTCCCTCACTGGAATAATAGCTAAGAAAATCATCAAACATTTTGACTCTGTAGTTGGAATCCAATATTTTAAAACATCAGTAAATTATAAATTGGACATGCATATGCAAGAATGTGATTGAATGCTAAAGAAACATGGGAAACTGAATCTTCTCTCATCAAGCTATATCACTATAAAATTTGATTTTTCTTGTATGAGAACATGTGAATGCTTTAGTGTTTCAAAATTTTTAGGAGTATTGTTTTAGAATTTTATTTAGATGAATATGGAGAATATGATCAATAAAGATTCCCCAAGTTGTACTATCAAATAGTTCTACATCTTATTGCGTAAAGAAGAATGAGGACTGTGTGTACTTAGACTGAAGTCAGTCCATTGTATTAATAAAAGATTTAGTTATCATACTAAAATACTAAGTGCAGTGCTCATTTGCTCAGTCATGTCGAACTCTTTGCAACTGCTTGGAAGATAGCCTGCCAGGCTCCTTTGTCAATGGGTTTTCTAGGCAACAGCACTGGAATGGGGTGCCATTTCCTCCTCCAGGGGATCTTCCAGGCCCAGGGATCAAACCCATGTCTCTTGTGCTTCCTGCATTGGCAGGCAGATCCTTCACCACTGAGCCACGTAGGAAACTCCAAGTACTAAAGCCAAGCTAAATACTCAACAGTGGAATTGCTAAATCAATTAAGGTATGTTCATTAGGTGCAGTATATTAATATTTAAACCTTTCAATTGAGATATTGCTGAGAATATGTTTCCTAGTATATCAAAATAAACATAAATTTATCACTATTATGTAGAATAGTATTTAGGGTTTTGAAAAAAGACATTTTTGTTAAAGATTCTGTAATACCTTTCTAATCTGTCCTAGTTTTAAAATATTATTAAATGACTGACTTTAATAGTTTTGGGGGAAATTCTCAGCATTAAACATGAAGTGTAATAATTATATCATTCTGAAACTTGTAAAATATATAAATAATATCTATTACAGACACTACATCACAAAAGAAAGAGCCTGAAATAGCATTTTTTTAAAGCTGGGATTTAGCAGACAACCTGGCTTTAGGGATACTCTTAGCTACTAGCCAGGCTTCCCAGGTAGTGCTAATGGTACAGAACCCACCTGCCCATGCCGAGACTTGAGAGATGTGGGTTTGATCCCTGGATTGGGAAGATCCCCTGGAAGAGGGCATGGCAACCCACTCCAGTAATCTTGTCTGGAGAATCCCATGGGTAGAGGAGCCTGGAGGGCTACAGTCCATAGTTCTCAAAGAGCTGGATGCGACTGTAGTGACAGCACACACCCACTACCAACACTACCTTCCTGTTAAGTCAAGCTCAGTTGGTAAAGAATCTGCCTGCAGTGCAGGAGACCCAGGTTCAATCTCTGGGTTGGGAAGATCCCCTGGAGAAGGAAATGGTAAACCACTCCAGTATTCTTGCCAGGAAAATCCCATGGACAGAGACGGAGTGGGCTACAGGCCGTGGTACAGCAAGAATCAGACACAACTGAGTGACTAAACCACCACTGATCTCTTGATATGCAGTTAAGATCTTAGCTTTTCTTCCTGCTTCATATATTGGCTGAAAAATTTTTATAATTTATGTGTACTATCATAATATAATTTTTGATTAAAAATATGGCAAGTTGGTACTGATTTTATCAAATGGAATAATATGACAGTTTCTCTCTATCTTTTATCAGTTATTCTTAAAATAAGCATGAACATTGATTACTAGTCAAGTAACAGAAAGGAAAAGAGACATTCATTCTGATGGCTCAAAAACGTAATCATTTTATTTCCCTTAATTGCCTAGTGAATCACATAGTTTGTACTTTCAGTATACATTTTCTACATAAGACATGCCCATTGCTCTTGTTAGCACTGTCAAGACTGGCATCATTTTCTAATAAAGAGAGCTTAGTAAAAACAATTAAATTTGGATTTGGCTGCAAAGTTAAATGAAGTATAATCAAGCAATGATTGAGAATGATAAAACTAGGACATAAATTACCTTCAAAAGTCTTCTTTCAGTTCAATCACTCAGTTGTGTCCAACTCTTTGTGACCCCATGAACTGCAGCACGCCACGCCTCCCTGTCCATCACCAGATGGATTGGTGATGCCATCCAACCATCTCATCCTCTGTCGTCCCCTTCTCCTCCTGCCCCCAATCCCTCCCAGCATCAGAGTCTTTTCCAATGAGTCAGCTCTTCACTTCAGGTGGCCAAAGTATTGGAGTTTCAGCTTCAACATCAATCCTTCCAAAGAACACCCAGGACTGATCTCCTTTAGGATGGACTGGTTGGATCTCCTTGCAGTCCAAGGGACTCTCAAGAGTCTTCTCCAGCACCACAGTTCAAAAGCATTAATTCTTCGGCGCTCAGCTTTCTTTATAGTCCAACTCTCACATCCATACATGACCAGTGGAAAAACCATAGCCTTGACTAGATGGACCTTTGTTGGCAAAGTAATGCCTCTGCTTTTTAATATGCTGTCTAGGTTGGTCATAACTTTTCTTCCAAGGAGTAAGCTTCTTTTTTACAGATAAGTAAATGAAAACTCTAGGCTTATATGAAACAACTTTTCCAGTTGATCAGTAGCAAGATTAAGACTAGATTCCATTCATATTTAATAGCTTCCATGTCAATATTCTTTATACTCTCTAACATTGCCTCCAATCATCGTACGTTTTTCATATTTGCTTGAAAATATTTTATTAATAATTTAAGTCTTCTAATGAAGACATTACAAATGTAAATGCAAATGCACTCATTGAATTAAAAAGGAGTCCTAATGAACCTGTTCTAGTTTGGATCACTTTGATGGAGTATAATGTTTTAACCGTCTCTACTGTAAACTGATATACCAAGTGAATTACAAATTTTCTCTGATATAAACATATGTGATTTAACAAGCTCAGATGATAGAATATTTAAAACTATATTCATGGTTCTTTAGACATTAATTTATATATATTAACCAGAGACATTGAATGGAGATATGTTTAATGGGATTTTAAATTAAAAAATATGGACTAGACATTTATAGTTTTTTTTTAAAAATCATATATTTCTTGGTAATTTGAGTAATCTGTGATTTTGTAATTTGTCCCAATCTGTTTGTAAATTTTTAAATTATATTCAATCAAAAATCAACATGTAATCATATAAAATTATTGAGGCACTTATACTTCTTTCCTTTTATTGAATACATTTGGTATATAATGTATAAATTTAAAGTGTATGACGTATGTGCCCTGTCACCTTTTTTGACTTGAAATATCTTTTGTCTGGTCTAAGCGTGGCTGTACCTGCTTTCTTTTGGTTTCTATTTGCTTGGAATATTGTCTTCCATCCTTTTACATAAGCCTGTATGTATCTTTAGAGATGAGATGAGTTTCTGGTAGGTAGCAAATGGATTGTTCTTTTTTTATTCATCCAGCCACTCTGTAACTTTTGATTAATGAGTTCAGTCCATTTTCACTTAGGGTGATTATTGATATGTAGGGATTTACTACTGCTATTTTATTTTCTGTTGCCTTCTGGTTATTATTTTCTCCCCATTGTTTTTTGTTTGTTTTTTTTTCCTCCTCTTTCCGTCTACCTTTATAAATTGCTGGTTTTCCATGGTGATTTGCTCAGCTTCCCTTTCTTTATGCTTGTTGTCTCTGTTTTAAATTTTTTTGCTTTGTGGTTACCATGAGTTTTACATAAAACATTTCATAGGTAAAATAGTCTTTTTTGTGCTGATAGCAACTCATCTTCACTCACCTATAAAAAGCAAAAGTTTTACCCTTTTGCTCTTCTCCTTTTGTATTAAGGTCATCAATTATCTTTCTATGCTGTGATTTCATTACTAAGTTGTAGTGAAAAGTGAAAGTTAGTCACTCAGTGAAGTCTGACTCTTTTTGATCCCATGAACTGTAGCCTGCCAGGCTTCTCTGTCCATGGAATTCTCCAGGCAAGAGTATTGAAGTGGGTTGCCGATTCCTTCTCCAGGGGTTCTTCCTGACCCAGGGGTTGAATCCAGGTCTCCTGTATTGCAGGCAGATTTTTTACCCGTTTGAGCCACCAGGGATAACTATGGTTAATTTTAGTGCTCTTTTCCTTTAATCTTTATGCTATAATTAAGTGTTTAATATACTATTGTAAAAAGAGTCAGTTTTCTAATTCTATTTATCACCTTAAAATTTTGTGTACTTTTGTCTTTTCATTTCAGCCTGAAGAGTTCCTTTCAATATTTCCTGTGAGGCAGGTCTAGCGGTGGTGAACTCTCTCAGCTTTTGTTTCTCTAGAAAAGCCTTTATTTCTTTTTTATATCAGAAGGATAACTTTGATGAGTAGAGTCTTCTTGGCTTTCAATATTTTGAATGTCCTTCTACTCTCTTGACCTATAAAGTTTCTGCTGAAAAATCTCTTACCTGATGGGGGTTCCTTTATAGGATATTGTCTTTTTTCTCTGGTTGCCTTTATATTTCTTTATCTTTGACTTCTGACACATTTAATATAGTGTGTCTTAGAGAAGTTCTTTTCCTGTTCAGATAATAAGGTGCTCTATTAGCTTCATGGACTTGTGTATCTAGTTCTTCACCAGATTTGGGAAGTCCTCAGCTATATTTCTTTTTTTTTTTTTTTTTGCTATATTTCTTTAAATACACTTTCTCCTCTCTTCCCCTTCTGTTACACTGATTAATGTTGCTTTTCCTAATGGAGCCTGATGGTTCTTGTAGGGTTTCTTCACTTTTAAAATATCTTACTTCTCTCTACTCTTGGGTCCTCTCTCTCCACTTGAGTCATCTCTGTATTCCTATCCTTGAGCTCACTTATTCTCACTTCCATGTGCTCTGCTTGCTCTGCCTGTTTTGGAAAGCATTCTTCATCTCATTTATTGAGTTCTTCAGCTCCAGAATTTACCTGGTTCTGTTTAAAAATTTCAATCTCTGAGGTGGAGCACTCCTTCTGCTTGTTAATTTTATTCCTGAAATTATGATATTGCCTTTCTGGGTTTTCTTGTAACACATTAAATGTCTTCATAACAGTTATTTTGAATTATTTATCAGGTAGATTGTACTATTCCATGTCTTTGGGTTCTGCTGCTGAAAAATGGTCATTTTCTTTTTGTGATACTGTATTATAGTGATTTTTCATAGTGTTTGATGTAAAGTTGTGTTGCCATGTTTGAAGTAGTGAACATCATATTTAGGTAAGGCTTCGATTCCAACAATCCAACAGATTAGTAATTAGGAGCCTTCCTTTTTAGTCCCAGAAGGTGGCACCATAGCACAAGATTTTTGTTTCTCTTATCAGCATGGACAGGCTGCTAAACTGGGGAGCTTGTGCATTTAAATAAACAAACAGACAAACGAAAACTTGGCAGAGGGGGAAAAAGGAAAAGGTTGGCAATAGAGCGGTGAAGATGTGTGCTTAGTATTTCAGGCTCTGGGGGTGCCATGGCCTGCTGGTAGAATCCTTGAATTGGGGGCAACAGAGGTTTGTGGGTGGTTCTCTAACAGAATCCTGGGACAGTCAGCAGGAAATGTCTTTTTAGGTCTTTGTCTGTTGTCTTCCCTTTCCTTTCCCTCCCGAGTCACCGAGTCACTGCCCTTCTCTCCACACACACAGGAAACCTTTCCAGCTGTAGCGCTAGGAACTGGTCTACGCCCACTCACCCCCTTCACTCATGCCAGAAGTGTTGCGCAGGCTCCCTGCTGGACCCGCCATGACTCTCCTCATTCACAGTGACCCCAGATGTCCGATTCATCCACATTCAATGCACGTGGATGTATCGCTCAGTTGCTCCCCTGCCCCTCCACCCCCCTTATGGATAGCCAGTTAGTTATAAATCAAAGGAGTGAGAAAAAAAGAACAACTCACACCACCACAATGCTGACATCACTCTGTCCCAATACTTAAAACCATTTACTTCTCATCCTCAGTATCGTTTTAAGTATACACAGTGATAATAATCTTGGAGCCGTTTCTTACACTTTCAATATAGACTAACTAATTATGTCAAAGACAGTTCCCTAGAAGTAACTTTGGAAAAAGGGTCAATAAAGCAATTCAGGAATCTAGCAGAATCCTTAACGGTCTGACATAATCCGATGATACTTTTTTGAGCATCTATAGGAATACCACATATCCCTTGGGGATACTCTTTAAATACTGTTTTGCTCTTGAAAATATATTAAATAGTGATATATTTTATTTTTTCTCTCCTTGGCTAGTACTTAGGGTGCAGCTGCTTCTCTAGTTGCCAGGTAAGAGCAGCCATGCTGTTGCTGCTAAGTCACTTCAGTCGTGTCCGACTCTGTGCGACCACAGAGACGGCAGCCCACCAGGCTCCCCCGTCCCTGGGATTCTCCAGGCAAGAACACTGGAGTGGGTTGCCATTTCCTTCTCCAAGAGCAGCCATAGGTTGCTGCAAAAATTTTTGAAGAATTGACTTCTTAGGGAAATTAAATCTCTAACAAGGGTGAATTTCTACACAAAAGTTACTCCATCTCTACTAAAATGTGAGCCAAGTAGAGAAGAGAGGTGGAGATAAAGAATTGATCGCTATTGATTTGCAGGTACTATTAGAGCTGAGTTTGATGCAATTATTCAAAGAAAACATGGAATGGACCCAAAATGTAACAAGTGACGGGTACTTAGAAGAAGCCAGAAGTCATTTGGCAACATGAATACCAGAAGGAAATCATTCCTTGGTAGTCATGAGTGAAAAGTATTTCAAGGATGGATTAGTTTAAAAAAAAAACAACAGAGGATTAAACAGCAGGTTAGCTATTATCATGATATTATTATTATGAGAAACGCTGGGCTGGAAGAAGCACAAGCTGGAAGCAAGATTGCTGGGAGAAATATCAATCACCTCAGATATGCAGATGACACCACCCTTATGGCAGAAAGTGAAGAGGAACTAAAAAGCTTCTTGATGAAAGTGAAAGAGGAGAGTGAAAAAGTTGGCTTAAAGCTCAACATTCAGAAAACGAAGATGATGGCATCCAGTCCCATCACTTCATGGGAAATAGATGGGGAAACAGTGTCAGACTTTACTTTTTTGGGCTCCAAAATCACTGCAGATGGTGATTGCAGCCATGAAATTAAAAGACACTTACTCCTTGAAAGGAAAGTTATGACCAACCTAGAGAGCATATTCAAAAGTAGAGACATTACTTTGCCAACAAAGGTCTGTCTAGTCAAGGCTATGGTTTTTCCTGTGGTCATGTATGGATGTGAGAGTTGGACTGTGAAGAAAGCTGAGCGCTGAAGAACTGTGGTGTTGGAGAAGACTCTTGAGAGTCCCTTGGACTGCAGGGAGATCCAACCAGTCTATTCTAAAGGAGATCATTTTCTCCAGAGATGGGATAATCAGGATAGTTGTGAAAAGACAAAAAGACTGAGGAATTATTATTAAACTGGAGAAAGAAGTCTTTGGGACAATTTGAATGAAACTGCAAGTACAGGGATCTCAAAGTACAGATTAAGTCAGGATGTTTTCTGGTATAGGTTTACCTGTGTCAAAATTTACATCAGTTCTTAGTCAAATGATTTGATCTCAAAGACTTCAACTCTAAATATTTGTTTTCTGTAATCATAGACCAAAGAGAATGGAAAAATACCAAGCTCAAAATGACATCAATAGTTCAAAATTTTGCTATTCTATATAAATGGTTGATGTAGAGTAATGATTCCAAAGAAATTCCATTACATAGATATTCACAACAGGGATACAAAGCTTAATGAAATTAAAGTGAAATTTTATTAAAAAGTGCAGTCTAAATCCTACTTCCCCCTACCCCAAATACAAAAGCTAAAGTTAGTCTTGATTCAAAATGCAAAATGGTACTTGAATTTTATTTTTTCATAGTAGTTAATTCTTTTAGAGAGGAAGAGAAATGTAAGATAAGATTACCTTTAAAATATTCAACTTTTTTCAGTCTTGAATGTAGCCAAAATCCAGCTGGAACCATTCCTTTATGCTCACAGTTCAATGCTATTTATAAATTAATTGCACCAAGTAGGTTCGTTATTATCTATCTTTTGTTGCATGAGGAAAAAAACCCTTACTTCTTAATTATTTCACATTGTCATGAAATGTCTTATGCCATTATCATAAATTACAAATAGAAAAATAGTATCCATTTTTCTTTTTCCTCCTTCAAAAACTAACATTTCAGGGTTTTGATTTGTGACCTATGCTACTGTTGTGAGGACTAATGTTCATTCTTGAGTAAAGGCAGAATAAATGTTGGGTTTTAAAATATGCATCTGTATTAATTTAATCCTAAATATGCACACGAAGTCTTCTAGATCAAAGATAGGTTATCATTATTTGCATAAAAATAATGATGTCTATGGCCATACCACCCTGAACATGCCTGATCTCATCTGATTTCTGAAGCTAAGCAGGTTTGGGCTGTTTACTATGTGGATGGAAACATGATGATTGTGTGATCCTCCACACTCTAATTTTTATTTATGAACAATGAGAGAAAAATTAGATATAATGTCTTATAAATGCAGATTATAAAATTTGAGTCATAGAAGAGAAACAGAGAAAAATGTATTTTCTCTGTTTATATACAGGAGAAAGGGGCAACTACCTCCTCCTACCCTCCCAAAAGGAGAAAAAAAACTTTTGCTTCTTGGAGATGGATGAAAAGGATTCTGTATTCTCACTGTAGCCTTTTGGAATGTAAATACATCTCTCCAAAGCCCAGATAAGATCCAGTGTCCCTGGATTTTATGACTAAAGATGTCTCCAAGGTTCTAGGACTCATTTTCCCTTGAAATGTAAATATGTACCCCGAGAATTTGATCAGTATCTCTGGAGTTCTCTCAGTTTCTGTACAGTTGTCAACCAACTTCCCAAGTCTTACTTTTAGCTGGCTATCCCATTTTAGCAAAATTCACTCAAAAGGCTCCAGCTCTTTAGAAACTCAAAAATATTTTCTCTTTCCACACAGTAGATAAACTAAGTGTTTCTTGGAAAAAGTCACAAAAGGATATTGGGAATCATCAGTGCAGCAAGGAGGGAAATTCACTAAGGGGCAGTGTACTGACTGAGTACAGACATCAGTATTCAGTTAGGTGGGACGGAGGGCCACATAACACCTGATGTGTGATAAGCTTGGATTCTCACCTCAACAGAGTTGGGGACAGACCATAGGCCAAAGTCCCGACATGAAAGTGGTCAAATCTGTCATAATCTCAAAAACTGATTCATAGTACAGAAGTACAAAATGTCAAAGTTGAAATATTACCAAAAAGCAAAGAAGAGACATGGTATAAGGAGTTGGTTCATTCTGTTACAAAATTTCTAACTTAAATACCTAGATATGGGTCATTATTTAGTCACTCAGCACTTGTGGATCTTTTCATATTGAAGACCCATGACTCTCTTCAGTACTATAGCAGAAAATTTTTCTTGAATTATTTCTTTGGAAATTTCTTTCCTTCCATATTTGCCATTCCCACTTTTTTGAATTTTCATTAATTTGTTGCTAGTCTTGTTGCATTTGTCTTTTGTTGCTTCTTGTATTTCATCTATTCTTTTTGCTTTCTTATTCTATGTGATGAAATATTTTCTTTACTATTTCTCCTGTTTTTAAAAAAAGTTTACAAATATATATTTAAGGTACAAAACCTCACTATTATTCTATTTGTCATAGATTTTTATTTGCATTTTATGAATGTAATGTATTCACACATTTATGAGGATATTATGAAATATTTAAACTTCTTATTGTTTTTAAATAATGTTTATGTTTCCTCCAAAATAAATATTTCTCCTTTTCCTCTTTGCCTTTTCTTTGATAAAAAAAGTATATACTTTTTAAAATGTCATATGACCCTTGGTTGTTTGCCGTATTTGTCAACAAGTAGTGTGATTGGGAGCTCTGGAAAGTAGTTGAGGATTACTAACAACTTCAGTTTGGAGTGAATGGTACAGAGCCAGGAGTTCTGATGGTGTATCACTAAATGCCAAAAGGAGGGAGTTTCAACCCTGTAGTGCTAACCTCTATGTAAGTTTCCTTCGTTCTACCCAGACACTTCTTATTTTAAAGAGAGATTCCTGGTGATTTGAATGTATCAGGTAGTGCATCACATTATTGGAGGAAAAGTGAAAGTGTTAGTCACACTTAGTTGTGTCTGACTCTCTGTGACCCCGTGGACTGTAGCCCACCAGGCTCCTCTGTCCATGAAATTTTCCAGGCAAGAATATTGAAGGGGTAGGCATTCCCTTCTCCAGGGGATCTTCCCGACCCAGGGATTGAACTCAGGTCTCCTCCATTGTGCAGGCAGTTTTTTTTTTTTTACTATCTGAGCTGCTAGGGAAGCCCCATTACTGGAGGAAAGGGGCTTCCTCACAGACTCTAATTAGTTAAATTTGTGATGCTCTAGCCCTCACGCTGGTTTTTTGTTTTGTTTTGTTTTTCATTTTCTGCTCTTTGGGTTCCAAATTTCACTCTCCAATTGCAGCTCCCATATAAAGTGTTTCCTCCTCTGCTTCAACGGCTAACACCTTTTCCTCTGTTTCCTGTCCTCTCTATTTTTGTTGTAAGCTCATCTGCTGAATCCACCTTTCCTATCATTCATATTGCTATGTTTGTATACCATGTTTATTCCTTTTCTGTTGTACTATGTATTGTTTACAAGTTCTGGATGTAAATATATGCACTTGGTCCCATTAGATACTAGAGTCAATGTCTAGCCTCTGTAGCTAAACAGATGGATTCTATGAGGTTCTTTGTGAGAGAGTTCAGTGAGGAGGGAGCAGAAATAAGAAAAAGGGAAAATGCATGTCATCTTAGCCTGAAATCA
Source organism: Oryx dammah (assembly GCF_014754425.2). Taxonomy (NCBI): domain Eukaryota; kingdom Metazoa; phylum Chordata; class Mammalia; order Artiodactyla; family Bovidae; genus Oryx; species Oryx dammah. The sequence goes on along the minus strand of NW_024070202.1, from coordinate 41,181,825 downwards.
AATTTTGTCTGTTCTGAAGAAACAAGCAGTGATACCGATGACAAAACCAAACAAGCAGTAAATGGTTTGAAACCAAATATAAAATTACTGATTTTAGTTAACAGTATAATCTTACAGATCATGTCTGTCCCTTGGAAAGCAGTTTCTTTGGCTTTCACAGTTGGGTTTCTGTGATGAGCTGATTTACTTGCTGCTTTGGTATACCAACAATTCTTTGGATATATAAGCCACAAGTGTTTTTCTTGATAATTTTATTAGATCAGGAAGAATGAAGCACAGTAAGCAGAACTAGGTTTATTCAACATTTTAAAGGACATACTTTTAAGTGCCTATAAGAAATTATTGGATTAGGGTGGTGCTCATATATGGCCTCAGGAAAAAATCTGATCACTGCTGGTTTAAAGGCACAGTAGATGGCACATTAAGGCATTCTGAGCGCCAACAGCGAATGATTTGATCCATGGTAAATGACTACATACTTGAATATATGATTGGAATTATAAAATAACAAAACTTGAAGTAGAAAGTACTTCATAACTGTATTTCAAACTCATTGAAATGATATAATTAAAACAGAGTAGAAATAATTATCTAATTGCTCATATTAAATAAAATTATGTACTTTGCAAACTAAGTAATATTTTGGACTCCATATAAAAAGGTTCATATATAAAAATCATATAGTTTTAAAATCATAATAATTATTATGAAAAACAATTATGAGAAAGTTCAGTGAATGTTAAAATAACAAGTATGCATGTAATTTTAAAATTCATACTTCTCAAAAACTTATCATGAATAATAGCCCTGCCATGGACCCCACCATTCAGTATCATTTTCCTGGGGCAACTAATGAGATGATACAGGTGAAGCCAAAATAAAAAGTTTAATCTTAAGACATATATACATATTTTTAAAATATAATTCACATACCATAGAATTCACTAATTTAAACTGTACAATTTAAGAGATTTAGTTTATTCTCGTCTATCACAAAATGAAACCATCACAATTATCTAATTCCAGGACATTTTCATCACCCATACCCTGAATCCCAAACCCATTAAGCAGTTACCTCCCTCTCCCATCAGCCCTTGACAGCTGCTAATATACTTTCAATTTACCTGTTCTAGAGCTTTCATGTACATGGAAGCATGCAGTATGTAACTTTTTGTGTCTGGCTTCTTTAGCTTAGAATGTTTTCAAGGTTCATCCATGTTGTAACCTGTATCAATACTTCATTCTCTTTTGGAGCCATATAACATTCCACAGTATGAATATACCATACTTTGTTTACTTGTTCAATAGTTGATGGAATTCGGGTTGTTTCTACTTTTTGGCTATTATGAATAATGCTGCTATGAATAGTTATGTTCAAATTTCTGTGTGGGAAAATATTTTCAGTTCTCTTGGGAATGGAATAACTGGGTCATAGGGAAATCCATGTTTAACTTTTTAAAGAATCACCAAAGTGCATTTCACAATGACTACCATTTTGCATTCCTGTCAGCAGTGTACATAAGTCATTATTTCTCCACATCATTGCTAATGCATGGCATTTTCTGTTTTGATTTTAGTCATATTGGTGGATTTAAAGTGGAATCTTATAATTTTGCTTCATGTATCTATAATGACAATGAACATCTTTTTTTGTACATGCTTATTGGCTATTTCTAGATCTTCTTTAAAGCAATAGCTATTTAATTAATTTAAAGCAATAGCTATTTAATTAATTTAAAGCAATAGCTATTTAATTAATTTGCTTACCACTTTATTCTTTTGGCTATATCATTGTCCTCATACCATTTGTTAAAAAGATGATTTTTTCTCATTTAATTTTTTTGTCCTCTTTGTCAGAAATTGAGTCTATAGTAATTTTGGAGGCATTGATAAAAGGTTCTAGACTCTAATGTAAAGCTTCAGAAATCCCACACCACTTTTATATTCTTTAATATTTAGTTATCTTTCACCTTCCAGAAACTTCTAAAATCTATATTAACATTAAGTGTTTGGAAATTTTACCATCAATGCTCTGGTGCAAGAAATTTTATACTCATTATGGTAGACCTTTATTCTGACATTCAAGCGTGTGGTAGTTTTATCTGCAAATCTTTGACACTCATCCAAGAGACAGGTGGGGTCTGTGTCTCCTCCAGTTGAATCTGAACTAGATTTAGCCACTTGTTTATAACCAGTGGATGGATTGGAAATGATGCTGTGTGACCTTCCGAGGCTGTGTTACAAAAGCTGGGGCATCTTCTGTGCTGCATGCTGAAGCACTCAGACTGGTTGGCTTGAGCCACTTCATAGGAAATCCCAGTGCCATGTAACTTCTGTTCTGTGTGGAAGGCCAGACCACATGGAGAGGCCAGACGTAGTTCATATGGATTCAGCTGAAGTCCCAGCTAAGGTCCCCACTGTAAGCCACACCAGTCACCAGATATATCCATGAAGATGGCTTCAAATGATTCCAGGACCCCATCATTCAATCACCGCAAGCTGTCAAGTGTTTCCTAGGTGAGGGTCTAGAAACTGTGGAACAGAGATAAGACATTCTCACAGTTTCCTGTCCAAATTTATAATCCTTAAAGCCATAAACATGATTAAATGATAATTTTAAGTAGCTAAATTCTAGGGTACCTTGTTGGCAATAGTAACCAAAACACAAGCCTTTCACTTCTGGAGAATAAAAGTTTCTTGCCTCTCTTCTCTCCTTCTGAAACTAATTTTGGCTGGATGTTGCCCCACCCAAAATGACATTCTTAATTTTCTTACCTTTTTTTTCCCCCCATAATACATTGATTTGTCTTTTCTTTTTGGTGGTGGCTGTTCTTTCCTGTGTGTGTGTGTGTGTAGGGGGAATATTTTCCTTACACTTTCCAAACTTTTGTTGACTTTTAAAAGTATCTGCTATTCTGTCATTAATTTGCAAAAACCTTTTATTCCTGTTTTCTGCTGCCTATTTACTATATCCCGTGTTTTTCTTTTTTTTTCTTTTTCATTCATATACTATTTTACGTTCCTACTCTGAGAATGGGCTTCCCTGGTGGCTCAGCTGGTAAAGAATCTGCCTGCAATGTGGGAGACCTGGGTTCAATCCCTGGGTTAGGAAGATCCCCTGGAGAAGGGAAGGGCTACCCACTCCAGTATTCTGGCCTGGAGAATACTAATTATGGAGCTTTAAAATTCTCTCCGGGTTCTTCAGTTCCTTTTCATCACTTGTTTCAGTTCAGTTCAGTTCAGTCGCTCAGTCATGTCCGACTTTTTGTGACCCCATGAATTGCAGCACACCAGGACTCCTTGTCCATCACCAACTCCCGGAGTTCACTCAAACTCATGCCCATTGAGTCAGCGATGCCATCCAGCCACCTCATCTTCTGTCGTCCCCTTCTCCTCCTGCCCCCAATCCCTCCCAGCATCAGAGTCTTTTTTTAGTGAGTCAACTCTTCACGTGAGGTGGCCAAAGTATTGGAGTTTCAGCTTTAGCATCAGTTTGATAATGTTTTCCGTGTGTGTTGAAAGTAGTCTTCAAATTCCTGGTGATCCTTAGCCATCTGTTTATATTTAGTGAATCTGAAGCTACATTTGCGTTATTAATGTTTGCTGACTTCTGGACTTATTAGATAATGTTGCTATTCAGGTACTGTCTAATCCTAATATTCATATATTGTTTTCTGAGGCCATCTCATTTTCCTAGAGAAGAAGCTATGATCCCCTGCCTGTAGAAGAGGTCCAGGAAGTATCTATTTTGCTAGAGCCCTAAGAGTTTCACCATTCAATTAGTTCTCCTAATTTTAAGCTCTTACCTCCTGCTACTCTCCTATTTCTCCTACATTAGTATAGAAAATGTCCGATTCACTTTCTCTGAACAATGAAACTTTAAGCTCTTTTAGGGTCACTGAAGGCAGATAGTCATTTGAGGACCAGATCTGGAGACTAACTACATTAATATGAACTTTCAATAAATCCCTTTGTATCTACTCCATATCTCACATTACATTTTTTCAATATTTTGCACTCCTAAGCTCTGTGAAAAAATTATGCTTTCCACCAGGACATTTCTCTAAAAGTGCCTGGTTTTCTCTTTCTCTACTTTAAATGTCAGTTTCTGACTCAAGTGCATGCTTTCAGTCTTCCAAAATGGGTTGAAATTTCTCATCTCTGCTTCCTTTTCTTTCCTCTTTGTGATTGCTGTGTTTATACACACACACACACACACACACACACTTTATATTTTTACACTTATTTTACTAGAGTTTGGAAAGAAATCATTTTAGCCATGTTTTGTTGCTGTTGTTCAGTCGCTAAGTTATGTCCAACTCTTTGCGACCACATGGACTACAGCACGCCAGGCTTCCTTGTCCTTCAATGTACTTCACTATCTCCCTGAGTTTGCTTAAACTTGGGTTCATTGAGTCAGTGATGCAATCTAACCATCTTGTCCTCTTCTTCTCTTGCCTTCAATCTTTCCCAGTATCAGGATCTTTTCTAATGAGTCAGCTCTTTTTGTCAGGTAGCCAAGGTATTGGAGCTTCAGCATCAGTCCTTCCAATGAATATTCAGGGTTGATTTCCTTTAGGATTGACTGGTCTGATCTCCTTGCAGTCCAAGGGACTCTCAAGAGTCTTCTCCAGCACCACAATTCAAAAGCATAAATTCTTTCGCACTCAGCCTTTCTTTTTGTGATTGCTGTGTTTACACACACACACACATACACACACATCCATGCATGACTACTGGAAAAACGTAGCTTTGACTAGATGGACCTTTGTCAACAAAGTGATGTCTCTGCTTTTATAATACATTGTGTAGGTCTGTCATAGCTTTCCTTCCAAGGAGCAAGAGTCTTCTAATTTCATGGCTATAGTCACCATCAGTAGTGATTTGGGAGCCCAAGAAAAAAAAATATGTCACTGCTCCCATTTTTCCCCTCCTATTTGCCATTAAGTGATGAGACCAGATGCTATGATCTTAGTTTTTTGTATGTTGATTTTAAGCCAGCTTTTTCACTCTCCTCTTTTACCCTCATCAAGAGGTTCTTTAGTTTCTTTTTGCTTTCTGCCATTAGGGTGGTGTCACCTGCATATCTGAGGTTATTGATATTTCTTCTGGCAATCTTGATTCCATCCTGTGTTTCATCCAGTTCAGCATTTTGCATGATGTACTCTGCATGTAAGTTAAATCAACCAGATGACAGTGTCCAGCCTTGTCTTACTCCTTTCCTAATTTTGAACCAGTTAGTTGTGTTCCATGTAATGTTCTAACTGTTGCTTCTTGACTTGCATACAGATTTCTCAGGAGACAGGCAAGGTGGTATGGTATTCCCATCTCTTGAAAAATTTTCCACAGTTTGTTGTGATCCAGACAGTCAACGCCTTTAGTGTAGTCAATGAAGCAGATGTTTTTCTGGAATTCCCTGGCTTTCTCTATGATCCAATGGATACTGGCAACTTGATCTCTGGTTCCTTTGCCTTTTCTGAACCCAGCTTATACATCTGGAAGTTCTTGGTTCACATACTGTTGAATCCTAGCTTGAAGGATTTTGAGCATAACCTTACTAGCATGCAAAATGAGCAGAACTGTACAATAGTTTGTACATTTTTTGGCATTCCCTTCTTTAGGATTGAAATGAAAACTGAACTTTTCCATTCCCATCCATTTTTGTTCACTGGTTCCTAAGATGTCAGTGTTCACTCTTGTCATCTCCTGCTTGACCACGTTCAATTTATCTTAATTTATGGACCTAACATGCCACGCTTCTATGCAATATCATTCTTTACAGCACTGGACTTTAACCAACAGAGACATCCACAACTAAGTGTCATTTCTGCTTTGGCCTAGCTGCTTCATTCTTTCTGGAGCTATTAGTAATTGCCCTTCTCTCTTTCCCAGTAGCATATTGGACATTTTCAGGCCTGATGGGCTCATCTTCCAGCATCATATCTTTTTGCCTTTTTATACTGTTCGTGGGGTTCTTGCAACAAGAATACTGAAGTGCTTTTCCATTCCCTCCTCCAGTGGACCACGTTTTGCCAGAACTCTTCACTATGACCCATCCATCTTGGGTGGCCCAGCACAGCATGGCTCATGGCTTCATTGAGTTACACAATCCCTTTGCCATGACAAGGTTGTGATTCATAAAGGGGTTATGTTTAAAACCATAAAATTTAAAGAAAGTAAATTATTTTTAGAACATATATTATGTAACAGTAATAATGATTGTTTATTTTTCTGGGCTACAAAATCACTGCAGATGGTGATTGCAGCCATCAAATTAAAAGACGCTTACTCCTTGGAAGGAAAGTTATGACCAACCTAGACAGCATATTGAAAAGCAGAGACATTACTTTGTCAACAAAGGTCTGTCTAGTCAAGCCTATGGTTTTTCCAGTGTTCATGTATGGATGTGAGAGTTGTACTATAAAGAAAGCTGAGTGTTGAAGAATTGATGCTTTTGAACTGTGTTGTTGAAGACTCTTGAGAGTCCCTTGGACCACAAGGAGATCCAACCAGTCCATCCTAAAGGAGATCAGTCCTGAGTGTTCATTGGAAGGACTGACATTGAAGCTGAAACTCCAATATTTTGGCCACCTGATGCAAAGAACTGATTCATTTGGAAAGACCCTGATGCTGAGAAAGATTGAGGGCAGGAGGAGAAGGGGATGACAGAGGATGAGATGGTTGGATGGCATCACCAACTCAATGGACATGGGTTTGGGTGAACTCTGGGAGCTGGTGATAGATAGGGAGGCCTGGCATACTGTGGTTCATGGGGTTGCGAAGATTGGACATGACTGAGTGACTAAACTGAACTGATAGTAATGTAAGTGTGCTATACTTGATATAAGAGAACTTCTGTGACATCTAGAACTGTCCTGTACTATATATGAGTGCTTTTATTTTTCTTTGCATCATATTCTTTGGAAAAGTAGAGACATATGTACATTATATCACATTTCATGTTTCGAATCACATTGTATTTCAGAATATGTGGAAGTAGGTTTTAATTTTTTTTTTTTCTTTTTAGAGATGTTGGAATCTAGGAGTTGGTAAAGGAAGAACCGGGTAATCCTTTCAGTCACAATGCTTTGGGCCTGACTAGTAAATTAATTACAATATTTTCTGTCTATAACACACTTGGGTAATTTATTTAAATCTGCTCTCAGAGCTGACTTCCCAAGAGGATGCAAGTCAATTATGGTTCCAGCTCTTCCTGTCTCATTAGCTATTTGAATAATAATGTATTTGAATGATGGCCCAGGAGAATAGAAATAGGAACTGCTTGTCTTAGTCCCAAATGAGCTGCTTAGTCAGATAATCCTAAGTGTCCATTATTAGTTCAAGCTGTGCCTTATGACTGATTCTGGTTTGTTCTACTCACTTCCGGAAAAACTTGTGGGATGTATAGTTTATTCACTTTTTAATATAGAAAGATTCAATTTTGCTAGACATTTGTAACTAGGCAAATTATTTTTTGCATCTCTAGAATTGCTTCTAAATCAAGAGATCCAAGTTTTGGTGTCAGATTTGCTTATTTTTCACTTATAAAAGATGTTTAGCATTGTGTTCTGAAAGAGTTGAGTTGTTAAGATTTTTTAGATGACTGTTTCATTGTAACCAAAAATGAGACCCAGTGCAAAGTTACTATTTCATCTTCATGGTCAGTCATCCTTTACATAGAATGGAGATAAGATGCAGACCAATCTATAAAATTCCACAAATGATTATAACTTTGATCATTATTTAAATAAGTTGTTTAAGAGCAATTCTTTTATGAACTATTTTCCAATTGCTTAAAAAAAATAAGGGCAAAGTATTATACAGTATGATTGAATTAAGAATATGTAAAAGAAAAACATAAGTCATGCAATATAACAATAAGCAATGGTCCCAGAAAAAAAATGATTGTTGTTTTATAAGCTTTATTTTTAAATGTCTGTTGTATGTGACACTAATAAAATCAATTGGCCTTTAAGTTAATGTTTAATAATACCCTAGGGACACTCAGATAAAAGGTCAAAACCCAGCACTGTTTCTCAGACCTGAAGGAAAAGGTATTTGCTACGTGATTAGTGCTTCATTTCGATAATACATTACCCTGATCTGAAGTGTCATTCCTTACTTGCAGTAACAGCACATTTCTCATCCAGCGAAATACTGATCCTCACTATTTGGAACATTAACCTTTTTCTTAGAAACAGAATTTACAGGTAACGTGATCAGGATAGCTCGCTAATTCTATCTAAATTTTGTATTATTATTAAATCCTTCCTAATGTATACTAATATAAAATCTTCCCTTACATAGACAATAATATTAGAAACGCCTGGATTTCCCATAAGGATTTCTGCTTGCTTTTTGTCCACAGAGTTCATGCATGTTTTATATATGTTATATACATTTTCTTACACAGTATCTCCTATTGACTATGTATTAGATTTTACAACTTGATAGATTACCCCATGAATGTGAATTACAGGTGAAGCAACTGTTTATATTGGTTTCCATGTTGATAGGAGAGGAATACTGTATAAGTAATTACCTGTGGTTATCAACATTGATCAGCAAAGGAATAAGGAATTTAACATGGGTTTTCACATATTCAGTGACCAAATGAGAACTTAAATTCAATTAACATATCTCATCTTAGACATAAAGATCCCAGGTAAAATGGATATAAGGTTACTTTATAAATGGATTAGCATCATCCTTCCATGATGAAATACATTTTACTCCCCTTCCTGGTTTCCTGTCCTTGGGAATAGTGTTGGGTTTGCCAAACAGTTCATTCAGGTTTTTCTGTGACATCTTATGGAAAAACCCAAATGAATGTTTTGGCCAACCCACTGTTTGTAAGCAGATTGTACTTACTACAATTATTAACAATGAATAAACTTTCCTTATAAATCTTTTAAGTAGATCCCTAATAGTAAACATCTGAGCATAACAGATAGCCCTCCTCCAATCTGTTCCTTTCATAGTTTGAAAACAAAGATCTTGGTCTATGAAATTGGATGTTTTCTTGTGTTGATTTAAGGATACTATTTTCATAAATAAAAAAAGTTTCCATATGTATTATTCCTAGACTTCTGCTCATTTGAGCACTCTGCAAGTGCGATGCATATTTTTCAAACTATGATAAATCTTTTTAATTGGACTGGACAGTTGCTATGAACTGTACCTGAAAAATTCTTACGTTAAAGCCCTAACACTGAATATGACTATATTATAGACTCGGTCTTTAGGACATAATTAAGGTTAAATGAGCTCATAAGAGGGACTTCCCCAGTGGGTCAGCAGTAAAGGACCCACCTGCAATGCTGGAGACCAAGGTTTGATCCCTGGGTAGGGAAGATCCCCTGGAGGAGGCATGATAACCCACTCCAGTATTCTTGTCTGGAGAATCCCATTGACAGAGGAGCCTGGTAGGCTACAGTCCATAAGCTTGCAAAGAGTCAAGCATGACTGAAGCAACCGAGCACCCAGGCTGAGGTCGTAAGAGTGGGGCCCTTATCCAATAGGACTGTGGGCTTAGAAGGTGGCTCTCTGCAAACCAGAAAGACCTCTGTCATCAGAAGCTGAACACCTTGATCTTGGGCTTTCCAGCCTCTCTGTGAGAAAATAAGTGTCTGTTTTAGCTACACTATCTGTATTTTGTTTAGGTGGCCTAAGCTGACTAACACAACAGTTTGTAATTTGCTGATAGGAGGTCTGCTGGCACGTTGAACAAACTGCACCACACATTTTAAAAGAAACTGATTACTTATGGATTATAGTTAATTGGACAAAAATCAAGACTTTTTCTTGGAATTATAGAACCAAAAATTCTGCTATAATCTCATGGCTATATTTAATAAAGGCTGTAAAATATTACACTTACTATATGTTTGTCTACAGGAATCTTGAAGTACTTGTAACAGTGGTTACAAATCCTTAAGTTTGACTATATATAATAATACTAAGTGAAGTGAAGTCGCTCAGTCGTGCCCGACTCTTTGTGACTCCATGGACAGTAGCCTGGCCCGAGCTCCTCTGTCTATGGGATTTTCAAGGCAAGAATACTGGAGTGGGTTGCCATTTCCTTTTCCAGGGTCTCTCCCAACCCAGGGATCAAACCCAGGTCTCTCACATCATGGACAGACGCTTTACCATCTGAGCCACCAGGGAAAAAGATCTTCTATTTATTGAGCATTTATTATGTTATAAGAGATGTAATTATATTACATCATTTAAAGTTCACAGTAAAGGGTAGATACTGTTACTCTTCCCATTTCACAGATGATGAAATTGCCCACAGGCATGTAAATAATGAGAACCCAGGGGTTTCATTGTTTGGTGTTAATGCTTCATTAAACCATGGTACCCAGTGCTGCACTTTCAGCACACACACACACTTGCCATATGGAATATGTGTCTATGGGACAAGGCACCCCTGAAAAATGCTGGCTGTATCATGCCACTTTTCTTTCTCTTTTTGTAGATGTTTTTAGAAAAACTTTCTTTCATCAACACACTTCTTCAGAGAAAAAAAGAGTTTACCAAGATAAGAGCTTCTCCATTTATAATCACTTTTCAGTCTTGTATCCTTGAGCTTACTCAGAATTAGTTTGATTGAGCTCTTACGTCATCTCTTGGAAAAGGCTAAACATTTTTTACATGTTGAATTCGTCTAATGTATTCCTGACAGTAACCATAATTTCAATTTTGAAAGTACCTTATTCTTATCCCTACATATAAAGAAAAGAAAAAACAGCACCCGCCCCATCCCAAAACAACAAAAAACAGGGAGAGATCCATCTTCCTCTCCCTACTTCAAGAAATATACAGAATGAATCAAATATTTTTTAACCTTAGCTTCTATCTTTCTTCATTGATCCAGGCCCAAAGAAAGTTTCTGAAAACTGATGGAAGCCACCAAAAGGTACACTAATGATGTATACAAATGTTTATTGGGATAACTTCCTATCTATCCAGCTTTCCCTAGACCATCAAAATGAAGGGATGGAAATGACTCATGTGCTTAGAAAATTTCCCCATGGACCTGAGAGAAAGGAAGGAGAGTCAACTTGTTAATAATATATTAGCAAGAAGCAAAGGTTGAAATGGTAACATTTCCTGTGCTTCTCGCCATAAATGTCTAATGTCTACTGGGAGAACCAATACCACCTAGACCTTCTGTAGCCAGATATCAGTTTCTTCTGCAAAACAGGCTGTTACCACATTTCTCAAAGTTTAATATTTATGTGTGCCACAGAACAGGCATTAAACAAATAAAAGCTTGTCATGTAACAAAATAGATGTATGACATTTGATAATAAAACATCTATATCAAGGGAATGATTTTTCCTGTGAGAAATAACCTGTGATTGTTAAGGGCTGGTTATTATCAGGACTTGTGGAAAGCATTCTTTGAGAGGATAGGAAATCCATTTAGAGATTTAGAGCAGTAGCTGTGTGGACAGGTGAGTCAGAGGAGGCTCCTAATTTCCTTACTTGCAGTGTGTATTTTATCCATTTACCTAACCCGTGGCCATAATCACTGTCACTATCATAAAACAATTCAAAAAACTTGAATAAAAATTAAATATGGAAAATCAAACTAAATCAACAAATGGAAAGCAGATAGTACAAAGTGACTAAAACAGAAATAGGTATAAATAATAAAAGTACTTAAAGAAGCAATAGGGCTTCCCGGATGGTTCAGATAGAAAATACTCTGCCTGCAGTGTGGGAGACCTGGGTTTGATCCCTGGGTTGGAAAGATCTCCTGAAAAGGGAATGGCAATCCACTCCAGTATTCTTGCCTGGAGAATTCCATGGACAGAGGAGTCTGGCAGGATACAGTCCATGAGGTTGCAAAGAGTCAGACATGACTGAGCAACTAACACACAAGTAATAGGTGCTTTAAAAATAGAAGAAATGAAATCAGAAAAATTAATTTGTAAAGATAAAGATACATTAATGCAGTATAAATAATGTTGGGAGATAAACATTTATCGTGTATAAGAACATACATGAAACATCTCATAAAATGTTATAAACATACAAATATTTTGGCTTGTAGAATGAGAGTAAAAAGACCTAAAGATATTGAGTGTAGTTTACAATACAGAAATTAGGACAATGAACACAGTCAAGAAAAACATGGACTTTAAGTCCATGGAATTCTCTGGGCCAGAATACTGGAGTGGGTAGTCTTTCCCTTCTCCAGGGGATCTTTCCAACCCAAGGATTGAACCCAGATCTCCTGCACTGCAGGCAGATTCTTTACCAGCTGAGCCACAAGGGAAGCCCAAGAGTACCAGAATAGATAACCTATCCTTTCTCCAGGGGATTTTTGCGACCCAGGGATCAAACCAGGGTCTCCTGCATTGCGGGCAGATTCTTTATCAACTGAGCTACGAGAGAAGCCCTAACGATGATTAGACAATAAGATAATAAAATTTAAAAGTTGTACAAAAACATCATAAATCAAGACAATGACTAAAAGGATATCAAGATATTAACCTAAATTCCAGCAAAGCATGAAGTTTTGCCAATGTTCTGATATGAATGGCATGAGTTTAATATGGCAGTCAAAAAGTTATTCATAGCAGAAATTAATAAGCCTATGTTAAAAGAAACTAGTCTACACCTATCACAATACACTTACAAGTCTATATTTTAGAAATGAGTGTTTTGGACTACGCAGAAGACACTTTATGAACTTTTCTACTAGGTGGAAGGAAAACATTTCCATTTTATTATAAAAACTGAAGTACATATGTGTGATTATTCATGTCAAGATAGCTGTTAGGTTGGGCATGTTTCTTTGTGAATCTGCTTTGGAATCCAAGGATAATATTTAAGAAACAAAATAATGAACTCTGAGTCAGACAGATGAGTGATTTTAAGAGATGGCCTTTTAAAGTCTGTTTGGTGTTGATACTGATGTGATACTCTTCTGCATGAAGAATAAACAGACTTGCTTGGTAATTTTTGAATCCCGTATTTAGCCTTCCTTTTGTTTGTAGTTCACTAGTGAAGGATGATGTGGCAAACCGCCCTGAGGCGGTTGTATAATGAGGCTGTGAGTCCTAGTGATGCCTATGTGAGATTGTCCATACAAAACAGAGTAGAAACCAGAGGAGAGACAGGAAGGGGAACAGCGGGTTGAGGCACATGGGAAGCAGCCCTGGGCTCTTATGAAGGGCAACGGATGAGAAGATGCCTGAAAGATGAGATACGTAGATCTGGGTGCTGTCATTGGGAAACTTGATATTGTCCTATAGAAGTAAAAAGGTTGTAGATTAAGATACATATTTTACACCTTATGTGTCCCCTCAAAGACAAGCCCCTTAGACATCCGTGAGGACAGAGTTTGGCTTTGGGGTCCTCCCTGTCTGTTCTCCCTTGTCTCAGGCTAGCTGGGGGCATACTCTCTCCCTGCTCTTGGCTCAGCATCCTTGTACTATCCAACACCTCCTGATACACCAGGAACCCATGTATAACCACCTTCTTAGCTCCCTTTAAAGCACTTTGTACTGAACCTTTTAGCTCCATTCAGATTGGCAATCTTATATTGAATCTGATGGCAGCTGAATCTGAAAAGAAAGCATAGATTATACTAATTGTTACCCAAAGTATGAATAGCTGATAACCCCACACCCACTTCTAAATCCTTTGAGAAGAATTTACATTTTAAAATAAGACACTTTAACCTTAATAAATACTCAGTTGATGATAATTCAGTCACTATGAGAAAGTGAAAAAGGAAGGAAATGGGACTGTGAGAAGCTTTGGGGCAGGAGGAGCAGATTTAATGACTTCTATAAGCCTCACGATATAATTTGGAATTTGGGCATAAAGTGCATGACCATTCTGAAACACTGGTATTTGTGCCTTATCACGTTTTCTGTGATTGTTTTCACTTTTGCATATATTAATTCATGTAGTGTTTTAGGCACAAGATTTATCTTGGTTATTTCTTTGACGAAATTTCTGGTGTTTGTTGGCAGCACACATTTATAAGCATAATCCTTGTCATGCTCCAATTTCTTTCCAGGCCATGATAATTGAATTTCTGTTCATTAAAATAGTGAACTTTTATTTTTGGTAGAACACGTACTGTTTTGTTGAAAAGATAGCTATAAACAGAGGCAAAGTGACCTCTGTAGATAAAGCAATGACAAAAAATTAACAGCTGTCAGTGTAGTCAGAAAGAGGTTTGCTTATATATCTTTCTTTTACTAAAGGTTATGGCATACAGGTATCTAATACACGTATTTATCCATCGATTTTTCTGTAAACTTGAACATCTCCCATTAAGTTATGAAGAAATTGTGTGTAGGTAGCATAACTGTGATATGGAGCTTTGTCTATTTTTCACTGATATTTCTTGTTCTCCAAGTTTCTCTTGTGTCTCTAAAGGCACCATTTAGAGTGTCAAGTGCAAGGAAAGGGACAAAAAAATGGAAAGTTGCCATTTTCTGAGTGAAATGCATCTAAGAAGGAGAATCCTGTAGAGGAAAAGTGAAACTGGGCAAAGATGATGGAAGTAGTCTGAGGAGAATCCCAGCAGCAGAAAGCTCTAGGCCCAAGGTAAATAGAACCCATTTCCCACATGGCCCCTTCTTGTTTCTGTGAATGCATCCAAGGAATCACTGAAGATTAATCACTGACTCCTACAGACCTGGGCCTGGATTCTAATTCTGGTCCTTAGTCAAACGTGAATTTGGATGAGTAATTTCTAACTCTCTGTGCCTTGATTTCCAAGTGTATAAAAATAGAATTAAATATGTTTACTCTGTTGATTTTACTTGGTCTTTGAAAAAATCAAGTAGCACAGTAGATATAAAGTTTCTTTATGCTATTAACTTTTTTAACGCCAATGTTGTCATTTCTTAATAGGATTTCTTTCATGAGACAAATATTTGTTATGCCCAGAGTCCGAGTCCCCAAAACTGAGAGAATAAGACGTCCACAGCAATGCAAAGGCATAAAGGGATTTTATTTCTAGCTCAAGCCAGGGCTCCCATCTCACCCAGCGCAGTGGAGTCTTGACGAGAGCCCCAAGCCCAGATTTTCACCAGTATTTATAAGTTTAGAACAACGACAGGGAGTTGGCAAGGGTTGATTGGCTACAGGGGTTTCCTGGTATTTACTGATTGGCCACTTATCATCTCTCTGATTGGCCAGAGTTATCATCTCTCTGAAGCCCCGAAAGCATGACTCAGGGATTATTTTTGGCCTAGTGCACCTCTCTGAGCCTGTCATGGCTCTGGTGAGGTTGTAACAATATTAATAGCAATAATACTCAAATTGATAAATGTTCATACTTGACAATATGGTTTTCTACAGCAATAGCAACTGCCAACTCAAGCACAAATGATATATATAAGAATATTCATTTTAGTAATAAATTTAGTAATAATTCAATAAGTCATTGACTCAATGACTTACTGAATCTATTTCATAGATTAATATAGAGCTATTCTGTTAATGTAACAGTGTGCTTATACTAACAAGGAGTATTTTACAAATATAGTTTGCGAAAATAGTTTGCATAAAAGTATATGTTGTTGTTAAGGACTGAATGTTTGTGTCTCCCCAAAATGTACACGTTGAAGACCTGACCCCCAATGTGGTACTTCTTGAAGATGGGGCCTTTGGGAGGTAATCAGGGTTAGAGAAGTTTATGAAGGTGGGGTCCTTATGGTGGAATTAGTGCCCTAATAAGAGGAGGCATGAGAGAGCTTGCTCTCTCCCCCTATGGGTGTTGGAAGAAGAGGTCATGAGGAGCTCACAGGGAGATGGTGGCCGCCTATAAATCAAGACAGGAGACCTCAGAACAAACCTGACTTGCAGGCATCTTAATCTTAGACTCTCCATCCACCAAACATATGAGAAATACATTTCTATTGTTTAAGCCACCTAGCTGATGGTATTTTGTCATGGCACCCTGAGCTACATTAGTTATATAAACCTACTTTGTTAAAAATCCTAATATGTGTATAAGGGAAGAAAATGGAAGAGGCAGAAAGTACTTAACAGTAGCTCGCACTGAAATTTAAAGTTCGGGGCTTCCCACTTTTCACTACACAAATATGTACATTATATAACGTTTTCTGATGTTTTTGTATTATTATTCTGATGTGAAAAAAGAAAAAGATACTCTTATTTAAAAAGTAAATCAGAATTAAAATTTTAGGAGGAACGCTGTCATTTAGGATCAAAACGATACTTTTGATACTTTTCCTGATTCTGTTAGTTTTTAAGCACACACCTTGGGCAAGCGTTCTGTTTACTCAAACTTTCTAAACCTCAATCCCTTCATTTGTAAATTATGTATAGCAATATTTGCCTATGGAAATTTTGTAGGGTGTAAACAGATAAAACAGGAAAACTTTCAGAAACCATACTTTTCATATATACAGTATATCATAACTAACTTTGCATTAAAGACGTTAAGAAAACATATTTCTGGATAAGAAATAAAAGGAAAAATATCTAGACATGGAGCTTTGAGAATTAGTAATATACAAAGATTTTTTTTTTTTAAGTTATTCAGTCATTTGAAAAGGAGTGAAAATTGAAACCGTTCCCATCAACAACCATATTTGGGGACAAAGAGCACATTACTATTCTGAGATATCACATGTCTTATCTTTATTTATGGCAGTATTCAGTTATTCTCTGTCTGCTAAGCTTATCTTTCTCCTTTCAAATTTCTCTGCTCTTAAGTTTTTCAGTGTATATTTCAGAAAATAGAGCTAACATTGTTAGATCTGATCAGATGAGATTAGTCAAGATCAGTGGTCTTCATCAGGTTCAGTAGGACCTATTGACAGAAAACAATACTCTGGCTTTTCCAATGAAAAATAATATGCGCATTAAAAGAGCCCAAAATCCCCAAGCCTGTTCTCTATATCTTGAATGATGCTGAATTAATTTAGCAGCAGTTATAGTAAGATATACCCCACTCCAGTACTCTTGCCTGGAAAATCCCATGGATGGAGGAGCCTGGCAGGCTGTAGTCCATGGCATCACTAAGTCAGGCACGACTGAGCGACTTCACTTTCACTTTTCACTTTCATGCATTCGAGAAGGAAATGGCAACCCACTCCAGTGTTCTTGCCTGGAGAATCCCAGGGACAGGGGAGCCTGGTGGGCTGCTGTCTATGGGGTCTCACAGAGTCGGACACGACTGAAGCGACTTAGCAGCAGCATAGTAAGATATTAAGAACAAGTTAATTTTGATGTTGAGCAGCTTCACTGTGTGTTTGACAGATAATTCACTCCGAAAAAAAGAGGTCCCATTTTCCTGTCACTTACCTTCATTTTATTGGAGGAGTTAGAATGTTGGTGAAACAAAGGTCATTATATGGCATAAAACTGAAAAACACACACACACACCCAAACCTGACATTGCTTCCCTAGAGGACAAGTTTTCTGCAGAATAATTGGCATCCATAGCTAAAAATAAATCAACCCTTGATATCATCATTTCCTCAACTACTAGATACATCACCTTGCTGGAAGACATATGGGTACTCTGTCATAAGTATATAGTCATAGACATCCCAAACTTCATATTTTCCATTTGCAAATTAGAAGGGTTAAAAATTAGCAATGAAGAAATCTCAAGGTTATAGGCTTTTAGTTGTCACTGCAAATTGGAAAAAAGTATGTGTAGTTTCCAGATTCTGTAGAATGAATCTAGTATTAGTTTCCTTAGTTGTGTTTTTTAGAAAAAAGTAAATAAAGGATATGCTTCTATCTAGGTTCAAAGACTGCCTGATTAGATAAGAAATACTTATATAAAACATAGGAAGATGTGAAAATGGGGTTAATTCAGAAACAAGTTCAACATGAAAATGTCTTATTTTAAGGATAAATAATTTTCTAATAGATCACTTGGATGCTTATTAGTGATTTATTTGTGTGTGTGTTTAAATTCAGTAGCATTATTGAGGCACAATTCACATGCAAAACAAGTCACCCATGTACAGTCCAATATTTTAGTATATTCATATGATTATGCAATCATTATCACAGTATAATTTTGGCATATTTTCTTCTCTCCTAAAAGAAACTATGGACTCATTAGCAGTTAATCAACTCTCTAATTCTCCAGCTCTGATCGATAGTTAATCTGCATTCTGTCTCCATAGATTTTCTAAGTCTAAATCTGTCATATATAAGAAATTATGTAACATGTGGTTTGTGTGACTGGTTTCTTGCACTTAGCATGTTTTCAATGTTTGTCTATGTTGTTGCATGTGTCAATAACATCAGTTCTTTCTATTGTGAAGTAATACTCCATTTTATGAATGTACCGTATTTTATTTATCCATTCATCAGTTGTTGGATATTTGGGTTGCTTATACTTTTTGGCTATTATGAATAATGCTGCTGTGACCATTTATGTTCCAATATTTGTGTGGAAGCATGTTTTCTCTTGGGTATACAAGAATCGCAGAGTTACATGGTTCGTGTGATGAAGGAGACAAAACGTGAATTCAAGGGCATGTCCACATTTAAGCAGTTGATGGGAAGGTGAAATTGAGGAAGGGAGTAAAAGAGAGCTGTGTTCTGGAACTGAAGAAGAAACTATGTCAATGCTATAAACAGTTCATGCAGAGCAAGAACAGGGACATGGATACTTGGATACTAACTGTGGAGAAAAGCAGATCAAACATTGGTGACCTTGCAGAAAAGAGTTTTGGTAGATTGAGAAAAGTGGTACTGTACAAAAAGGTTTAAGGAGTAAGAGACAGGGAGGTGGCCAACGTAAAATAATGTTTAGCAGTTTTGATTTTGAAAGGGAAGACTGTGGTAAGGCTCTAGGTCAAAGTAGGAAAGTCTGTTTATAATTGGAGAAGAAAAGTCAGTACCAAGAAAAGAAACCCTAAGTGCGAGGGAATCGTTAATGGAGAAAAGTAGCAAGTGAGGTGATAGAGCATAGGACACAGAATACAAGCATAGGTTGGAACCTCTGTGAGAAGGAAACACTTTTCTAATAGAAGTTGAGGTAGGGAAGGAAGCTGCTTTGGGATAAATATTTATTTTAATTGCAAAAAATTGCATAGCTCATTAAATGATTATCATTTTTAACATTTATTAAGCATGTATTTTTTTTCAGAAACTGTTAGGTGCTTTGCGTATGGAATTTAACTCTCACAGTGATTTTATGGGGTAACTATTAAGTCCTCACACTATTAAAGTGCTCACACTACAGTATATTTGATATATTACAATGTTCTTAAAGGAATATTTTACTACAATGAATTTCTATAACAATTAGACATTAAGTATTTAAATTCATAATTATTATAATGATAATTAGACCTGTAGATCAGAAACTTAGGGTCATCTATGCCAAGTAGCTAATACATATTCAGATACAAGGGCAAAATTTCAAGGAATTGTTGGGGTAACATTATTAATCACAATTAACAGATGACAAAACTGAGGCTTAACATGTAGGATCAGGCAGAACAATGAAAGTATGATTTAGACCCAGGCTTGTATAACTTTACTTTTAACAAGTATCAGTTTTTCTATTATGTTAACCATAATCATTTCCATAAATTAAGAGAGGCTGTCAATTGTTGATGTTTGGAGTATGATCTATGTTTGACTAGATGTGTGACCTGTTTTAATGACTAGGAATGTAAATCTAGAGTGGACATAAAATATGAAAGCTTAAGCTAAGCATCTGATTCCTAAATGTCTATTTTTACTGAATTCATGATTGACTATTTATTGCTCACAAGCCAATAATTGGAGAAGCAAGTGTCAGTAGGGAGAAAAAAAAAAAAAAAGGTGCTTTGATCAGGAAAATCAGTAACCTGGGATTAGGTAGACTCGTGCCCAAGGACCAACTCGAAAGATTCTTCTCAACTATGACAATTTTTAAAGGGAAAAAAAAAGTGTAGAGATGCAAGTGAATCATCAAGGCAGGAAGTTGTGGTCTGTCTGCATCATTCTCTACTGAGTGCAGACAGGCTGACTCTGTCTTTAGACGTTAAATTGACTACGTGATCTGCCTGCAGGATTGCTAAGGGGGCTCTTGGTAGTAGAGAGATGCACATCTTTTAATTGACAATTGTTCATTCTTCTTTTTACCCAGGAAAAGAAGTAACACAACAGGCAAAGTGTATGCTTTCAAAGGAACATAAGTCAAGAGTTAGTTTCAATTACTTAGTGACCTCATTCCTACAATTAGGTTCTTTTATGGTTAGAGGGGAATAAAAATGACCAAAAAGGAAAGGGGCAAAAAATCTGCTTTCACTATCTTTATCAGAGCTCAGGAAAAAAAAAAGATATGTAGGCTTCTTGAGGCAGTGCCCCACTCTTGAATATATTTATTGTTCAGTTGCTAAGTTGTGTCCAACTCTTTGCGACTCCCTGGACTGCAGCACGCCAGGCTTCCCTGTCCTTCACTGTCTCCCAGAGTTTGTTCAAATTGATGTCTGTTCAGTCGGTGAAGCTATCCAACCATCTCATCCTCTGTCACCCACCGCCCCCCTACCTTGCCCTCAATCTTTCCCAGCATCGGGGTATTTTTCCAGTCAGTGGGCTCTTCACATCAGGTGGCCAAAGTATTGGAGTTTCAGCTTCAGTATCAGTCCTTCCAATGAATATTCAGGGTTGATTTCCTTTAGGACTGACTGGCTTGATCTCCTTGCTGTCTAAGGGACTCTCAAGAGTCTTCTCCAGCACCACAGTTTGAAAGCATCGATTCTTCGTTGCTCTGCCTTCTCTATGGCCCAGCTCTCACATCGATCAAGGGAAAGCTTGAATACACAGCTTTACGCTTGTCCAGTAGGGAGCAGCACACACCAGTGCACCTGCCACTCTGAAAACAGAACAAGGAAGACGAGAAAGAATTCTGAAGAGTCCATTGCATAAAGGTAGTGAAAAGCTGGACCTGTTCCAATAGGGTCCTCCCTTCAGAAAGCAGTTTGGGAAGTACATAGATTACAGTTTTGCTTCTTATTATGTTATATATTCATTAGTTAAGAGCTGTATTGTCAATTCTGTTTGAGAGTCATGAAGAAGCTTCTTAGAAACTGAACAGATTATAAATTAATCTCTAGATCAAAAAGTTTAATATCAAACATAAATGAATCCTTAAAACTCAGAATCATAGGAATTTTTACAAAATCAATGCTTGGAAATTGATGAATTTTAGGTTTTCCAGCACCCTAAAATTTTGGGGCACGAGTAAGAAAGTAATATCAGTTATTGCCTATATAAAAGAGCATGATGCTACTACAAGATGAAATTAATTTCTATATTTAAAAGGCCACTTAAATAGTTGGGTTTCTGTCTATGACATATCCTTTGCTTGCTACTAATTGGGTTCAAATCACTGCTATTCATGAAATGCTTTGTTTTAAAAAGTTGTTTTATGAGTTTAGTATAATTATTAAATGTAAAGAAGAAAAATCATTGTTAAGTACACAGACAGGAATTTTAGAAATAGAAGCTTAATTCAAACCACCTAGTAAAAAGCTTTATGGTTAAAGAAAAAGAAATATTATGTTTCAAGGCAATCTTTTATATTTACCTTAATAAACACAAACATAAAAATCTAGAACACATTAATTCTAGCTTTTGAGTGTTCAGAGCTACTAATAGGAAATAAGCTAAATTTCTCTAAACAATCTAGCAGGAACTTTGTGTGTGTTATATCATTTAATTAGTATCATTTTACAGTTGAAGGCAAAAGAGCCTTTAATAGATTATACTTTATCAAGTATCACATAACTGGTAAAGCTAGACTTCAAACACAGGCCTATCTAGGCCTAACCCTAGATCTCATGATCTTTCCCCAAACCACAGCGCCCCATTCCCCTGATTCCACAAATAAAAGTATTTGAATCTACCATAAAGAATGATTTCTCATGAGTTACGAATCATAAAAAGAATTGATACCAAGATGGCCCAGAACAAATGATAACAAAGTAGATTGCCTTCCCAGCTTCCTTTTCTACACTTGTATGAGTCTAGTTCAGAAGTGTAAGTGGCGTGGATGCTAAATCATGTCTACTCTTTGTGACCCCATGGAGTAAATCTTTGTGACTCCAGCAAGAATACTGGAGCAGGTTGCAATGCCCTCCTGCAGCCGATCTTCCCACTTCAGGGGTCAAATCTGCATCTGCTGTGCAGATTCTTTACCACTGAGCCACCTGGGAAGACCTTACTTTAGAAGACATTCCCCAAATCTACACGCAAGGCTGGAGTAGGACGAGCTCTATATACAGACGGTATCTATCATTCAGGAAGGTGTTACAGTGGCCCTGTCCTGAAGGAACAGCCTCCTCTTTTGATTCCTGTGTCTTTCCTCTTCCTCCTGCTGCTGCTGCTCTGGGCAGTTTCCCTCCATTCTCTTTTTCTGGATCACACACCCTTTGACATGCTGGGCTCGGCTTCCTTCTCTTTCCCATAGTCCATTCCTGACGCTTACTCCTTGGATTAAAAGTTATGACCAACCTAGATAGCATATTCAAAAGCAGAGACATTACTTTGCCGACTAAGGTCCGTCTAGTCAAGGCTATGGTTTTTCCAGTGGTCATGTATGGATGTGAGAGTTGGACTGTGAAGAAGGCTGAGCATCGAAGAATTGATGCGTTTGAACTGTGGTGTTGGAGAAGACTCTTGAGGGTCCCTTGGACTGCAAGGAGATCCAACAAGTCCATTATGAAGGAGATCAGCCCTGGGATTTCTTTGGAAGAAATGATGCTAAAGCTGAAACTCCAGTACTTTGGCCACCTCATGCAAAGAGTTGACTCACTGGAAAAGACTCTGATGCTGGGAGGGATTGGGGGCAGGAGGAGAAGGGGCCGACAGAGGATGAGATAGCTGGATGGCAACGACTGAGCGACTGAACTGAACTGAACCTTTTAGACCACCTCAGTTCAGTTCAGTTGCTCAGTCATGTCTGACTCTTTGTGACCTCATGAATTGCAGCACACCAGGCCTCCTTGTCCATCACCAACTCCCGGAGTTCACTCAGACTCACATCCATCGAGTTGGTGATGCCATCCAGCCATCTCATCCTCTGTTATCCCCTTCTCCTCCTGCCCCCAATCCCTCCCAGCATCAGTCTTTTCTAATGAGTCAACTCTTCGCATGAGGTGGCCAAAGTACTGGAGTTTCAGCCTCAGCATCAGTCCTTCCAAAGAACACCCAAGACTAATCTCCTTTAGAATGGACTGGTTGGATCTCCTTGCAGTCCAAGGGACTTTCAACAGTCTTCTCCAAAACCACAGTTCAAAAGCATCAATTCTTTGGCACTCAGCTTTCTTCACAGTCCAACTCTCACATCCATACATGACTACTGGAAAAACCATAGCCTGACTAGATGGACCTTAGTCGGCAAAGTAATGTCTCTGCTTTTGAATATGCTATCTAGGTTGGTCATAACTTTCCTATATACCATCAAAATACAAGGTTCTGCAATGCAAGCTAAGAACCAATCTGTGAAGTATATTTAATAATGGCTATACTTTGTAATAGAGTTTTTGCATTTCTTTTTTTTAACAACTTAATTGAGGCTTAATTGCATACAGTCAGCTGTACATATTTAACATATACAGTTTGGTTAGTTTTGACATTTATCTATACCCCTAACACCATCACTTGAGTGGGTATAACAAATACTTCCGTAAATCTGAATAGTTTCCTTAGCCACTTTGTGATATTGTGATTTATAGTAAGTAATAAATACTTAGCTTTTGTCCTATTTCTGTAACAGAATTCTTAAAATCCTTGTTGTTCAGTTGCTAAATTGTGTCCAACTATTTGCCACCCCAAGGACTGCAGCATTCCAGGCTTCCCTGTCCTCCACTATCTCCTGCAGATTGCTCAAGTTCCTGTCCAGTGATTCAGTGGTGTTATCTAAACATCTCATCCTCTGCCACCCTCTTCTCCTTTTGCCTTCAATCTTTCCAAGCATCAGGGTCTTTTCCAATGAGTTGGTCCTTCCCATCAGATGGCCAAAATATTGGAGCTTCAGCTTCAACATCAGTCCTTCCAATCAATATTCCAGGTTGATTTCCTTTAAGATTGATTAATTTGATCTCCTTGCAGCCCAAGGGACTCTCAAGAGTCTTCTCCAACACCATAGATCAAAAGCATCGATTCTTTGCCACTCAGCCTTTCTTATGGTCCAACTCTCACATCCATACATGACTACTGGTAAAACCATAGCTTTGACTGTACTGACCTTTCTCAGCAAAGTGAAGTCTCTGCCTTTTTAATATGCTGCCTAGGTTTGTCATAGCTTCCCTTCCAAGGAGCAACTGTCTTCTAATTTCATGGCTGCAGTCACCATCGGCAGTGATTTTGGAGCCCAAGAAAATAAAATCTGTTACCGTTACCACATTTTCCCTATCTATTTGCCATGAAATGAAGGGACTGGATGCCATGATCTTAGTTTTTTGAATGTTGAGTTTTAAGCCAACTTTTCCTCTCTCTTCTTTCATCAAGAGGCTCTTTAGTTCTTCACTTTCTGCCATTAGAGTGGTATCATCTGCATATCTGAGGTTGTTAATATTTCTCCCAGCAATCTTGATTCCTTGTGCTTCATCCAGCTCGGCATTTCACATGATGTACTCTGCATATAAGTTAAATAAGCAGGGTGACAATATACAGTCTTGTTGTACTCCTTTCCCAGTTTTGAATCAGTCATTTGTTTCAATTTTGATTCAACCTGATAGTGCAGAGGTTATAGCGTCTGCCTGCAATGTGGGAGACCTGGGTTCGATCCCTGGGTCAGGAAGATCCCCTAGAGAAGGAAATGGCAACCCACTCCAGTATTCTTGCCTGGAGAATCCCATGGACAGAGGAGCTTGGTTGGCTACAGTCCATGGGTCGCAAAGAGTTGGACACGACTGAGCGATTTCACTTTCACTTTGAACCAGTCAACAGTTTCTGTTACTTCTTGACCCGCATACAGGTTTCTCTGGAGGAAGGTTATGTGGCTTGGTATTCCTGTCTCTTTAAGAATTTTCCAGTTTGTTGTGAGCCACACAGTCAAAGGCTTTCTTGTAGTCAATGAAGCAGAAGTAGATGTTCCTCTGGAATTCCCTTGCTTTGGCTATGATCTGATGAATGTTGGCAATTTGATCTCTGTTTTCTCTGCCTTTTCTGAACCCAGTTTGTACATCTGGAAGTTCTTGGTTCATGTACTGCTGAAGCCCAGCTTGAAGGATCTTGAATATAACCTTACTAGAAGGCAATGGCACCCCACTCCAGTACTCTTGCCTGGAAAATCCCATGGATGGAGGAGCCTGGTAGGCTGCAGTCCATGGGGTTGCACAGAGTCGGACATGACTGAGCGACTTAGCAGCAGCAGCAGCAGCATTTGTCTGTAGTTTGAATATTCTTTGGCATTCCCTTCTTTGTGATTAGTATGAAAACTGACCTTTTCCAGTCGTGCGGCCACTGAGTTTTCCAAATTTGCTAACATAATGAGTGCACACTTTAATAGCATCGTCTTTTAGGATTTGAAATAGCTCAGCTGAAATTCCATCACCTCCACTAGCTTTGTCCATAGTAATGCTTCCTAAGGCCCACTTGACTTCACACTCCAGGATGTCTGACTGTAGGTGAGTAACCACACCATTGTGATTATCCAGGTCGTTAAGACCTTTATAGTATAGTTCTTCTGTGTGTTTTTGCCATCTCTTCTTAATCTCTTCTGCCATTTCTGTCCTTTATCGTGCCCATCCTTTCATGAAATGTTCCCTTGATATCTCCAATTTTCTTGAAGAGATCTCTAGCATTTCCCATTCTATTGTTTCCTCTATTTCTTTGCATTGTTCATTGAAGAAGGCCTTCTTATCTCTCCTTGCTATTCTCTGAAACTCTGCATTCATTTGGGTATATCTTTCCCTTTCTAAAATCCTTGGAATTTACTAAATAATAAGAGTGATAAAGATGTCTTTTGTTTTTTTCATAAAAAGCCATTCCAATCACTTGAGTTTGTCATTGAGTGATTTTTCTCAAAAGCCTCTAGATGGGGCTTCCCTGATGGCTCATGGAAAAGAATCTGCCTGCCAATGCAGGAGATAAGGGTTCGATATGTGATCTGGAAAGGTTCCACACGCTAAGGAACAACTAAGCCCATGCTCCACAACTATTAAACCTGTGCTCTAGAGCCTGGGAGCCACAATGACTGAAGCCCACACATCCTAGAGCCTGAGCTCCACAATAAGAGAAGCCACCAAAAAGAGATGCCTGTGCAACACGGCTAGAGAGTAGCCCCTGTTCTCCACTGCTAGAGAAAAGCCCACACGGCTGCAAAGACTCAGCACAGACAAAAATAAATAAATAAAATTATTTTTTTAAATGCCTCTAGATAACTATAGGATATAAGCTGGTTATCAAGGGAACCGACCATGTAATTAGAGGGTTGAAACTTTCAGCCCTGTCCCTACCTTCAGATTGAGGAGAGGGACTAGAGGTTGAATGAATCACCAATGATCAATGATTCAGTCAATTATTCCTATGTAATAAAGCCTTCATAAAAAGCCAAAAGGATGAGAGCGAGAGAGATTCTGGGGTTGTGAACATGTATGGGGAGAGGTATGGGAGCCGTAGTGTGTCTGGAGAGGGCATGGAAACTGCACCCCTTCCCACACCTCTCACCCTAGGCATCTCTTCCATATGGCTACTCCTGAGTTGTATCCTTTTATAATAAGCTGATAATCTAATAAGTGTTTTCCTGAACTACGTGAGGCATGCTAACAATTGATGGAGCTGGAGAAAGAGGATCAGGAATCTCTGATTTATGCTGGGTTGGTCAGAAGCCCAGGTCACAGCCTGAGTTTCAGCTGGCATCTGAAGCAAGGGCAGTCTTAAGGGACTGAGCCCTTAACCTGAGGCATCTCTCTGATGCTTTTTCTAGGAAAGTACTGTCAGAATTGAATTAAGTTATACGACACTCAGCTGGTATCCAGCGAACCAGAGAACTGCTTGATGTGGCAAAAACAGATCTGGTGTCAGAAGTGAAATACTGAGAATAGTAATGGACAGAAAACAGGAGTTGAGCTTTATTCCCTTGCAATCCATCTGTTACTCCATCCCTGTCCCCCAGCAACCATTAATCTACTTTTGGTTAGTAGATATTTGTTTATGAAATCTTAAATTATATGAGTGGAATCATGCTGTTGTAGATACTATATGAATGATCAGTAAAAGTATGATACAAGTAAATTAAAGCTTCACTGAGATATTGATACATATTTAGTTAGCTCATGAAGAAGGCTGACCTATTCAAGTAAGAAACTACAACTATTTACTCTGGCCCAGGGATGTAAGATGGTACAATCACATTGGAAAGGCAGCGTGGCTTCTTAAAATTTGAACTATATGATCCAGCCATTCTACCTCTATGTATTTACCCAGGAGAACTGATAACAGGATTTGTACACAGATGCTCAGATCAGTTTTATTTGTAACAACCTCAAACTTGAAAAACCATCCAATAGCCCTCACTATGTAAGTAGATAAACAAAATATGGAATATCACTTAGCCAAAAAGAATGAACTATTGATACATGCAACAACATGGCATTTACATGGGATAACATGTTTAGAGCCACTGTCTGCCTTTGAGGGATTCTCAGTAAAGAGAGAAAAAGAGAGAAGGGAGATCTGGCTTTAATTTAATCATTTGAAGACTTTCCCCACTCCCAGAATATCTACCTGAGATAGCTCCCCTAATTTAGATTGTTTGCAACCCCTTTCCCTGTGTCCCTTCTTTTGGGGAATTTCAAACGTGATAGCGCTGAACTTGCTTGTGGTGCAATTGGTAAAGAACTCTCCTGCCAATGCAGGAGACATAAGAAAGGTGGCTTTGATCCATGGGTTGGGAAGATCCCTTGGAGGAGGGCAACCCACTCCAGTATCCTTGCCTGGAGGATCCCATGGACAGAGGAGTCTGGCAGGCTACAATCCATAGGGTCCCAGATAGTCAGATATGACTGAAGACTTAACATGCATTCAACATGGCATAGTTTTAGACAGACTACATAGCCTCAGATTTTCTCAGGCAGAGTTAGCTCCAGATATTAACAGTGTGAACATATTTTAAAGTCCTCCCCCCACAACCTATAAAAAGACATAGGTTTATGAGAAATGAGAGACATATAAGGAAAGTCTCTGTAGCATTTAGATCTACTTGAATTTTCAAGACTCAGGTAAAGACCCAGCAAAGTCCTGAGAGCAAGGGTGCATTTTATTTAAGTAGTATTACTTCAGATTTGTTCCACTTTGAAGAAGCACATCATGGGTTAAAACAAAATATGAGCTATGTAAGAGATTAGCTAAACCGCTATATCCCTTTTAAGATTTTACTTCATTAAAGGGCTTCCCAAGTGGAGCTAGTGGTGAAGAATCTGCTGACAAATGCAGGAGACACAAGAGACCCGGTTCAATCCCTGGGTTGGATGACTCCCAGAGGATGAAATGGCAACCCACTCCAGTATTCTTGCCTGGAAAATTCCATGGGCAGAAGAGCCTGGTGGGCTACAGTCCATGGGGCCATAAAAGATTAGCAAAACCACTTTATTCCTTTTAAGACTCTTACTTACCCATAGCCTGATTTACTTTATAGTTTGTTGTCCCTTCATAAAGCTCTTCTCGTTTGATAACCTCATACATGATGTTCAGCCATAAATTCTCTTTATATTATTCATACTGAATCAAGTGGCTGCTTTCCATGTTATTATAAAAAAATTCTTATTCTTCATGTGGATTTTGGTATGGTCTGTTTGTCTAGAGGCTTCCAACTGGCTCATGTGCAATGGACATTTATTTGTTCTTAAGATCAATTCTCTGCTCCTCTTTCAGGTTTTTAGTTAGAGCCATTAAAAAAAGCTTAGTGTTTTCTTTACCCTTTCACTTCTTTTCCTGTTAAATTTCTTCTTGGTTTATTCCAATTGACAAAGCACAGGCTTCTTTCGCAAGCGGATAGAGTGGTACATATTCAATGAATCCCATATCTCTAGACATGGCCCTGGCCAGGATCACTTTCCTTCATACTGAATTGTCACATTTGCATGCATCCTACATGCCAGTATCTACATTTTTCTTTTCTCCAGTTTTGTAATTGTTCTCATTCTCTTCTCTTGCAAAGGAAGACCCCATCATATTAATTGAAAGGCATCTTCTACTAGGATCAGCTATACCCACATGTGGTAGGGGAAAGACTCCTAGATAAGAGGATCAGAATATTCATCCAGACTTAGAGAAGACAAATGATTCATAAAGACTCCATCAGCCTTTACCTGTCACAAACTGAAATATGTTAGTACCTGTGAAATTTTTACTAAAAGTAGAAGGAAAATAGCACCGCAAACTTTCCAGTTGATAGGAATTTAATTATATCCTGCATTCTTTTTAACATTATACATGTTTCCTCTGATTTATACTTAATTACTTGTATTCAAACATACCCTGTCACAAAATTGTGACTTAGAATTCAAAACATAATTAAGTTTTAAAATATCTGTGATCAAATCAGATGTACTGCAAACTAAACACTTTAAATCTGTTTCATCTATCCAGAGAGGACAAAAGCAGAAAGCGTTATCGATAAGCTTCTGATCTCCTTTGATACTTGGCCCTATGGGTATGTTAACTACCCCTACTTACTGGTTGTACTCTGAATGCCCAGTGGGTTTCTGAGGGTATCCCTACACCATAGGATTGGAGGAGCCTCTGGTCAGGGAAAGGATGCTGCATGAACCAGACAAGGCATTGTAGAAATTTACTTGTGTGGTGATGTTGAAACACTGGCTGAAGTAAGAGAGGAAGCCAGGAGATGTGAGGAGAGGTGATACACAGCCACTGATATAAATGTCAGTATTAGCAGTGTTAGCAGATAGTGGGATTTAACAGCTGTTCATCTAAAATGTAAATGCTAGAAGGTAGAATTGCTGGTCAGTGATTATAATATAAGCTAGTTTGTAGGAACTTTATACATTTAATTAGTCAAATCTCAACCAACACAAGGCCACCAGATTCAGTCTGCCATTTTCCTGCTTTTTCCCAAAATGTGAATCAAATGTCAGATGGTTCCAAAAATACTGATTCCTTAACATTTTATTTATTAAATAACTAATATTGTAATGACCTTAGTGAGATTTTACCTGGTGCAGAAACTGAAGCACTTACCAGATCTCCTAAATGGGTGAATACAGCCTTCCAGCCTTTATACAAGCACATTTTACTATGCTCATATTAGCATGAAAGTTATTTTTAATTGTTGTTGAATTAACAGCTGATGAGAATTCTTAACTTATTTTTGGTTTTTTAATTAATTTTTATTGGAGTATAGTTGATTTACTATGTTGTGTAGTTTCTGCTGTACAGCAAAGTGAATCAGTTATATATACACATATATTCACTCATTTTTAGGTTCTTTCCCCATATAGGTCATTGCAGAGCACTGAGCAGTGTTCCCTGTGCTAAACTTATTATCTACTCTATGTATAGTAGTGTGTGTATGCCAATCCTGATCTCCCAATTTATCCCTTCCCTCTCCTGTCCCCCTTGGTAACAAAAAGTTTGTTTTCTAACCCTATGACTACTTATGTCTTGTAAATAAGTTCATTTATACCATTTTTTTTAGAATCCACATATAAGTGATATTATATGATATTTGTCTGTCTCTGACTTCGCTCAGTATGACAATATCTATGTCCATTCATGTCACTGAAAATGGCATTATTTTATTCTTTTTTATGGCTAAGATCCCATTGCATAAATTGTACCACATCTTTTTCTATCCATTCATCCATCTTGACATATTATACTTTGTATTTACATTTCACATCTTTGAATATTACAGAATTTCTTATATTACTTTTCTCATTGTATAAGTTCTTGATTCCTATGAATAATGACAAACTTAGTGACTTGAAACAATACAAATTTATTATCTTATAATTTCTCTGGCACAGGAGTCCAATTTCCTGTAAGGCTAATGGTTGTGTGACTGAGACCCCTGATTTCTTGCTGGCTGTCAGCTCCTAGAGGCCATAGGTCCCTGACCCATGCATAGGTCCTCTTACAACGCCGGAGAGCATCTCTCTGACAATCATCTATTAAAGGGCTCACCTGACTAGGACAGGCCCACACATGAACTGCCTCTTTTGATTAACTCTGTCTAATCACAGGAGTGTTATCCCATCATATTCATAGCCCTGCCCACACTAAAATGCCCACATTTTATAAGATGTGTACACCAGAGAGCAGAATCTTGGGGTCATCTTATATTTCTACCTACTACACTGAGCTAACTTTGAGACATAAAATAATGTATTCTATAGGTATAATACTTGGGTCAGTAGATCAGTGTTTAAAATGAAGTAGAGGACAAACAATTTAAAAATAAGCACATAAGCATTTCAACCTGTTACATGAATGTTAAGGATAATTGCCTTATTTTTCACATGAATTTGAAATGTCTTAAGATGTTGAATAAAAATTGCCAAAGAACTACCCTATTTTCATTCACTGAAAATCATATTGATCATAGACATGCTAATCCAGATAATTACTTTAAAATACAACTTAAACTATAAGAGCAATAGCTACATTGTAAAATCTTTAGCAAAATGAGGAAAAAGAATTCTTCATAATATCAACCCCAGGCCTCTCCACCTTGCCTCCCTGACTTCCCTGACTCTTGCCCAGATGACTTGCTCATGATATTCATCTTCTCACCTATTATCCCCATGACTCCCCCACCACTGTTCTTTGTTACACCCCAACTGGCGTATTCTTTTGCTTTTTCTTTAGCAGCATCCCATTGACTCCAGCTTATTACCCGTATCAATTCCTGTCATTTCTCATTATGCTGCATGGATACTGAGTCCCTTCTGGCTTCCTTGTGCTATTTCAGAGACTGATCATTGCAGTTTTATGTATAAATCCTCTAGGCCACGTCCATTGTGCTTGTGTATTGATATGCGATAAGACTTTATATTTTCTTTGTGAATTAGCTGAAGTAGATACAGGTCCTCATAGCCTCTGATAAAACTTAGATATTGTGTTTTAACAAAGTGAGATTTATATCTCGTCACTTCTGTATTTCTTAGAAAGCTACAATCACAATAATAACAGCTAGTCATTATCTGTTTAATATTCCCCATGCACTATGCTGTGTGCTTTATATACATTACTTACTTCTTACACTAACTCACTGAATTAGGAAACCATTATCATCACCACTGTTACAGACTGAATGCTTGTGTTCCCGTAAATCCACGTGTTGAAATCTTAACCCTCAGTGTGATGGTAGTAGGTGGTAAAGTGTTTGGTGGGTGATTATATCATGAGGGTGGAGTGCTCAAGAATTAGATTAGTGCCCTTTCTTCCTTCTACTGTGTGAGAACTTGTGAGGAGACAAGCTTCTATGAACTAGGAATTTGTCCTCATGAGACATCAGATTTGCTGGCACCTTGATCCTGGATGTCCTAGCCTCCACAACCATGAGAAATAAAATTCTCTTTCTTGTAAGCCACTTGATCTGTGGTATTCTCTTACAGCAGCCTGAATAGACATTAAGGACAGAGAATCTGAAGATCATAGTTGAACTCACATAGCAAAGCTGGGGTTTGAACTCAGAGTCTGAATCTTGCATTGAACTTGAGCTCTTACAGTCCTAAGCATTAGACTGCAGTCACATGGCATCATTCCCTTCAAAGGCTGCGGCCTGAGAGAGTGAGGAGGAACGATATGAGTGTTCTTGCTCATGACTTGAACTAACCTACCTTCACTTTGTAGTTTTTTTAAATACTTGGATCCAAGTAGCATAGCACATTAAATAACTGTTTTAAACTAATATGATAATAATTATAAAGTTTAGAGGAGTGTGTCTTCATGATTCAACCTGATCTGAATTGCTATTTAAATGTTAATTTTCTAAACAACATTTTATATGATTCTTGTTCATTTTTACATGTAGTTACTGGAAACTCGTGTGAAAACTCATGGGAAACACGAGTGAAAATCATGTTACAAACAAAATTCAACTGAATAAATTTTAAAGATCATATTGGCTTTATTCAATGATTCATGAATCAGGCAGTATTCATTCTAGGAGAGAGAAGGAGGCTCTGAGGAGCTTTGCAAAATGAAGGACTTTTACAGGAAGAAAGGAGCAGAAACAGTAAGTTATACTAGGCAAAAAAGCAGGTTGCCCATAGCAAGGTTTCTTTCCTTTAGAGGATGCTGAGGGTCTATCAGGCAAATGACCTCACTGCTTACCAGGTGATTACTGTTTGACTGGTTTCAGTTTCCATTTCGGAGAAAGCCAAAACTGTAACTAAGTCAAGTCTCAGTTTGGTGAAATGGGACTTTCACATAAGTGACTCCATTTTGAGCTTGTTCTCTTCTTTTTAACACTGAATAAAAGACATCATGCACAGATGAATCAAATTCAAATTCAACTGGTAATCACTGAGATCTACAGGGACCAGAAAATGTAATAAGCAATTTGGACTCACTATCTCACTCTACTTTCGTGGACACCACGACATACAGATGATTCTGCCCTTTTAGTCAAGCAAACTAAGTTCTAAAAATGTTATATCATTTACTGAAGCTTAGGTTAGCTAAATAATAGGACTAGGATGGATCTGCTCATGAAATTAAGCCACATGTTCATTCAAGTAGAGGTGAAAGAGTTCAGGGTACTAAAGATCTTTTAAATTTACAGAAGAATGAGACGGGACCACTGAAGGCTTGTTAGATGGTGTGTGTTAGAACAGACTTATATGCTTTGGTGATTGAGAGGCACATGGCATATTTCATAGAAAAGAAATGTGAAAGGATATTAAAAGGGTGAGTAATAAAATAAAGATGATGTTTCTATTAGGAAAAACTGAAATCAGTGCTACCTTACCTGTCCTCTTTATAGTCAGACTTCTAAAAAAAAAAAAAAAAAAACAATTCATTACTTACTGTCACCATTATCCTTTCATTCCTTGAGTCATGACTACCTGACTTTGTTAAATGTCACTTTTCAAAAATGTTGTCAGTGACACCAGTGTCCCTAAATCCAATGGATATATACATAAAACTAATTTTTAAAATAATTTAGATTTACACATTTATCATTTATTTAATCATTCTTCTTTTCATGTTTCAGACATTCCTTCCCAGATTACTTTTTTTTTTTGTATATGTAAAACTGAGACTTCCCTAGTGACTCAGTGGTAAAGAACCCATCTGCCAATGAAGGAAATACAGGTTTGATCTCTGGGTTGGGAAGATCCTCCAGAGGAAGGCATGGCAACCTGGTCCAGTATTCTTGCCTGGAAAATCCCATGGACAGAGGAGCCTAGGCTCCTCAATGAGGTCACAAAAGAGTTGGCTGTGACTTAGTGACTAAACAACAATATGTAAAAGTATTGATATTTTTTCTCCATTTTTGAAAACTTCTCCCATGTTTTCTTGTTCTTACACACTCCCTTGTCTGAATCCTACTTTTATTTTCCTTTCCTTTTCAGTGTACTTTACAATCTTCTCTTCTTGGTCAAAAAAAAAAAACAAACAAACAAAAAAGAAACTTCCACTGTTCTTATAGGCTGTATCCCAAGCTCTTTTTCCTTTCTACTGTATGTCCTTAATCTTGCTTGAACCCATATTTTCTATTTTTCCTGATGCTTCACAAATGTCTGTCTGCAGATGATACTTCTGTAACCTCTGGGTAAGAATTTCTAATTACCTACTCAGTTCTAAGGGGATATATCCCAAACATCTCAAATTCATTTTGTTTTAAAATCATTTTCTTCTATTCCCTCTTCCTTCCTCAGATCTGTTCTTCTTCTACCATCTCCTACTTCAGTATGTCTCCATCACCCCTGAAATTTCCTCCCCCCGACTGCCCACTAGGCCCCTACCGTATCTGGCAGCAGTGAATTCATCACCAAGTTCTTTGGGTTGGCCTCCAGAATGCGTTAGAAGTCTGTCTGCCCTTTTATTCTCCATCTCTGTTGTCCTAGCTTAGGCTGTTATCTCCTTCTGGAACATTTTGAGTAGCTGCCCACCTATTGTACTAATCTAGCCTTCCTTCCTCTATAGTCATTTTTCCATACCACACCCAAGGTGATCTTTTCAAATTGCAAATCTTATCATACTATTCTATTTTTGAACATTTGTTTTTAAATATAGACAGAAATCATTGATGTATCTTAAAAAAACCCTATGCGATCTGATCTTTTTAGCCTTTCCCCCTCTTCCTCTTAGAGCTCTCACCACCAGAGCCTTTTACATACACAGAATTTCTTTTACCTCAGGGCCTTTGTTCATGCACTTACTGTGGCCTGGAAGCTTTCCTTTCCTCCCTTCTTCTTGTTACTGCTTCCTCATCCTCAGTTCAAGTTTCAGTTCAGTTCAGTGGCTCAGTTGTGTCCGACTCTTTGCGACCCCATGAATCGCAGCACGCCAGGCCTCCCTGTTCATCACCAACTCCCGGAGTTCACTCAGACTCACGTCCATCGAGTCCGTGATGCCATCCAGCCATCTCTTCCTCGGTCATCCCTTTCTCCTCCTGCCCCCAATCCCTCCCAGCATCAGAGTCTTTTCCAATGAGTCAACTCTTCGCATGAGGTGGCCAAAGTACTGGAGTTTCAGCTTCAGCATCATTCCCTCCAAAGAAATCCCAGGGCTGATCTCCTTCAGAATGGACTGGTGTGATCTCCTTGCAGTCCAAGGGACTCTCAAGAGTCTTCTCCAACACCACAGTTCGAAAGCATTACTAAGAAAAAACTTCTTAGCCCCTCTGACTAGATCACTATTTGCATGCTATTAGCTAATTGTGTCTTATTCACTGTTTTCATAACACATGCTGCATTTTATATTTATAATGTTATTAATTTCTGTAGTGAATTTCTCCCTCCTAAACTAGAAGTTCCAGGAAGGCAGGATTTGTGCTTGTTTTTGCTCATCATTGGAGCTCTCTAATTTGATGGAATGCCATTCATTAATAGGTGGATAATATATATACATTTACTAAGTAAATTAATAAGTGAATGGTTTAATAAATTTAAGATTGGCAATCCTATCTTTGTTATATAATTCTTGTGAATATACATAGCTTATCTACCTTACTAGAATAGTCTGTTTTGAAAGTGGACACTAATCTTACCCACTCACAATTCCCTCAACTGTCTAAGTTGGAATATAATAACTAATGTATAGTAAGCAAGCTTCATTAACATTGAAACTGAAAAAAATACAAGTGAAAATAAAATTTAATTAAAATCAGTGTTTTATTTTTGGTGTTTTAAGCCAAGTTTCTCCTACTGCCTACTCATAGGTATCAGAAATTCTTGGGTGTTCTTCATACCAACAGAATTAAAATAGGAATCCTTTAATCTATATTTTTAAACAATTGCTATTGGTGTTAGCAAGAAAAGTTTATGACACATCAATCTAATGCAGTTCAGTTCAGTTGCTCAGTCATGTCTGACTCTTTGTGACCCCATGAATCGCAGCACACCAGGCCTCCCTGTCCATCATCAGCTCCCAGAGTTCACCCAAACTCATGTGCATCGAGTTGGTGAAGCTATCCAGCCATCTAATCCTCTGTCGTCCCCTTCTCCTCTTGCCCATAATCCCTGCCAGCATCAGGGTCTTTCCCAATGAGTCAGCTCTTCGCATGAGGTGGCCAAAGTATTGGAGTTTCAGCCTCAGCATCAGTCCTTCCAATGAACACCCAGGACTGGTCTCCTTTAAGAGGGACTGGTTGGATCTCCTTGCAGTCCAAGGGACTCTCAAGAGTCTTCTCCAACACCACAGTTCAAAAGCATCAATTCTTCAGTGCTCAACTTTCTTCACAGTCCAACTCTCACATTCATACATGACCACTGGAAAAACCATAGCCTTGACTAGATGGACCTTAGTCGGCAAAGTAATATCTCTGCTTTTGAATATGCTATCTAGGTTGGTCATAACTTTCCTTCCAAGGAGTGAGCATCTTTTAATTTCATGGCTTCAATCACCATCTGCAGCGATATGTCTATATTTACAATAGATACAGTGATAAGGAAAAACCAATGACATCATGCACACATGTCTAAGGAAAAAATATCTTTCTTACAGTCTTCCTACTTTCCTTCTTTCTTCATCCATATGTCAGTATTGATATAGCCCCAAATCAGAGTCAAGTTTATTTACAATAGACTTACAAATCTTGCCTTTCTTGTCCCCTGATTCATAAGTACACTTTGGATTTCATCTGACCAATTTTTGCTAAGGGCAGAAACACCTTTGTCCTGTGTGATAAAGAAATTGTTACTTGTGACTTGAAGTCAGTGATTCACTAGTTAAAATTAGATGCTGAATATGTGTTTGTACCTAATGATGTGTATTATATCCTAATGATGTCTCATACATTTTATTGCCTATTTTTGGGGAAGTCTCAACCTAAGCAATAACATTTTTCTAGGTTCAACTCTGGAGGTTAAATCATCTGGAAAATAGCTAGGCTGAGAAAGCCACATTGGGATTATTTCAACAGTGTTTCCATGAAAAATTAGTGTCAAGGAAGACTTGTATGCAGATGAGTGACCTCATATTGATTTTATGCAAAGGAACAAATGATTTCCTGGAGAAACAGAGAATCTTGTCTTTGGTTCAGCATTTTACAATGATGATAAATCAGATAAATGACATTCTGATGGTTCTAGTTTTGGAACAATTAAGATTTCTGTCAGGGTAGGATTTGTGTTTCAGCGTTACAATTTTATAACTTAAAAATGGTGTTCAATTCACTTCAGATACTCAGGATGAAAGCCAGATATCTGGAGAACTCCCAGGACTTCTCTTTATTCAGGCCTTTTTTTTTTTTTTTTTCAATAAAAAGAAAACTGCTGTAGCAAGTAGTATCATTCAGAAAAAAGCAGCAGTGCTGGCTCCTGGCATAAAACCATCATCCACAATATGGCCTCTCCAGGCTCGGTTCATTGCTCTCTCTCCTGCAATCTTCACACTGTCAGTTATTAAAACTGCCATTTATGGTGCTGGAGTCTGTTCCCTGTGTCCATGATCTAAAGGAATACAAACAGCACCCTTATTTCATTGAAACTATGTGAACACATCAGGATATGCTGAACAGAATTGAAAACCAGAAAGTAAGTAGAAAAGCCTTTTGTCCCAAGGACCTATTACAAAGTCTTTGCAATAATGCTATTGCTATATTACCTAATATTTCCCAAGGGGATTCTCTAGTAGCTCAGATGGTAAATCATCCACCTGCAATGCAGGAGACCCAGGTTTGATCCCTGGGTCTGGAAGATTCCCTGGAAAACGAGATGGCAACCCACTCTAGTATTCTTGCCTGGAGAATTCCATGAACAGAGGAGCCTGATGGATTGCAGTCCCTGGGGTCATAAAGAACTGGACACGACCAAGTGATTAACACACACACAGTATTTCCCAAAACATTAGCTGTAAAAATAATGGATCCAAAAAAGAGTTCTTACACTCTGTCTCCTTCTCAAAGGTACACAGTGTTAAAGAAACTTTTAACTTAATTTAAGTTGTCAACTGAAAGGAAAATACACAATGTCAGAGTCGTGTTTTGAATTTCCATTTTTGTCAGGCATCTTACTAAGGACCATAGCTGGAGAAACAGCCTCTCAGACAGCTCTGAGGAACTGCTCCAAAGAGATAAGAGAGGAACAAATACCTAGTTAAATTTTTAGCTAGGAAATACATGTAGTCAAGCACACGTCTTGGTTAAATCTATTACTGCCAAGCACAAAGGTCTCCCACATTGCAGGCGGATTCTTTATCATCTGAGCCACCAGCGAAGCCTAGGAATACTGGAGAGGGTAGCCTATCTCTCCTCCAGGGGAACTTCCCAACCCAGGAATCGAACCAGGGTCTCCTGCATTGCGGGTGGATTCTTTACCAGCTGAGCTAGTTTCTGCTATACATCAAAGTGAATCAGTTATACCTGTATATAAAACCCCTCATTTTTACCACAGACCACTGAGTAGAGTTTCCTGTGCTAAACAGGAGGTTATGGATCAGGAGATTGGGATTAATGTATATACATTGCTGCTGCTAAGTCGCTTTCGTCGTGTCCGACTCTGTGCGACCCCACAGACGGCAGCCCACCAGGCTCTGCCATCCCGGGGATTCTCTAAGCAAGAACACTGGAGTGGATTGCCATTTCCTTCTCCAGGGGATCTTCCAGACCCAGCGTTGAAACCCGGGTCTCCTGCATTGCAGGCAGATGCATTACCTCTGAGCCACCAGGGAAGTGACTATATTTGCAAAAGATAAAGAAAATTTTTGCAAAATATAAAGAAAAATTCTTTAACCTCATCTTTTTAATCCTGTCGACTAAACAATAGTCACAACCTGAAAATATTTATTTTATTTGGTGATGTCAGCTAGGAAAAGATATACAACTTGACAATTGTGAGTTAAGTTTTATTTGGGGCAAAATGAGGACTGCAGCCCAGGAGGCAGCACCCCAGATAGCTCTGAGAGACTGCGCCAAGGAGGAAGTAGGGGAAGGTCAATATATAAGATTTCGGTGAAAGGAGGAAGTTCAATACCATTAAGCACTCATTTTACAAAAGATTTTCTGAGGATCTGATGTCACCATGAAGGGATTTAGTGCTTTTCTAGATATGAGGAGATACAGGGGGTTGAGATCATAAAATCAGTTCCTAAAAACATCTATCTAAAGAACTGCCTCACTAGATTGCCTGGAGCACAGAGTGCCTCACTCCACCCTGAACTCCCTCAAGGGGTGTTGACTGTCAGCAGCTACAGCAGCACAGGGTTCAGTCTCCTTAGAGGCAGATGGCAAATGTCCTTTTCGTTCAGTCTTTGGCAGCGCTCTTGGCAAGTGCCAGTTTGTAGTTGACAGAATATTTAGGACTCAGAGCCCAGGGGACAGCATCTCTGTAGCTCTGAGAAAACTGCTCCAAGGAAGCAGGAGGGGTAGTCAGGCCATATACAAGTTTGCAGCAAAGGGAGCAGGAAGTCTGAACATCAAAGATCAGGTATCAAGTTAAGGCATTTAGCATTGTCTCTATGGGAAGATACATACAATGCTGGCAGCAGCAGCGTGTAGGAAGATGCATGCCTCTGGCCTCACTGAATCCTTTCCTTTCATATGCATCCCAGCTCTCTGAGCTATCCCCTCATAGCTCAGTTGGTAAAGAATCCACCTGCATTGCAGGAGACCCTGGTGTGATCCTGGGTCAGGAAGATGCCCTGGAGAAGGAAGAGGCCACCCACTCCAGTATTCTTGGGCTTCCCCTGTGGCTCAGGTGGTAAGGAACCAGCCTGCAAGGTCAGAGACTTGCTAGAGTTCAATTCCCGGGTTAGGATCCCCTGGAGAAAGGAAAGGTTACCCATTCCAGTATTCTGGCCTGGAGAATTCCACGGACTGTATAATCCATGGGGTTGCAAAGAGTCAGACAGGACTGAGTGACTTTCCCTTCACTCAGCTATCTGGGGCCAAATCCTGTTTCCTTGTTGACCTTAAGGAGTGGCAGATGGTTGCTTCTCACTCCCCTAGCTCTTCAGCAGTCGCCTTGTGGGAGTGGCAGCATCTGCTGTACTACAACTTTGGGAGGCCTTGTTCACATTTGGGGGGCAGAAACCGCTGAAGACTATGACATGCTTATCCATATGGCAGGAGATATTTTCATTTCACAGGATACTACTTCTAAATATTTTCTAAACTTCCCCCTCCCTCTCAGCCAAGGGCTCTGTTGTACCATGAATCCTCTTTCTATATCTCTATGCAGCTTCACAACTCCATGTTAAGCTTTCTACCCCCTCTACTAATAAACAATCATCTCTTCTAAGCACTTCACACGTATTATCACATTTATTCCTGCGCTCTGACCTATAACTGTTATTATTTCCCTCATTGTGTGAACATGGATACTGAGTAGTTAAGAACCTTATTCCAAACTATGCAACTCATCAGGGACAGAACTAAGTTATCAGCCCAGATGACAAAGAACCTTCAGACACCATTGTTCTCTATTTATGTTCTGTCCACATTAGAGAGCAGGTTTCACTTGGGTGTTTGCCCTTAAAAGCAAGCGCCTTTTCTCTTGGTGACTCATAGCATCTTCTCACACATATGAGTCCCTGTGACAATGAATAAAAAGAAACCCACATGCCGAAATTATAACTCTGAGTATTATTACAGTACAATATAGTAATTATGTATCATATTCATTATGGAACTTTAAGGAAAGGGTAAAATATGTTGAATATATTCAATCTCAGAAGACAGAATAATTTATAATATAGTTAAATTGTTCATTATGGTTTAAGATACCAGAATTTGAAAGGAGCAAGTCCTCTACTGATCTGAAAATATCGTGTTTAGCAAGAAGTTTCTTGTACAGACAGGTGATCAAAAATAAATGCTGTTTGAGCTCTAAATTGGCAGTTTTTCATACCCTGCTTACACAACTTACACATCTAAATGTAAGATTCTCTTTCAAAATTTGTGCTCAGCTATACTATTCCTGCTTGTTGCCACTCCTTGTTGGTATGGAAATAAGATATGGCACCACATGGGTTACTTGGTGAAGTGATTAAAACTGCAGCATGTTTTTATTATAGCTCTAATATCCTTAGTCAGCTGATGGCTAGAGATTAATGTCACAATTAGTATGTGGATGTTTGATATGCCTGCCTCCTGGGTTTAGAACACTTGTAAAATGCTGTGGGCTCAGCTGGGCTTTTTGTGGCCAGAGCTCACAAATGTAATATAAATAATCTGATGGGCCTCTGCTGAGATGGGGTTTGAAGATAGGCCTCTCATGGAGTAATACTTGATTTAACTTAGGGGGGAAAAAAAAGACTTTCAAAGTGAAAATATTGCTTTCAGAAGGTAAATATCACAACACTTTTTTTACACTGTTACCTGATCATCAGAAAGTCAAATTGCCTGCACTTACCATCCACATTGTGTGAGTTTAATAGATGGCAAGCTGCTTGTCATTTTGTCTGATCATGCATGAAGGAGAATTTGCTTTTTCAAATCTCTTTAAAATTCGAAGCTTACATTTTTAGAATTGAAATACAACTGAGAGATAACACAGACAGTCCATAGACAGTAGAAATTTATCGAATCTTTAAGCTTTTTTTCTATGTAATCATTTAAAGTCTCATGAATTATATCAGAAAAATTTAAAATTCCCAACTGGTTGGCTTAAATTTGTGAGTTCAAGAAAGACAGGTAGGTTTCAATAGTTTAAAAAACATTTTAAAAACAATATTTAGCAAAGGTATGTTAGGTCTTCATGAAGCATGAGGTGATGAAGGCAATCGTAGTTAGGAACTTGGCTCAATTAATTTACAGCAAAAAAAATTAAGATTTACTAGATTTGATAGATTTAACAATTTAAGAAAGGACATTAGAAGAAATCTAAAAATGTTATGATCTTCCTTCCTGTTAAATATACATACACACTCATATGATTAATGGAAATTACCAAACACCTAAATTTGTGTCAAAGATCACAGTTACTAACCTCACCAAGATTAAGTCTTTACTGACTTCCCACTGAAATCTATCACCAATATTCTTATGCATCTCAGTGAAGGAAGTATCTTTTATGTAATATTTTTAAATGTGAGAAATTTTAAGGAAAATAATAGATTCAAGTTATGGAAAACATACTTATAAGAGTTCCACTATTATCTACTTATGGGTTTCCCTGGTGGCTCAGTTGGTAAAGAATCAAAGCAGGAGACCCAGGTTCAATCCCTGGGTCAGGAAGATCCCCAGAAGAAGGGAATGGCAATCCACTCCAGTATTCTTGCCTGGAGAATCCCATGGACAGAGGAGCCTGGTAGGCTACATTCCAAGGTGTCGCAAAGAGTCAGACATGACTGAATGACTAACAGAGATTATCTACTTACATTTGTAGATATTAAAGGGTCATTGATCTGTTTATAAATTCTCCAAGTTACATTGCAGGTTTTTAAGTGTAAGCATTTTCTGAAAAGCTGTAATAGAACTTTGATCAAGTATGTTTGATAATCTTCTGGAATGTTCCAGGTAAGGGTTATTTATAGTATAGAGAGAACTAACTTTAAAAGGGACTGATACTTTGATGAAAATATGATTTGTTTGTAAGGTGGTTGTGTACAGAGCAAATTCAGAGTCTGTCCTGCTAAGGAGATAAAAGTTGCTTTTGAAAGACTTGAGACTTAACAACAAAAACAAAAAGAATAGAAAAATATTAGCAGTATATTTAAATCTTCTAATTATTTTTAAAAATATCATTAAAAGTTATGAAACAAATGTTTAAAGATTATAAACATTAATTCTTTTATTGTTGGGTTTTGCTGTTTTTACGGACTTCCCTAGTGACTCAGTTGGTAAAGAATCTGCTTGCAATGAAGGTTCAATCCCTGGGTTGGGAAGATCCCCTGGAGAAGGGAATGGCAACCCACTCCAGTATTCTTGCCTGGAGAATTCCATGGACAGAGGAACCTGGTGGGCTACAGTCCAAGGGGTTGCAAAGAGTTGGACATGACTGAACAACTAACACAGATTTTGCTGTTCTAAGATAGTGCTTTATGTGATGTAATTCTCCCTTTGTGAACAATTAAGGCAATGCTCACACTTTAAAGCTTATTTGTTTATACAAATGGACTAATTATTATAGGATTTTGTAATGTTCACTTATTCATTATCCCAAACTTCAAAAAGAAAAAAAAAATCTATATGTCTTATATGGCTTCTCTGGATCAAAAATCTCATTTCATATCTCTAGGACGTTTAAATGTGTCTCTGTTTATAGAGGTGTCAGGCTGGCAGGAAAGGCAACACTGGTGTTGTTTTCTTTCAGATGTCTATAGGATATGATAGCTATAGCTTCTCTCAATAGTAGTGTGTTTGACTTCTCTAGAAACATGTCTGTTCCTACTGATACCAATAGGATGTGGTAAATGGCTTTGGGAAACAGATTGTTGACATATTTATGTAGATTTGTTTAGAATATTAAATTGGTATATTGATTTACCAATTGGAAATTTTGCCAAATGCATTCAAGATTTTTTGCAAGTCTGACTTGAGGAGAAACAAATGATGTTCTTTTACTATGATACATCATTTTCTTTAGATATTTTTATTTCTTCCTACCCCACCAGGAGAAGGCAATGGCACCCTACTCCAGTACTCTTGCCTGGAAAATCCCATGGATGGAGAAGCCTGGTAGGCTGCAGTCCATGGGGTCGCTAAGAGTCAGACATGACTGAGCGACTTCCCTTTCACTTTTCACTTTCATGCATTGGAGAAGGAAATGGCAAGCCACTCTGGTATGCTTGCCTGGAGAATCCCAGGGATGGGGGAGCCTGGTGGGCTGCCGTCTATGGGGTCACACAGAGTCGGACACGACTGAAGTGACTTAGCAGCAGCAGCAGCAGCAACAGCAGCACCCCACCAGGAAC
This sequence comes from Oryx dammah, assembly GCF_014754425.2. Taxonomy (NCBI): domain Eukaryota; kingdom Metazoa; phylum Chordata; class Mammalia; order Artiodactyla; family Bovidae; genus Oryx; species Oryx dammah. Next base: position 41,137,362 of record NW_024070202.1, on the reverse strand, counting down.
ATTAAGATAGAGTTAAAAATGGTAAAATACACGCACAGAGTAATAGAGCATGAATTTACTTGCCTTCCTTATCATGATAAGGCTTACAGAGCAGGAGATATAGGGTGAGCAAGCACATAGAGTGGTAGTTAGCCAAGATCTGGCAGGTGAGGAGAGAACTGAAAAAAGTAAAAACCTAAAGGTTGAGTTAATTAATCAATGGATGAGAAGGACAGTGTTTTAGGAGGGAACACATTTGCAAGTGGATTTAGACTACAGAATGGCAAAGATGGGCTAGAGAGGAAAAAAGGTACCAGGTCAGGGAGACCATGTAGATGTTATGACTTTATGATGCTGGAGAGCCATGGAAGCATTTGAAGCCCTGTAATGTAACTGTTCTGCATTTCAGAAAGTCCATCCTGTCAGCTGGGTGGAGAATAGATAGAAAGTGGCAAGAATGGATGTTGGGCAGAGAGTTTAAGGAGCCAGGAATCTCTGCAAGAGAGAGACTTGAACTAGACAGGGGTGGTGATGATAGAAAAAAAGCAAATAAAGAAAGATTTAAGATGTAGCAACTGAAGCGACTTAGCAGCAGCAGCAGAGCAATAATAGAACTTGTTGAATGATTTAAGATAGGTAACACATGAGAGAAAGTAGGGTAGAGCCTGAGGTCTGGAATAAACAACTGAGAGATCACAGGAGGAGGGACAGATTTTTGAGATTAATTAAACTTACTAAATCCTGAGTTTAATTGTTTAAATGTTGAGTTTTACTTGTCTGATTATGTCCCCAAAGGCAGTTAAAGTATACATCCAGGGGTCAGGAAACTGATCTTAGTTAAAGAAAAATAAAGGTGTAAAAGTACTTCTGATTTCTAGATAAGAATTTCATGACAGAGGAGACTGGCAGGCTACAATCCACGGGGTCGCAAAGAATTGGACACGACTGAACAACTACTATTTGCATCAGACACAACTGTGGAAAACCCACATATGGGCTCCACCCTCAGGAAGCTAACAGTAAAGTGGAGAAATAAATACACATCAATATCTGTGTACAAATATTGTATACAAATATCAAACCTACACATAAATATTTCATTGTAAATGTCAGCAAGGTATAAAGAGTAGATTTATTATAAAAAGCTATACAAGTATGAAGCAGGTGAACTTGTATCTCTGAGATCTGCGAACCCCTGTCTCAAGATGTCAACACTGATTTAACATCTGAAGAATAAGCAGGGGCCCATAAGGCCTGGAGTGGGAGCGGGCAGTCCCGACAATAAAACAGCAAGAGCTAAGGACCTGCTGTGTGAAGGACCAGGGCCTGTGCCCTGACTGCTAGATTTAACCTGAAACTGTATTTTAGAATGAGAGTGATCTAAGCTTTCAGGAATTTTAAAAAAGTAGAACTGATTTATTACTCTTGGGCAACCCACTATATAGGTCTGGGGAGGGCAGACCTATATCCCAGGGTAGACAGAGATATTGGATATTAGTACTCATCTGTTTCAGTCAGAGAGGTCATTATGGGGATATGACCTTATTGTTTATTAATTTGCTAAAAACTTATTAATGCCATTACGTATGTGAGATACTATGGGGGAGAATGGGTGCCATATTATTCTTTTAAAAAGTTATTATTGTTTTGAGGGATAATTTATATGTTCATTCATTTTAAGTATGTAATTGAGTGTTTGGTAACTTTATAAGTTGTTACATTGGTATTTAACTTTTTTTTTTTTTAAACATGAATCAATGCAGTTTTACTTCTTTGGATGGTACTGGATGCTCTATTATACCTGGCTGAACTATGAGTTGTCCTCCTGGTGAAGTCTTAACTAGGGACAATGCCAGGTGCTAGACTATTCTTTCAAGGAAGAAATAACATGTCTAGTGCTCAATTGAGCAGTGAAAACAGAATAAAGTCACATTTTTTATTAAGTCACATTTTAAGTGCTAAAGACTCTACATATCATTCCTCTTCCTATTATTGTTTTCTTTCAATACACAATTAAGACAAACTTACTCTGGTACCAGTGTTCAAAGATGTTGCTGATTCAGAAGCTCAGAGTGTATTGGTTTGTGGTGATTGTTTAATGTACTCTGTTCATCTGTAGATAAGAAAAGCAGCCACGTGGAACAAAATTGTGTTCAATGTCTCACAGGGGGATGACTGGTGACAAAACTGAGATTGAAATGCCAGTTCTCAAGCACAGCCAAGGGTTTCCTACAGTGACCATATCACCTATCCTTGAAGGAAAAATGTAGTTCAAGAGGACTTTTTGCCTCAGATTCAGGATAAAATGCCTGATGAGTAATTTGCTCTTGAAATCTGAGTTTAATGAAGTCTTCATGTGTAGTGGTCTAGAATATAACTGCCCAGATACTTCTTCTCCTGCTTTAGAGCAAAACAGTGTGGCTGCTGCTTTAGATTATGAAGCAATGCTTCTTTTTATATTTACCAAAAAACAGAATTATCAAAATGAGTATGTACTTTTTTCTGTTTTAGATGTAATCCATGTGGTTTGTGTGTTTTTTTAAATAAAATTTTCTACCTTTTGGTTCAAAAGGTACAGATAATTATGAAGGTATTATAGGGGAGCACATCGTATGTGTGAGTAACAACACAAAGTTACTCTTTGTGTTGTTCTTTCTCAGATATGCTAGAAAATAAACATGAATGGACTCACTGATGAATAACTTGACTAATTCCAAGGGAAATAAAATCACTTCATTTGTTGGTGAATTGTCTTCCTTAGTTTATGCAATATATAAATGTACATTTGAAAGAAAGTGAAGGTCGTTCAGTTGTGTCAGACTCTCTGCGCCCTAATGGACTATATAGTTCATGGAATTCTCCAGGCCAGAATACAGGAGTGGGTACCTTTCCCTTCTCCAGGGGAATGTTTCCAACCCAGAGATCGAACCCCGGTCTCCCACATTGCAGGCAGATTCTTTACCAGCTGATCTACCAGGAAAGCCCCAAATGTACACTTGTCCATCACTATTTCAAAAATGTCATTAAGTATTCAGATTTCAACTGAGTAAGATCATCACAGCATAGATCATCTTTTTCTTTGGTGTTTTACATGGGGTGCTTTTTGTGTTGAAATTTCATATGCTAACTATATGTACAGTCATCTAGTATTTTCTCCAATGTAAGACTTTTAAGATGTTAAAAGACAGTTTTCATTGGTTTTGATATTACACTGGCATTTCATATTTGACCTTTTTTTTTTCCAGAAAACTCACAGCAATATACATTGAAAAAAAGATTTTCCATTCCATATATGTCCTGTTTGTTTTAATCTGACCAATTTAGAAAATGTGAACGTCTTTCAAACAATCACTATATTTGTGTGTCACATATATTATTCTTTATCTGAAAGGTATAATAATTAGAGGATTATTACTGTCCTTGTGAAGTAAATTAGAGTCTTTTTATTTCTTTTTTCTTGCTTGTGACTATATTTCTTAACTAGTGTGACAAATGTGGCTTAAAATAACAATTGTACTATTACTAGTGAAAAATGTGCTGGTAGTGGCGGTGCTGTTAATAGAAAAATGTCACAGAGCGCTCATTTTCCTCTTGATTTAGTGCAGTGGTGGTTACAGAAAAAGTTGTAATAAAAAGAATAATGGAATGGCTAATATTATAGAAGAGTGGAATTTTACTTTGATTTATTGAAAAGATAACACACTAATAAGCATCTAATTAATAACTATTCACAAAACATAATTGTTGGGCTTCAAATTATTCTTTCACTATAAGCTAATCAAGATTTTAGAAACAATTCAAATTAATGGAAAAATACACTTTGCAAAATTAATGGTTACTTAGATTTAATAATAGTTTGAAAATGGCAGAAAATAAAAGCATGCAAAGAAACTAAATATCTGTATAATATCAAACAAATTTCAAGCTGTTTTAATAGCCATTACTCAAAAATTTGATTAAGATCGTGCATATTATGATTATCAGAAAATTATCATGTACTACTGAGCTGGAAACACAAAATGATCCGTGATTCCTAATAGGATTTTATTATCTGTGTCATTAACGTTACCAATAATCCAAATTCATTATGTTTGCAACATTTGGGAAGAAAAACATATGATATAAGTGTGCCCCCAAGTGGCTATAGGCCATTGTAAAAATGTAGAAAAATTCCTAAATGTTTTGAATGAGGGCCTTAGCTGGTTATATTCTCCAGTAAATCCTGGCTCTACCTTAGGCAGAGGAGTGATGGTTATAAACCCTCCCCTTAGGCAGATTGTTCTCTCTCCTATTTTTAAAGTTATTCCAAGTTAGAGAATGCATAATTCTCCTATAGTTTTTACAAATATTTTGCTTTTAGTAGATACACATTAATCAACCTTTCTACATGTGGTGTAGCACTGTGAAAACACATTAAGTCAACAGAAAAGATTATTTTTTTTCCCTCGTATACATAGTGTTTGATTACGTTAAGCCTGAGTAATTCTCTGTCAAGTATTTAAAAATACCTTTTGTGTTTAAAATAGGATATTGGACTGAGTAAGAAAATGTGTATTAGGACAGGCTCATGGCCTATAAAAGTAGTGAGCCTATTTTTGTGATATACACGAAAACTGTTAATTATTTATAAATGTTGTTAATCAGTAAGATATTGGATATCTATAAGTTATGTTGTAGATTCCACAGAATTTGAAACCCCCTTTCCATAGACCTTCTTCATAGAGTTGCCAACTTTTGTATTTTGACACAAAGATATTACCCAATTAATACTCTTCATTTAACTCTCCAGTCACTAGTTCCAAGAGGCAAAAGCTTATTTGTTGATCAGTTCATGCTTCTGGAAGAACTCTGCAAGAAGTAGTTATTAGTGACCCTGTTAGATGTAAGCCCACACCAGATTTCTGAGGCCGTGCAGTGTGTCTACAATTCAACATATGTTAGACAGTTATGAGATGGGGGTATTAAAAATCTAAAACAAGCAGGGTTATAAAACATTCTGAGTCAGGAAGAAAAGACTCAAATAACAGAAAAGGAAAATATCATTATAATCACATTTGAATTTTTGAATGACAAATACTACTTCCTTGAGATACTATGAAAGCAAAAACACTAACTATACAGTTAAAAGATTGAATTTTCAGTTGAAATAGAAGTTTTGAGTCTAATCAGTTGTAACATTTCTAGTCTCAAGGTGAGTTTCTTCTAGCTGAAGTATAACTTCCTATGTTTCCCATTCTGTTACTTTGTTTAACCTGAAATTCTTTGTATCCACTCCAACCTTTTCTTTTAATTGAAAAATTTAAAAAGTAAAATCATAAATAGACTCAGTTTTAATGTGTACAATCATTGAAGAAATAATACAGACTTTTATATTTCCCTACTAAAAATTTCTCTTAATTAAAATTTGTTTAGCATAGTAATTGTTTTGATTGTGAAGAAAAGTTTTTTTTTTTAATTTAAATATAGAATTGGAAGGAATAGAACAGTTTTTAAAAAGATAATCCCAACTGACCTCTAATTTTAGTTTGGTAGTTTAACATATATTTTTAAAGTTCTCAGAACAAGATTTCATAAATAAATGGTGTCTATTAATTTTTTGCTAAGATCACAATGAGTTATATATTTTTAAGACCATTTTTGACCTTACCCTTTCTACCTATGTTATCTAAAATAGGAACTCTAAGCATAAGTCAGAGTCAAAATATAAATTATAATAGTAATACTATTTCAAAAAATTACTTTCTGGAACATTCTCTTCAGACTGATAGAGAAAAATAGATTAAAGTAGAACAGGAGAACAAAAAGACAAAGTAGTGGATAAAATGATAGTATTTGTAATCTTAATTTGAAATCTCAAAGCATTATATAGCTCCTAGTAAAATGTGGACTTGTTTAATAGATAATGGTTTTCAGCCAGAGAAATTTATTGAGTGCCTGAACTAAATGATTTCTTGTGCATTGTTTGTCCTTGTTATCTTAGGCTCCTTAATAACTTGCATTTTGCAAAGAAATTTCAAATTGTTGTTAATATAACATTTTTATTCGATCGTATTTATTGATAACTCCTTGTGTTTTTGAAAATAAAGCCAGAAATGCTCTTGTCAAGGTTACTCACTGAATGGGGATCATTCTTACGTGCTTAGGTTGGAAATGTATTATAGAACAGTGAAGCAGTGACACTGAGACAGGGCTACCTAAATCCACCAGAGCTACCGATAAAACTGTATGCATTTCTTTGGCATGTGTAATCTCCATCAACAGGTACATGTATAGTGAATATTTCATTTGCACTGGTTGAAAAGGAGTAATTGACCAATAAAATGTCACATATATCATTTTTGAATGTTTCTATGGTATAGGCACAGATATATTATCAGCAAAAATGAGTGCCTCTTAAATTCTGGCCAATGGAAATAATATAGAATACATTGTTTTTTTCCCCCATTGTTCTATGATTTTAAAATAGGCCACAATGCAGAATTTACTACCAAGAAAATTCAGTGTCACTGATATGTACAGTAAGAGTGCTACCAAAATGTATCAGTTTTCAGAACTGAAGGCATCAGACACCCCCAATCCTTGCTACCTCAAATAAATCAAAGCTTACCAAAGAAAGGTGACAATACATTAAAATGTTTGTGTGAAAATTTTTGCCTTACAACACTAGTTATGCAAGTTAGTATCTATTAAAACTAAGTACATCACACAGCACCTTTTATATCTTGAAAAGTGTACAGGAGAAGGAGTAGAAGAAGAAAAGCATCAATTAGAAAAGCCCACAGTCTTTCAGATTCTCTTTGATTATTATATCTGTAACTGCATCAAACACGAACTTGACATTTTGAGTATCTGTGGCACAGGTCATGTGGGAATAAATTTCCTTATCTTCTTTTTTTAAATTCAGGTCTAGAAACTGGTTCTTGATGTAATTCCCTGCATCTTCAAAAGTATTTGGACCTTGTTAAAAAAAAAAAAAAAGTTAAAGAAGTAAACCGTAATTGCATTTAAAAAGCATACAATTATAAATAATCTTTAGAATTTTACTGTGTGCTGTTTGATGTGCTCAGGATTAAAAAATCAAAATGGCAATGGTTAATTATCAGGGATTTATAGAAAATCTACTTTGTGTTGGAAACTATGCTTATCCTGCTGAGGGTTTCAAGTGGTTAAAATGTCACCTCTGCATGAAAACATCAAAATATAGTAGAACTACTAACATATTTGGGGCCTCCTCTGGTGGCTCAGTGAAAAAGAACCCACCCACCAATACAGAAGACGTGGGTTCGATCCCTGAGTCAAGAAGATCCCCTAGAGAAGGAAATGGCAACCCACTCCAGAATTCTTGCCTGGGAATTCCCAAGGACAGAGGAGATCGGCAGGCTACAGTTCCTGTGGTCGCAAAAGTGTCAGACATAACATAGTGACTAAACAACAGCAACAACTGACGTATTTATACAACAAAGTGAGTAAGAAAGCCTAGATGTATGTCAAAGACTATGCTTGTAAATATGTGCGTGTGTGTTAATAGGAACTAAAAGAAAAGAATGGAAATTGAAGATGAGTGGAATACATAATGAGGTAGTTTTTGAGCTGGACTTTGAGGGTAGGTAAGAGAGAGGAAAAAATTGTGTCAATGAAAGTGAAAAAGTGATAGGCATGTACTGTAAGATTCCAGCTAGGTAACATTCTGGGGAGGGCAAAAGTGTAGTAATAGTAAAAAGAACAGTGGTTGTAAGGGTTGGAGGTAAGGAAAAGGACATGGATAGGTAGATCCCAGGGAGTTTTAGTGCAGTGACAGTCTTCTGGGTAACACGAGAATGCTGGGTATCTGATGTGCGTTTGGTATTACCCATCAGACTGTGTAACACAGAGTTTATTCTGATGTAAAATATCATCATGGACTTTGGTTAATAACGTATCAATATCTGCTCATCAGTTGTAACAAAATAAATGTATGACACCAAGTCAAGGTGTTTTAATAGGGCAAACGATGGGAGCTGACCAGAGAGGAAATATATGAAAACTATTTTCTGTTCACTTTTTCTATCAACTAAAAATTGCTCTAAGAAATTAAGATTATAACTTATTGGAACACATAAAGTGCTTAATTATGAGTCTATATTTAATTTGTAATAATCAATACAACATTCATGTAATTATACTTAATTACATGACAAATATATAAGCATATAATTAATATTTATAAATAAAAAAGCTATAAGCAGTCATTATAGATTAGCCTAAGTAGCTATTTTGACAAAGTGCCACAACCCTAGTACATCTGGGCTACCCACATATCTAAGTGGTAAACTAGGTTTATACTTATGCTTGAACTAAGTCGCTCAGTCATGTCCAATTCTTTGCAACCCCATGGACTATAACCCATCAAGTTCCTCTGTCCTTGGGGATGCTCCAGGCAAGAATACTGAATGGGTTGCCATGTCCTCCTCCACGGGATCTTCCCAACCCAGGGACTGAACTCAGGTCTCCTGCATTGCAGGCGGATTCTTTGCCAACTGAGCCACCAGGGAAGTCCATATTTGTGTTTAAACCATAAATATCTCCATCTAACACAGTTTCATTAACAACAGAGCATATAACTATTTACCAAAAAAAAAAAAAAAAACAGTCTCCAAAAAAACACAACCCTTCTAGAGAACCTGACATTTATAGTCAATAGCAAACAGGGTCAGTACTAAAACTCTAGGAGGTAGGAAAACTGGAAAAAAAAAAAGCTGTCACTATTCTCAAATTGATTCAAGATCTTCCTCTGGAAACTTAATTCTGACTTTGAAGAGTCACTGAGATCTAGTACAGCATTACAAAGTTTCATTGGGAAATATCTAAAAGATGTCAATTTGAAATAAAATTTATACTCTTATCATAATTTTAAGATAATAGTTTGCAATGCCATTTGATACATTATATGGAGTCTCAGCCCTGTTTGGTCTAACCACTTCCCCTTTATTCATTAGAGCTTTGCTTTAATGCAGGCAGTGTAGAGAGGGTTTCCTCTTTTATTTGTAAAATTCATTCCAATATGGATCATACACATGACTCAAAAAGTATCATAAGCCTCAAAACTCCTAAATATTATACATCAAGGTCCAGATAGAAAAGTGTATCTCTATACAAGAATTTACTACTTTGGAATTAAAGGAAAAGAATCTTACCAGTATACTCTGGAAAGCAGATACTAAGATGCACTTTGGTAACTTTTTCTTGAAAGAGATCTTTCTTATTGAGAAACAGGACAATGGAGGTGGTTGCAAAGTACTTGTGATTACAGATACTGTTGAACAGGTGAAGGCTTTCATGCATTCTGTTCTGTTAGATATAAAAGATGAAAATGTGTGGGATTGTTGTTTGCAAGATATTAATGGTGGGGATTATGAACAAGGATCTAGAAATAGCATCTGTCTTTGGAAGTTCTTAATTGAGTTGGGGAATGGGGTAGTCATATTAGAAATCACAAATGCTTATTTTTTATCTTGATCTTGTCTTCCTTTTAGACTTACCACTTCTTCATCTTCCACCAGAACCATGTCATAGGCACTGAGTGCAGCACAAAATATAATGCATGTAACTCCTTCAAAGCAGTGAATCCATTTCTTTCTTTCAGATCTCTGTCCACCTACATCAAACATTCTTTAAAAAAGTAAGGATAACAGAAAAATGAATCTTACAAATATCCTCCAAAATTTACATTAAGATGAACATTTGGAATTATAAATGAATGTTCTCATATGCTTAAAGATAATCTTTTAATTTTTATTGATTATGAAGTAAGACTTATTTGGGTAACTTGCAGCTCAAGGACTACAGAAAAAGAGAACTTTTATTTATTTTTTGGTTTTCATGCAGGCACCCCAGGTGGTGCTAGTGGTAAAGAACCCGCCTGACAATGCTGGAGATGTAAGAGGCGTGGGTTTGACCCCTGAGTTGGAAAGATGCCCTGGAGGAGGGAATGACAACCCATTCCAGCATTCTTGCCTGGAGAATCCCCTCGGACAGAGGAGCCTGAAGGGCTAGAGTCCATAGGGTTGCAGAGAGTCAGACTGAGGCGACTTAGCATGTATTTACACAGGGTAGAGTAAAATAATTCACATACTGACTTTGAGCAACTGGGAAACTTACAGCAGTTTGAAGTTTTAGTAAGATATCTGTTGGCCTTAGAGATTTTGATCAAAGACTATCTGTATTCTTAAATTACTAGAGCCCAGAGAAGATTGAAAGTTGTCATAGTTCTGATGCTACAAGTCTTGCTTGTTCTCTGAGCTCCTCCTGCATTCATTCATTCATTCATTTGAACAATTATCATCTGCTACTATGTACTCAACACTGTGCTAAGCCTACTGACCCAAAGATAAACAGATACAGTCACTGTCTTCAATGAGCTTGTTGTCTTGTAAAGAGAAAAATAAATTATTATAATATTTTTTAATAAATATTCTAATTTGTTGTTGTTCAGTCACTAAGTCATGTCTGACTCTTTGTGACTCCATAGCCTGCAGCATGCCAGGCTCCCCAGTCCTTCACTGTCTTTCAGAGTTTGCTCAGATTCATGTCCATATATATATATATTCTAACATAGAAGTTAAAATATGAGCCCAGAGGAAGATTTAAGTCACCTTGAGTGATCACGAAACTTAAAGGAAATGTCTGAAAATGTGGCCCTCCCTCTGGTTTTGTATTTTGGTAAAAAGCACCAATGTGGACAGAGAAACTCAATAATGAAGCTAGGACTCCTTTGTAATCCCCCTCTTTCCCTTATCTTCCATATAGTGCTCATGCAAAATGCAGTGTCTAATTCATCCACTCCTTTGAAACTCCTCTCTTGTACAAGCCACCACAGTTTCTCATCGGGGATACTATAGAAATGTTCTGATTGGTCTCCCTGTTTCTAAAAGCTCTAAAAACAAATTCGCAAAGCACTCAGAATTTTATCCTAATGTAAATCTTATTATACCACTTTCCTGCCTACAATTTTTCAAAGGCTTCTTTTCCCCTTAGTGTATGCTCAGTCACTTCAGCCATGTCTGACTCTTTTTGACCCTATGGACTGTAACCCACCAGACTCTTCTGTCTATAGGACTTTCCTGACGAGAATACTAAAGTGGGTTGCCATGCCCTCCTCCAGGGAATCTTCTGACTCAGGGATTGAATCTGTGTCTCCTGGATTTCCTGCATTGCAGGCGAATTCTTTACCACTGAGCCACGAGGGAAGCCCTTAGCATCAAACACAAACTATTTTTTGATGGCCTCTAAGGTTCTACCTGTTTTTGTTCATTCCTACCTTTACAAGCTTAGTTCCTACCATTCTCCTTTTCAATGCAATCCAATCACAATGCTATTCATTCAGCTCTTTTCATATAAATCTGACTTTTTGCTATCTTAGGACTTTTGCATAGTCCATCTCCCTTCCAGGCAACATGGTTCAGTTCCTCCTTCCATAAGACTGTTTTTTTCCTCAATGTTCGGGTCTTAATATCAATATCGAGGCTTTGCAGATAGCCACCTAGAGCATCCTTTGTAAATTGTTAACTCTTTCCGCTGCCCATTTACTTTCTGTTGTATCACCCCATTTCTTTTATAGTAATTGTCACAATCAATGACTGTGATTTATTTTTTCATATGTTTAGTAGTTATCATCTCCCTGATAGAACAGTGGTCTCATGAGGGCAGGGACCTTATTTACACTGCTGCTGCTGCTGCTGCTAAGTCGCTTCAGTCATGTCCGACTCTGTGTGACCCCATAGACAGCCTCCTACCAGGCTCTCTGTCCCTGGGATTCTCCAGGCAAGAACACTGGAGTGGGTTGCCATTTCCCTCTCCAATGCATGAAAGTGAAAAGTGAAAGTGAAGTCGCTCAGTCGTGTCTGACTCTTAGCGACCCCATGGACTACAGCCTTCCAGGCTCCTCCGTGCATGGGATTTTCCAGGTCAAAGTACTGGAGTGGGGTGCCATTGCCTTCTCCAAACATGCAATAAATACTTGCAAATAAAAAAATAGTTTCCACGTTAATGAAATGGAAGGAGGATTTTTACCCAAAGTGCATGTCTAAGTCATCAAGGAATGAGAGAACATGGCATGCTTGAGACAAATAATTATATTTTGGAGAATGTGAAGATTATGGTAAAATATTGAAATTTATGGCCTGAGTCAGCAAATATATATTGAGCATTTATTGCATTCTAAGTGTCAGAGTTTCAGTCTTGAGAACCTTCTGATCTGGTTGTAGTGGTGGTAGTTGTGTGTGTGGTCTGTGTGTGTATGTACGTATGTGAAATGGAGTGATCAGAAACTGCAGAGAAGAGTGTGTGTAAAAAGAATGTTCCAGATAGAGGCAATAAAAGCAAAAGCAAGAGGAAAGTATTTGAGCACCCAAGAGTAAGCCTGAGGTGTTAGACCAGAAATAGATTTTCTGTCTTTTCTATTACATGAGAAGATCAGTTTTTTATATTATGGTCAATGGCAATCCATAGGTGATTTTGAACTAGGGAATTAACATTTGCTTGTGTGCTTACTGTTAGGTCACTTTGATCTGAGTTCAAATCTGAAGACAGATTTGATAAGGAAGAGACTAGAGGCAAAGGAAAAATTACAGGGCTTTCATAATAGCTTGATCCCAAGATATTAAATATTCAACACCAAGGAACACCCAACCTGTACAGACATTTCAAAGGTAATAACTATATTGGGGTATTAAACATCAGTCAGCTGGTTTATTGAAGATAATCAGAAGTACCACACATTGTACTTCTCTAGTGCTTAATATTTCACATATTAATCCAGTGAAGAACAGTCGTATAGAACTAAAATTCCTCAAATATGTTTGTACCAATGCAAAGTCACTCCATTTAGTAGTCTATTGAAAGAGAAGTTGCTCATATTATTGAAGACAATGTTTAGGAGTTCGATAGTTATGTGGTTTAGAAATTTAAATTTGGTCTCAATAAAGACTATTAAGGGGTTCCCTGGTAGCTCAGCTGGTAAAGAATCCACGTGCAATGCAGGAGACCCAGATTCGGTTCCTGGGTTAGGAAGATTCACTGGAGAAGGGTTAGGCTACCCACTCCTGTGTTCTTGGGCTTCCCTTGTGGCTCAGCTGATAAAGAATCCACCTGCAATGTGGGAGACCTGGTGCGATCTCTGGGTTGGGAAGATGCCCTGGAGAAGGGAACGGCTACCCACTCTAGTATCGTGGCCCAGAGAATTCCATGGACTATACAGTCCATGGGGTCGCAAAGAGTTGGACACGACTGAGGGACTTTCAGTTTCACTTTCAAAGACTATTGCTGCTGCTGCTGCTGCTAAGTCGCTTCAGTCGTGTCCGACTCTGTGCGACCCCATAGACGGCAGCCCACCAGGCTCCCCCGTCCCTGGGATTCTCCAGGCAAGAACACTGGAGTGGGTAAAGACTATTGTAAGTGCTGCTAATTACCAAACCCTCTACAGTTTCAGACTTGCAATATAAATGGAGGAAGAGGACAGTTTTGACTTAAAGGTTATAATATGTAAAAATTAGCCAACAAATTTTTAAAATTTAGTAAACATCCTTATGGAAGCAAGGATGATAAATATGCATTCAGACTTTAAAACTTTTAGTCGACAATTATTTAAACTTCACCATAAAGTTGTAAGATAGGTACAATTATCTCTTTAAACAGCTTGCCCAAGGCTCATTAATCCAGTTGATATTTGAGGCTGCTGTGTAGCAGGGGCCGTGTTAGGTTCTTTATGTATGACAGCTATGTTGTGAATGTTAAGCTTTGTTGTGAAGTTCATTAGGTCTACTTACTTAGACTACAGATCCTAACAAGTACATCTGTCTAGTGTTAGCTGTCAAATCCTCACCAAGTAGAGCAGAAGCATATTTGTTGTGGAGCCTTCTTTCCCCAGGTCAGAAAACAGCTTTTTGTGTTGCCACATAGATAACAGTACAAAACTTTAAAACTTTCCCCTTCCCAAGGGTTGTGTTGCATTCTTTTAATGGACCATCTGGTTATCTCCTGACTTTGATCATTTATCTTCTCTGAACTCTGCTATTGATATTAACACGTATGTGTGAAAAGTAGCTATTCTCCTTTTTAGTCAAATATTTAGTTGATAAGAGGTATAAGTTATGTAAGTGATCCTTAGCCCACTGTTCTCTCTCTCAGCATATCTTACAGCCTCCCAAGGAAGGAAGGACAAAGATTACTTAGTCTTAAGGTTTTATTTATGTTGATAAAATGGCTTCTGAAAAATCTTAGATTGCATGCTAATAATCTTCTCATTTTATGACTCACTTGATAAAACATTTTTTTTTTCCTTATGCAGAGTGATGTTAGAGACACAGGTCCAGGGAGCATTGACCTTTTTTTTAATGCCGTCTGCTGTTACTGAACTGAAATGCTCATTGGCAAAGCAGATCAGAGGCTGGAGTTTTTCTTTTATATTGATTCTCTTGGATATTACATTTTATTTTGCTGCTGTTGTAGTAATTTATTTTTTACATGTCTTTTCATGTTTATCTCCTATAGATTTTAATTGGGGCTTACTTTAGAGAAGGGAATGGCTACCCATTCCAGTGTTCTTGCCTGAAGAATTTCACGGATAGAGGAGCCTGGTGGGCTATATTACATGGGGTTGCAAAGAGTCAGACATGATGAGCAGATAACACTAAAGCATTATAATCATGGAAAAAAATGTGGAGATTCCCAAAGTGGAGCATGTAAGAAATATAAATACACATTTCATCATCACTTTTCTAAGAAAACAATAATAGAAATCAGAGGACAACCTGTATATTTGCTGACTGAATATCTGGATTGGTTAAATATACTGGGACAATTAATGAGGTGAATGGATATGTGATGTGGCTTGAATATCCTTAATTGCCTGAACAGTCAGGATAACTAGAGCTTTGATGACATTAGATGGAACTTTCAGTTCTCGTTTTGAAAAGTTTTTTTTTCTTTTTTCTTTTTTTTATTGCTTGATTGACTTAATACATGTTTCCTTAAGTCTGATATTTAAGAAAGGATTCTTGAATATTAAAATGTGTTTAAATGCCTGACATGTATGATATAACTAAAAATTCACAGGTCAGGGTTTTAAGCAACAATTGAACATCAATTATTTGTTAAACTGCCCATGGTATTAATGGGCAAGCCATCAGACTTTTATGGCTTTATGTTAAACAGTTGACTAAGCAGTTGAGTTTTATAGTCCATTTTAGACAGTTGGAAAACTATTGAACTTTACTAATTTATGTTAAACAATTGGCTAAATATGGAGGAGGGCATGGCAACCCACTCCAGTGTTCCTGCGTGGAGAATCCCATGGACAGAGGTGGGCTACAGTCCATAGGATTGCAAAAATTGGACATGACTGAAGGGACTTGAACACACAAATATTTAACCATGTAAGATTATTCATACTTCATATTAGAATAGGTTATTATGAAATAATAGGCCCTTTATATACTTTCAAAGTCATTACATAGTCTAGGATAGCTATAATGCTATTGCAGCTATTTTTTTGTAAGATGTCTTTGCTCATCCTATAAGCATGTGACTCTCTTGGAAAAATAACAATTTCTGACATCCTTTATGTATTTGACCACAGAAAAATAAGATCTAATCTGAGTAGAAATTTATTTTAAGCTCTTGTGTTGAATGGGATGTATTCAACATATTTGACTACATCAGAATTGGTATAACTTTTTAAATTTTATCTTTCTATTGACATATAGTTGACATACAAAATTATACTATTTCATGTTACAACCTAGTGATTTGACATTTATATACGTTGTAAATTGATCCCCACAAGAAATCTAGGTATAAGGTCCTGAGGTGGCTACCTGAGTCGCGGCCCCGGTGCACCTGTGTCCCCACTGCACGTCTTAGCAAAGGAGCTTCACTAAGTGTTTCCCTGGTGCCCAGTTCTGAAAATAAATTAGGGCAGATGCTGCAGATAGAAAGAATATGCACCGAGGTCATTCTAAATCCCTTAACTGCTTGTTATTAAAAAACAGAATCAAAAGGATTAACCACCATAAGGTAGCCTGGGGTCGCTAAACTCCTGTAATTGTTAATATCATTATATATTTTCTACTAAATTTGTGTGTAACTTAAAATGCCTACAGAAGAGTTCTCTGATTATTGAATACTATAATGCTTAAAGTCATTAAAGTAAATTCTATCATGAGAATAAATTAGACATCATGTTATATAACTTATAATTTTGATAACATTAACCATGAACATACCTGTAACAAAAGTATAGTTATACATGATTTATTGCTCTGTGAGATCTAATAGAGAATAACAAACCTAAGTTGTGCTACAATTGCTTGATAGACAACCAGAGACACTCCTAAGCTGTCTCATGTTCCAACAGAAATGAACATAGTGGGCATGATTTAACTTCAAATTCAAAACAATTACAATTTATTTTATATCATAGATTGGGTAAATCTATGATATTGTTGAAAATAGTTACAATTACAAAATCTAAAACTCTACATTGTAATAGTTGCTGACCTCTTTTCCCTTGCTTCCATATAGTTTTATCTCCTTTCAATTATTTTAATCATAGAGCAATAGGAAGAAAGGACTTCTCTATAACTGATAACTCAAATGTAAAAGGGTTCACATTTGCATTGCATTTTCTATTTACATAGTAACTTCTGTAAAGAGAAATAATTCTACCAGTTTGACAGTTGAAGGTTCTGATATGATAAAAAACACTCCAAGGTAATTTGCATTAAATTAGGTGATACATGAAGATAATACAGTGCATTGACAGAGAGAAGTTTTTCATTTTGATGTTCCTGTTTAAAATTCTACAGTCTTGAATTTAATATGTAAATTAACTTTATCTTTAAAAGTTTTAGGATGATTTATGCTAGGTGAATACAAATCAGTGCTAATGTAAATACCTAGGCACTTACTGGAATGAAGCTGGAAGGTACCTTATTTTTATACTATTTAAAAATACTATGAAATTTTATACTGTGAGTGTCTGTGTACTTTTGGATAATCCTATTTAGTACTTCAAAAATAAAGTGATTTAGCTGTGAGAATTTATTAAGGGATTAATTATCTCAATTGCTGTGACTATTTAAATGATTTGAAATTTTTTTAAATGATTTAAAATAGTTCCTTAAAAGTATGTATAACTGTGTTTTTTACGCTTTATAATAAAATCTGAATTTTTTCAAAATTTCATTGCTTAAATATTCTTTCTAGAGAAATTCCCTACATTCTCATCCTCATAAATGATGTCCTTAATTATACATCCTCTTGAGCCAGAGAGAAAGCAAAAGCTAGTAAGAAAACCAAAGAGCTCAAAACCTGTTTTAGTGGGTGGGAAAGAGGTAGTGGTTGCATACTACAGAAAATGTTATGTCAAATGAGTCTTAATTGAGCTTCAGTCCAATTCACAAACATCTTACATCTTAGCATTGCTATTGTATAAAGAATTAGCAAGACCTTTCTCATTCCTTTATATGAGCCAATAATATAAGAAAGTATATTTTCATATATATACATATATATATGAAAGATTACTTATACAACTTAAAATGCTTTACAGAATTAACCACAGAATTAAAAAAGGAAAGGAAAATGATGCACCAATGAAAGCCTAGTGTCCTAATGCAAATGCTGTATTCCACTTGGTTTTTTAAAATGTATGGATAATGATATTACTTGGTACTGAGTGAACTTGATGTTTCAGGAAATGATAATGATTTCCTGAGCTTTTGTGTGTTCGTTGGCAGTTTCACACATACCCTCCTTTTAGGAGCACAGACTTGCGAGGTGCCAAAGAGCCCTGACAACAGGACTTTATCTCCCCAGTAGGCTGTCTTTTTATCCCTCTTCCCTCTTCTCTCTGAAGGGAATTATGGATGACCAACAACATTGGAAGAAGCACTTACTCTGCAGGACAAGAGTGGTTTCCAGCCCAATTTACCTTATAACCCGTCAGGGTTGAGCAATGTAAGAAGTGTGGTTTTTGAAGTTAGAAAGATAGCCATTTTAATCACATTTCTCATATTTCTGTGTGTGATCTTGGAGAAACCTTCTACCTGTTTTCAGCCTCCATTTTTGACTCTTTGTCTTACGTAAGGATAGCAATACCCATTCATCATATTACAGTAAGGGTGTAAAGACCGTGTTCATCGTTGCTCGGCACAGTACATTTATTCCTCCAGGCAGGATTAAGGCTGATTAGTGCCTACTCTGAGTTAGTCACTGTGGTAATCACAGGAGATACAGCTGTAAGCAAACAAGGCCTCTGGCCTTCTGGACCTCAGATCACATGAAACAAAAAGAGCAAATTGATAAACAAGGCAGTTTCGTGTAGTGGTAAGTTCAAAAAGAGAAAATGGTGTAATATCAATTGTGTAATGATACTGGCTCACGTTGGTGTGGCTGGAAAGAACTGTTTGTATATCTTCCCAGCTCTACATTTAATGTCATCATGTTTGTAAGCTGAAAATGGCTATTGTTAGGGTGTTTACACCCAAGAAATCCTCAAGGGCCAAAAATCAGTCTGAACCCCCTCCACCCCTGGGGGCTTGTTGTTACATATTTACCCACACTCTGCAGGATATAGTTATAACAGGGACATTTAGGCATGGTTAATAGATAAGGTGGTCAAGACTCCATGAGGGGACAGTGTTTGATTGGGAAACTTAATAAGAAGGGGCCAGTTCTTGCAGAGATCTAGTGTCAGAGCATTTTAGTTAAGAACAGTAAGTGCAAAGACTCTAAGACTTAGGATGTTCAAGGAACAGAGATATAAAAAAGATAACTTATGCTAGTGAGCGTTTCTGACAAGATACTAGATTGTTTGATGTGGTAAAGAAAAACTAGGGTTGGGAGTTTCTAGATGTTCAAGGTGTGACATTAATTCTTAAAACTGAGCCAGTTTTAATAATAAGACAATTTAGGATCCAGAAAATTCCATTAGCTTTACGTAAGATAAGCTAATACCAAGTTATAACTCTCCTGGGACTTCAACTAATTTTTTACAACAGCCACATTAGACAAGCAAAGAAGAGATAATTTTATTTCTCAACAATTGCTGCTAATTAATGGGGACTCTGTGATTGGAACCTTGGTAGGATTAGCCCCAAGGCCTGCAGTCAGCTTCTAGCCTGTTTCAGGGAGAAATTTGGAGAGGAGAAAGAGTCAAAGAAATGTGAGTGTGCCAAAATTGCTTTGAGAGGCTTAGGAGGGGTAGAACAGAGGAGCAATTGGATTCGGGCTCTCAAAGTACTACCCTGAAAACTGGATCAATGATCAGGAGTCTGGAGAAAGTAGTTGCCAAAGAGGAACTGTACCACAGTGATGACAGGCCTGAAGACAAGCTGCTTATGTTTGCCAAGAGATGTTGATCCCAATTTTTGCAGTTCCTTTATCCTGTTTGGTCTTTCATTCATCTTTCAGAAAATTATTTGTGTGCTTGACATTAATGGGTAGTTTTCAGGGCTTTCTTCCATATTAACTTGAAAGTATCCTGGCCATCTGTGTAATAATATTCTAATTAAATACTATATGTCAGTAATTACAATAGTTTTAAAGCAATTAAACTTTGATCCCACTGAAACAATCTTTCCTCAATGGATACAAATAATTCACGTCACCTTTTCCCATTTTTTTTCTACTTTTAAAATATATTCCCATTATTGAATGCATGATGACTTAATTATGTTTTTATTAATTAAATAATTATGTTTATGTTGCTGCTGCTGGTGCTAAGTCGCATCAGTCGTGTCCGACCCTCAGCGACCCCATGGACTTATGTACCCTTAATTATGTTTTAAGGGTACATCTAGAACATGGTTTTAATGTCTAACATTCTACCTCAGGGAGAAGGCAATGGCGGCCCACTCCAGTACTCTTGCCTGGAAAAACCCAAGGGTGGAGGAGCCTGGTAGGCTGCAGTCCACCGGGTCACAAAGAGTTGGACATGACTGAGCGACTTCACTTTCACTTTTTAGTTTCATGCATTGGAGAAGGAAATGGCAACCCACTCCAGTCTTGTTGCCTGGAGAATCCCAGGC
This sequence comes from Oryx dammah, assembly GCF_014754425.2. Lineage (NCBI taxonomy): Eukaryota > Metazoa > Chordata > Mammalia > Artiodactyla > Bovidae > Oryx > Oryx dammah. The sequence goes on along the minus strand of NW_024070202.1, from coordinate 41,117,317 downwards.
ACGGGGGGCCTGGTGGGCTGCCGTTTATGGGGTCGCACAGAGTCGGACACGACTGACATGACTTAGCAGCAGCAGCAGCAGCAGCAGCATTCTATCTCATCTGCAATTGTAGGGAGAAGTACTTAAGTGTCAAGGGACATTTTCTAACACTATAGTATGGATTTCTATTTCTTGGTATAGTAAATGGGTAATTTTATAACAGAATTGCTAGGAGGGTCTTGATAATGTGACAGCAATGAAAATAATGGACTCATACCCAAATCATGCTTATGAAATAGGTCTTGTTATTCCAGTAGATAGCATTACATTCAAATAGTTCTCTTCTAAATTATTTGCATTTTTAAGTGAAGTAAACAAAATAACATTTCAAGCAAATGGGAGAGTAGGAAGGTACAGAAATAAGATCCTTGGCACCTGTTGCATCAGTGTTATTTAAATGTATTTCCTTTTGTTTTTTTTTTTCAAAGTAGGATATCAGTTTCAAGTATGAGGAAACTAAAATCTAGCTCCCACCTGCTCAAGAAGAGATATTTTTTTCTTGAAGAGGAGGATGAGGCTCAGGATCAGGATTGGCATGGAGAGCTATAGGAGGGCAGTGAAAGACCATGGAATTGAAGTACACGAGGCCTTGTGAACATACACGAGGCCTTGTGAACATGCCCAAGGCCTCACTGCACTTGATCATGGGTTAGAGCTCTTCTCCATAAAGAATATGTGCCTGATGCATATTTCAGTTGAGAGTTTAAAAGAAGACATTTGCTCGTACCTGAAATGCAAGTCTTTAAAGGAGAATTGAGTTTCAATGATTCCAGTTGTTTTCACTCGAGAATGTAGAACATCTTGTTCATTCGGGACATAGCCAGGAGCTGCTATTCTGTCCAAATCATTAAGGTAGCTAATAAAAAAAAATAGCATATATAGTTTTAACTTTGTGTTAGAAGATACCAGGATTCAGTACAAACGAATTTTTCGTTTAGAGTCCATTAAACTGATTAACCTCCAGACTGATGCTTTTCAAACTCTGCTTCTCAAAATTATAAGAGCTCAGTGGCTGGGATGTTGCAGAGCACTGAGTGTGACACACAACTGACCTGCGGGTCCTTTTGTAAAGGCAGCTGGGTGAGTGCTGCCTTAGCTTTATTTTACAAGGCTGATATGATGGATTCACTGGTGTCTGAATAGGCATTTGAGAGGAAGGCTCTCCTTACAGGACTTAGATCATCCCTCCGCCAAAAATGCTTTCTTGTAATGATGGTCACTAGACTAGTCTCAAAATGCTGTAGTTTGTATTTAGGCAGTTAGAATTTTAAGACAGTGACTTGTTTTAGTGTTGTGGTCTTTTGGTTTTGTTGTTTCTCCTGGATCATCTAGTTTAGGAATTGGAATTGTTTTTATTAAGTGCCATGATTTTATCCAGTTAGGTCAGTAGTAGAAGAACCTTTTCACTTTCTTTCTGGTTCATGCTGGAACTACTTAGTTACATAGCTGACCCACTCCTGAGTCAGTGCTCCTGAGGACAGAAAGCTGAATTTATACACTGTACACTTTCCTACCTCCTCTTCTCTTCCAAGAGTGCCTCAGCATGTCCTCTGCTCTTCTCCAGAGGCCACATTTAAAAACCCTACTATCATCAGCCAAAATACTGCCCTCTTTCTGCCCACAGGATCTAGGGGTGGTGAGAAGCTGGAATGAGCATGATTAAGCTCTAGAAGAGTCTATTAGATTAGAGGAAATAAACCGCTTTTAGCTTCATCCTTCAAGCCAGATCATGCTGCTGGAGTAAAACAAAGTGCTTTATTGCTTTAAAAACAGTTGAAATTCACCTGTTCTATACTTTTGATACTAAGGTTTTAGGAGCTTAGCAATATGGCTATTTCTCTAAAAATATTAAATAGGGATACTGATAGTCTAGTAAAGTTTTTATGATCAAATTGGCTTTTATATTGAACCAAGTTTATACTTATAACCTAAATAAAAATATCATAATGGACATGCATTCATCTAGACAGAATTTGAGAGGTAGACTATAACTGAGTATTAGTTATTGTTCAACAGTTCAATTTTTCAGAGACTAAGTTGAAGAGATGTTATACCTTAAAGCCTAGCACAATGCCTTAAAAGTTAATGCTGTTTGTTTTTGAAAATAAATTCAGTAACAATGTAGATAATTATTCTTGAAGGATATTTCTGATTTTAAGCTGAAATAAACTAAGAATTGTCAAGTGTCCCAAAGGGATTTTGGTAAAGGACAATTAGACAGTCAGACTTCAGAAACACATATATGTATAATGTGAAAATTGATCACCATGTTTTTTCTAATAGTTTAATTTTATTATAAAAAGACAAATCAAGGTATAAATACATCAGAAGAAAATGTTAGAAGATATTTTGTTTTATCTATTTTCTCTGTTTCTGAAGCAAGGTCTTTGGTGAATTTCTTGTTAACTCAGGCTGCATATGTGGTAGTATACTGTTGGTCAATTGGTTCATGCAGGAGCAAAAACAAAAGCAATCCAAACAGAAACATACCTGCTGTGATAGAGATTAAATCCATTTTAGTTATGGGTAAATGAATGCTTTGGTGAAGACACGCTTTAATGTACTTTTATTTGCATACATAAATGATGTCAAACAAAGCAGAAGCATTGGCAGAGTGACAAATTTGCATCTAAAATACTCATTTTAATAAACATATAGAATTTGGGTGCTCAAGCCTGTGGTCTACAACTTAAAATAAGCCAGAGGCCTGAAATACCTATAGTTCAAATCACTTAAAAAATATCATTCTTTTCCTAATCATGTAAAAATAGCATCTTTTTTAGTGAAGTCCATGTTGAATCTTAAAGCATGTAGAGTTTGTTGCACACTAGACAGCCCCAATCAGCAAACTGCAAAGTATTAATAAAAATCTTTCCTGCTCTCACGATGCTTTTCTGTAAGTTTGCTAGTACTGATTGTGGAGGGCGAAGTGTTATGTCACCAACATTCCCTGATCAGGACTCATCCCTTTATTGACCTCAACTAAAAGAGTCTTTAGGTTTGACAGAAAATCAAATGTCTCATTTCCAGAAAAATTGGATGAATAGATTAATAGGTACATGAATGGATAGATGGAATGAAGGAAGGAAAGGAAGAGAGAGGGGGAAGAAAGAGAAAGAGAGAGGAAGGAAAAGAAATACAATTGCACTACAGAATGTATACGAAGTAAGCTGGATGTGGTATCAATCTGACATTAATTTTAGTTTAAAATATTAATGTAATTAAGTATTAAAAAAAAGACCTGCTGTTAATTTTTGGAAGAAAGCAATCGAGGTTCAGCTAATTTAGTAAGCTTTCACTTAATTTTCACTTTAAGAATCCATAAAGGCAAAAAAGTTAGCATTTACATTGTTTTTAAAAAATGTTGTAAGAAAACTTTCTTAGACACAGAGGGAGGAAGTCAACTTTCTTCTTATTTTCTAATGTTCTTTGCAAATTGATCTGGGTAGTTAAAAATCACTGCATTACTGGCAACACTCACAAAATTGGTGCAGAGATTTATAGATTTGTTTAACTTGAAGAACGGACACATTTTTAATATGAAACTGAAATGTAATAGTCTCACTGTAAAATATATTTTGTCAAAACAAAGAAAGAAAGCTAACATTAAGGGAAGTCTAAGAAAAACAGTAAAATGTCATTTTTTTTGCCCATTTGGGGTATGCAGTATGTAATTATTTTTGATATCAAAGAGCAAAGAATTTGGTAAACATAATGTAATATAATTGCAAACTTATTTCTGACATTATTTTAAGGGAAAATGTCTAACCAATAATGTGTATCTAAAATGAAATATATTAAAATTACAAGTATCGACCTATCTTTCTCTTCGTCCTTCTCCAGAACTTTGCTAAGCAACATTTTATAGGAATATTCCACAATTCAGTTTCTGATTAATTGTGACTGCCTTTTTCAATGATTCATGTCAAAAGCAATGTTTTCTATACCATAGAGTAATATTAAACCATTGTTTATGTAATCAAAGGGCGATACCCATTCTCTATGTCATCAGAGAGATAAGAATAGGACTTTCCTCCAAGGGTAATATGTCCATTGGATTTTGGATTTTAAATGAACATGAATGAGCAATCACAGAGGACTTTTGTTTCTGTTATGTTTTCCTAGAATTTATATGGTTTGTTTTCTCGCCATAATCCTTCTTATTATGCTTAAAATCTGAAGTATCATGAAAGTTTTTTTTTTATTCTGTCCTCAAAAACTTTTCTTTTGTTTAACCTTAACTTTTATTTTTTAAGTACATCTAGTATGTTCTGTTGGGAGTCCATCAGAAGAACTGCATATATACCCATTCACACATTCATTTGCAGGGAGAGAAATATAGAATATGTACTTACATTATATTTGTATGCATGTGCACACATGCTTACAGGCATGTAACTGTGGGACAGGTCGGGAACCATTTACTAAAATGGATATTTAAAATCATTTTAATGATGAAGTTATAAATACTGTTACAACCTCCTATTGCTTATGGCTAAAAATTTCTAACTGGTTGATATTATTGTGAAAATTAGATAATCTTGCTTGAGATTCCAAAAGAATCCCACTATATACAAACATTCCTCAAATCAATACGTTACTTTCTTCTGAAATTCTGTATCATGCCTATCAAACCAGGGGAGACAAAGCACATGTCATTAATAAGGTTATTGTAGAAGATGATTTTGGTAACTTGGTTAGAAATGAAGTGAGTATTCCACACGTCAACATGCATGTCACCAGTTTGTGTTCATCTAGAGCTTGGTGGCAAGAATACTCAGAAGAACTATACAAAAAAGATCTTCATGACCCAGATAATCACGATGGTGTGATCACTCACCTACAGACAGACATCCTGGAATGTGAAGTCAAGTGGGCCTTAGGAAGCATCACTATGAACAAAGATAATGGAGGTGATGGAATTCCAGTTGAGCTATTTCAAATCCTGAGAGATGATGCTGTGAAAGTGCTGCACTCAATATGCCAGCAAATTTGGAAAACTCAGCAGTGGCCACAGGACTGGAAAAGGTCAGTTTTCATTCCAATCCCAAAGAAAGGCAATGCCAAAGAATGCCCAAACTACTACACAATTGCACTCATCTCACACGCTAGTAAAGTAATGCTCCAAATTCTCCAAGACAGACTTCAACAATACGTCAACCATGAACTTCCAGATGTTCAACATGGTTTTAGAAAAGGCAGAGGAACCACAGATCAAATTGCCAACATCTGCTGAATCATGGAAAAAGCAAGAGAGTTCCAGAAAAACATCTATTTCTGCTTTATTGACTATGCCAAAGCCTTTTGGGAATACCAGACCACCTGACCTGCCTCTTGAAAAATCTGTATGCAGAGCAGGAAGCAACAGTTAGAACTGGACATGGAACAACAGACTGGTTCCAAATAGGAAAAGGAGTACATCAAGGCTGTATATTGTCAACCTGCTTATTTAAATTATATGCAGAATACATCATGAGAAACGCTGGGCTGGAAGAAGCACAAGCTGGAATCAAGATTGCCGGGAGGACTATCAGTAACCTCAGATATGCAGATGACACCACCCTTATGGCAGAAAGTGAAGAAGAACTAAAGAGCCTCTTGATGAAAGAGTAGAGTAAAAAAGTTGGCTTAAATCTCAACATTCAGAAAACTAAGATCATGGCATCCGGTCCCATCACTTCATGGCAAATAAATGGGGAAAAAGTGGATGACTTTATTCTGGGGGGCTCCAAAATCACTACAGATGGTAACTGCAGCCATGAAATTAAAAGACTCTTGCTCCTTAGAAGAAAAATTATGACCAACCTAGATAGCATATTAAAAAGCAGAGACATTACTTTGTCAACAAGGGTCCATCTAGTCAAAGCTATACTTTTTCCAGTAGTCATGTATGGATGTGAGAGTTGGAATATAAAGAAAGCTGAGCACCGAAGAATTGATGCTTTTGAACTGTGGTATTCGAGAAGACTCTTGAGAGTCCCTTGGACTGCAAGGAGATCCATCCAGTCCATCCTAAAGGAAATCAGTCCTGAATATTCACTGGAAGGACTGATGCTGAAGCTGTGACTCCAATACTTTGGCCACCTGATGCGAAGAGCTGACTCATTTGAGAAACCCTGATGTTGGGAAAGATTGAAGGTGAGAGAAGGATATGACAAGAGGATGAGATGGTTGGATGGCATCACCGACCCAATGGACATGAGTTTGAGTAAACTCTGGGAGTTGTTGACGGACAGGGAGGCCTGGCATGCTGCACTTCATAGGGTTGCCAAGAGTCGGACACATGTGAGTGACTGGACTGGATTGAACTGAACTGAGCTTGGTGCGTAATGAGTATATGTGTGTTTGTGCATGGGTGCACATGTACGCTCAGTTACTAAGTCATGTCTGACCCTTTGCAGCCCCATGGACTTTAGCCAGGCTCCTGTCCATGGGATTTTTCAGGCAAGAATCCTGGAGGGGGTTGCCATTTCCTCCTCCAAGGGACATTCCTGACCCAAATATCAAACCCGCATTTCCTGCTTGGCAGGCAGATTCTTTACCACTGAGCCACCTGAGAAGCCCACATAATGATTAAATTTTTCTAATTGGGAGAAAATATTACAACATATATATCTTTTCAGACATATATTAATAGTTTCAAAATTAGTTATTTAAAATGCTTCCATGGTTATGTTTTTTACATATTTATATAATCTTGCTCTTTTTTCTTTCCTTTCATTTACTTGTTATTTTAGCATGATAAAAATGTAAAACTATTTACTTTTGTCATTTGTGATTGCAAATGCAGAGTATACAGAGTTACAATTTTTAAATGTAAATGTTTCAACTACAGTTCCTTTTAGAATGCATTTACTTACTATCCTGCTGAGTCATTGAGCTGATATTCAGATGCCCTTTCAAAGCAGGCCTGAATTCCTGGATCTCTCCACAGTCGTTTTATTACCTCAGCCAATTCAGGTGTCATGCTGCCATCTTCCAGGGTATTTGCCATCACACAAAGCTGTCGTTGGTCTTCCTGCAGCATTGTTTTTGTCAGAAGGATAAAAATGTGTTGTTACTTAAACTCACAAATTCTTTTGTTTTCCAAAAGATCATTTTAATTTGATGATTTTTACTTTAGCAGCAATTTCATTGAAAATCTATTCACTATGAAGTGAAGTGAAGTGAAAGTAGCTCAGTCATGTTGGATTCTTTGCCACCCCGTTGACTGGTACAGTCCATGGAATTCTCCAGGACAGAATACTGTGTTGGTTAGCCTTTTCCTTCTCCTGGGGATCTTCCTAACCCAGGGATCAAACCCAGGTCTCTCGCATTGCAGGCAGATTCTTTACCAGCTGAGCCACAAGGGAAGCCCATTGTGTCTTTAGGTTAATAGAACACAAGTATCTTATAATAAAACTTCTGGCTTATGTCCACAAAGCGAAAACTGTGAAATATTACATGATGAAATTAAGATATTTGGTATTTATCACTGACTTCTAAATATGGTGGAAAAAGGGATAACAGTATTTTGGTGTAAGTCCACTGAGCTTCTAGAGAACCAGAATGCTAGTATCAAATAGCAACAAGTCTAATCTAATCGAGTACATTGTATTCCTTTGATCATGGCCATATATTTTCCAGGAAATAAAAATACCAAGTAAGAGAGTACAAATGGAAATCAAAACTCAGTACTCTAAAATTATAGTTTAGAAATATATTGTTGCTATTTACCATCACATACCTCTTTGTAATCATAAAAATTCCAATGGTAAACATTTTGATCCACATAAAGTTTTTGAACATCACTGTAGGTGTTGTCATGAGCATGATTTTAGGGCAAATTAATAGAGTAGAGCTGAGATTTCATTAGGAAGAGAAAAGAAGGGAAGAAAGTAAAGGAAAGAACAAAAGAGGAAAAGGAGAAAAGAAAACCAAGTATTGTGTCATTCCTGATGGGATATTTGGAGGTGACAAGGGCAAAAGGAAGTTTGAGTAAATAACATAGTCCACAGTTTACTTAAACTAATGATCTAAACTGGTTTATGACTAAAAAAATTTCGTTAAGAATGTGGGTTTCAGAATGATTCAATTATTGGCCGTGATGCTAGACCAGACAAATGGAGAAATCTAGGTTCAAATCTTGGTTGTCAGATTCCAAAGCCCATATTCTTTTTGCTGACTCTTTTTCGTGCATATTTTCATAACAACTCGCATGACATTTAGCACATGTGATAATATCTCACACAATCCTTACAACAGAGTAACATAGACACTATATTTTCTCTGTCTAACAAACGAGGAAACTAAAACTTGGAGGTAAATTTGCCAAATCAATAAAGATGTAAGCATCAAAAAAAAGAGTCAAACCTAAACATGTTTTCTGCAAAAATTAGGTGGCTACTAGTGAAGTATGTCCAACAAGATCCTGCTGCCTTTCTGATACAACTCAATTTATTACTTGAAATTGATGATAGGCTTGTGTCACCATTTTACTAAAAATCTGCTCTTTGTATAAAAAAACGAAGGGTGTCTGTAACACTGTTAAAGAAAGGCTCGTTAAGACTAAAAACTTCATTTTATCTTTCTTCACAATCCAATTTTACTGCTAAGCCAAACTGATTAGATGACCGTTAGGCCACACATTTTAACTGGCCCAAATCAAAGGCTTTGACCTGTCGTTTTATTGTGTCAACACAAGATGAACTTTAAAATCCTTCCTCCAGATCAGTTGGATATGACAGGAAACTGCAATTAGTGAAATATGACCAGTCACTTTTGCTGGCATCATTCTATTTGCCTTTTTCCACATTAAAGTGCCATTAAGAACAAATGATGCAATGAAATAGTTGCTTAAACAATATTGTACTTAAAGGGGGAAAAAAAAAATTACATCCCTTATAAGCTTTACAAACCAAGCTGTTATGTACTCTTTCATTCTTTTAAATATATACCATTTGTTAATTTAAATATTCTTTATTTGTAGAGGTGTCATGAATATAGTCTCAACTTGAACATTTAAATGTCAGAAAGTCCTCTTGGTCATCATTTACTATGAGCTATGGGCAAAACACTCAATCAATTTGGTTTTTGTCTTTGGAGATCTTTTATATTTTAGTGCAGGGCTTCCCAGGTGGAGCCACTGGTAAAGAACCTGCCTGTCAGTGAGGCAGAAGCAAGAGAGGAGGGTTCGATCCCTGAGTCATGAAGATCCCCTGGAGGAGGGCATGGCAACCCACTCCAGTATTCTTTCCTGAAGAATCCCATGGACAGAGAAGCCTGGCAGGCTACAGTCTATGGGGTTGCAAAAAGTCGGACATGACTAAAGCTGCATGCAGAGGTAAAGTTGACGGTGGTGATTTTCATACCAGACTACACATTGTTTCCACGTGGGGCACTTTAAAAAAAAAATTGATACCAGGACCCCCAACTCAAATAAAATGAATCTGAATTTCTGGGTATCAGAGTCTGCAAAGGTAGGTTTAAAAATCTCCCAGGTCATTCAAATGTGCAGCCTGAGCTGAAAATTCCTTGCAACATTTTTTTTAAGCCATAAATAATATCTTATTAGACATACTGCAATTCAATTCTTGAAGTTTTTCTACAGTTATGATAATTAGGGAGCTTTCTAGGTGGCTTTAGTGGTAAAGAACCCGCCTGCCAGTGCAGCAGACACTCATTCCCTGAGTTGTGAAGATCCCTTGGAGGAGGGTATGGCAACCCACTCCAGTATTCTTGCCTGGAGAATCCCATGGACAGAGGAGCCTGGGGGACCATAGTCCACAGGGTTGCAAAGAGTTGGACGTAACTGAAGTGACTTAACATACATATAAATTTGGTCTCTTTAATTATCATGTTTAGGGGATTGGTCCCACCAATGAAATTTGAATTTTTGAAATACATCACACCAAAATTAACAGCTGTATGAGAAATTATCTTTATATCAGAGTCAAATGGATTGAACCGTTAACTCCTACCGATTATCTTAATCCCATCAAACTCAATAAAAAATTCCAAATTCCTTACTGTGGTTCTATGTTTTTAGCCATGTCCTCCTTTCTAATTTTATTTCCTCTCTCCTCCTTACCCCACTACAATCCTGTGCTTTTGTCCCTCTTTCCTCAAGACCCACTGGACTCCTCACTATTCCTTGAACTCACCAAGCCCCCATTTCAAAGCTTTTGAGAATGGCTGATCTCTTCACGCCTTTTCTGTGACTCACTACCTACTTCATTCAGATCTCTTCGAATATACCACCACCTCAAGGATGGCTTCCTTAACACCCCTTTCATTCTTATACTTCCTCCCCCTTAACTGTCTTGATTTTTCTTCATAGTATACTTATTACTACCTGTATGCACAATTCTTTACATATTTTATGTTAGATTATAAGTATATATAGGCAGAAATTTTTTTTTGTTTTTACATCCTTAAAACCAAGAACAGAACCTAACACATAGTATACATCCTTGAAATATTGTTGAATGAATGAATCAATAAAATGAATATACTAATTAGCTCAGATCTGATCTAGATAAATTTAAGGGATGTTTAATCATTTTCCAAATATTAATAATTCACTGCAGGGTTGAGTGGCATCCTAAATAAATTTTATTTCCCTATCACGTATTTGGAAAAGTTTGGGAATTATGGTGGTTCTAGAAAAACTCATTTTCTTTACGTTGGGTAGCTCTAGAACTATGTTGCATAGAAAGTGAAATATGTTTCCTCAGTAAGTTTTTCAGACTTTCTTCATCAATATTAGGAACCTCAGATGAACCTAGAACCTTGTGTAACTCACTGTGAACCCTAGAATCATATTTTGAAAGATTATGGAAAAAATACAGCAGGGAAGGAAAAGATATCATAGCCTAATAATTTCCAGAAATGTTCAGTTTAAAATGCCAAGTTTTAATTACAGGATTTTTCAGAAGCTTTGCTTACAAATATTGTTTGTGAATTTCCTAAAACTTGTTACAGTGCATATGTATCCCAAACTTATTTGATTTTAGAGCTTTTATCATTGACCATCTTGAGTAATCAGTGTTCTTTACTTCAGATTATAGGATTCACTTCAGAGGGTGCTTTGTCAAAGATGGTCACCACACCCACAATGTGTGTTGCAATTTTCAGCATTGTTTCAGTCAGTCTAGTGACTGTTTTAGATTTCTAAAATAGAATATAGCAATATTGAGAAACAATAAGTAAATGCCTTTATTATTTCCCTGTTTTGTTTCTTCAACTTTACCATCTTTAAAAGCTTTTGAAAGAGCTGATGCTTTATAACTACTTGGTCAACACCACTTTTTCTTCTCTAGTGGGCAAATACCATTTCCATCTCGCTTATGGCTGATTCTTCAGTATATTCCTAGTGTCCAGTTAGTTGTCTGCCAAATAAATAATAGTTTAGTGAAAAACAACTTTTCAAATGATATTGGATGTATACTTCAATACATAAATGTTAACGAGCCTATATTCATTGTGATTATTAGAAAGTAATAATATCTGATACTGGGAGCTTATATGCTTTCATAATGAGAGTTTGTGTGGATTTATTATTCTTGCTTCCTCTTGTAATAGTCATTGTCATTTGATGACGAAAGCTAACACTTTGTGGATAAAAAACCTGAAACAAGTATCTTGTCCAAAGTTGCAGAACCAGTGACCAGTAAAGCTTATGTATATTTTCTGTTAGAAATCTTTCTCTTTTTGAATGGCAATCTGTGTGGTGAGGTATAAATGGTTATGTAAAAATATATATACTGTATATATAAGTTGGAAGCTAAATTGAGAGTCACAGGACACCAGAACTGTGAAAGCCACACTTACATGCTTAGCAATTAATCTGTCAAACAAATAGTCTGAGTCAGAGAGTATATTAATCTCAAAATCAAATACTGAAGAAGAATGTGATTGAAATTGCTATAATCTACATTAATTGAAATAAAAGTATGAGCTATGTAGTACCTGACAACTGTGATGCTTGATACTTGAGGACATAGTTACTCCTGAGAAGTTATGTCAGTTGTTTAGTGCTGCTTAAGTTACTCTGTTTACACCATTTAATGTACAGTTTGAATAAATGACATTTCTTTTTATTTTGTAGTTAGCATAATGGCAGCAATGTACAGAGTCTGTTTTCATTCCACCTTCATGCCAGATAATTAAGAGTTTTAACCAACACATTCCAGGTCTTTAGTGATGACTGCTATCTGATTTGCAAACATTGGGCTTCATGAAGCAAAAAATATAATTAACTATCAGTAGGCAAGGTTGTGACACAAATACATGGAATATTACACATGCAAACTGGCTAAATCGTTCTCAGAGGAATGTAGAAGGAACACCTGTTCTAAGAACTGTTATTGTTTAAAAGAAATAAAAGAAAAGAAATAGTCCTAATTCTTAAAAATATTTTTACAAAATTCCTTGCACAGGGAAAAGCACTATAACAGAAGCCAGGAGAATTGAGTTTTGCCCTAAACTCTAGTTATTTAATGCAGGCCAAATTGCTAATCCTCTTTGGCCCTTCTTCTTATTATTTTTTTTTACATAAGGGATTATTTCAAGTTGTCTCTTAATGGTCAGTTTAAAATCCTAGGTGCTTAGAAAAGCCAGGGTCTGAGTAGTAACTGAACTATAAATGAACACTAACTACATCACAGAATAATAAAGACTAAAACGATATTAGCATTCAGCTCCTTCAAGTTCGCCCTTCACATATGACGAAAACTGTAACCTGGAGAAATATTATCTTTAACCTAGTGGAGCCAAGTTGTCAGGAAGCTAAAAATGGAAGGAACACCCAGCAGAAATCCTGACTCTGCTTTACAGTCTGCCCCAAGGACATGCGGAGCATTTCCCTGCTCTCTGCTGGACCAAAGGGGATTTTGGGACATGAAAGAAGTATTTTTCTTTTCATCCTAATGACTGCCAAGAGTCATTTACATGGTTTAACCTTAAACTTCTCCAGAGGAGGGGAGAGCACAAGTATCACTGTCTTCTCTATACCTACTATATCATTCCTCTCTATGTTCATTGTTAGTATGTGAAGGTGAAATTTGTTCAGTTGTATCTGACTCTTTGCTACCCCATGGACTATACAATCCATGGAATTCTCCAGGCCAGAATACTGGGCTGAGTAGCCTTTCCCTTCTCCTGGGGATTTTCCCAACCCAGGGATTGAACCCAGGTCTCCCACATTACAGGCAGATTCTTTACTAGCTGAGCCACTTGTTAGCATAACAAGGTACCTAAAAATTACACTGGGAACAGTTTTGTTGACATCATCCAGAGGCACTCAGCTGCTCCCAGAGAGAATAAAGGGAAATGGGTGAGTTCTTCCTATAGATTGTATACAGTCTGTTTCAGGATATGATTAACTACCATTCTTTGCATAATACTATAGGTTTCATTTGCTAACTAAAATAGTTTTATATGTTGGCACATAAATTGTTTTCAAGTAGGCAAAATTTTTATGCATTTTAACATAAAATCTTATATATTATAAAATATAAAAAAGAAGACAAATGAAACTATCTGCTACCTTGTAAACAAATAATGACTGAGTATATTTATTATGCAAACATTTTCTCATACAATTTTGAATTTTTTTAAAAAATTAACTTTATAAAATAATCATTTCTTTGTGCCACATAGTTGTAATTATCATTGAACATTATTGATAGTTGTTGTGTTGTTACTAAAAATAAAATCTCCATGAAATGGCTCATAATTAAAATTAATATAGAGATATTACAGTTTGGTTTTATGGACTAGACTCTTGTATTTAGCAAATATAAGTATTTATATTTGATATAGTGTATTATTTGATACTGGGCTTTCCTGGTGGCTGATTGAGTTCTAGGAAAACAGTTATTGTTGAGTAAGATGAGAGCACACAGTCAAAAGGAAAGTTCCATTTAAAGGAAAATAGGAAATCTTACACTAAACAGAATTAATACTTGCAAATTCATGTTTTATATTCTTAATTTTTGGTGTAGATTAATACTATAGATCTATAAGGTCCCACTGTTTTATGGTTCAAACTCCGCTATAGCTGTCGTTATTTGCATACTTACTGCACTTCTAGGATTTACATAATCAATCTCCAGGGTTGCCATGGCTTTCACAATAGCTAGGATGGATTGCAATGTATTACTGTAAATTACTGCTTTGAACTCCATGCATTCTTGTTCACTGTAACCGTTCTTATGGATGATCCTATAATTTAAACATGAAAAGCTTTCATCAGTTGAATAGTTGATTTTTTCTAATATTAAACACATCAATAATAATTTGCTTGCATAAAATTATAGTATACATTTTTGTTAAAAACAGAAGAATGTTACCCATGCATATGATAAATGGGAACAATTTTGTGGCTTTGAGTTTTTATTTTCATTGGGATTTAATGTAATATTTTCTTTCTGAGCTCCTAAGCTAAATACAAAGAGGACTTAATGATTTGCTCTAGATAAACTACAATTTAAAATGGGTAAATCATGAGCTTTTTACTGAGCAAGATTATTTCTTTCTGAGAGAAAGATTGTCCAGATTCCCAGGACAAAGATATACACAGAGTTCTGAAACGTTTTTTAGTGTTTATAACATGATGTCTAGAGGAAATGAAGTAATTTACTATAGCATCCACATCTTTTCCTATCACTTAAGACACACAGGAAAAATAGGAGTGCCTGCTTTCTATTTATAACAGTAACAAAAGCATCCTTTTAAATGGTGGTAATTACCTTCTGTTCAATCCCTTGTCACTGTTCCATGTGTGTACGTGCAACTGAGTTCTCAAAGTTGAAATGCCTAGATATTTAACTTGGCTGAACTCTTCTTTCCCTTCCACTCATTCAATCAGAACTCAATTTTATTACTAGTGTTGGAATACACACCTATTAAAAGGGTCTCTGTCTATGCTAATCACTTTATTACATTTCTATTGCATAATATATTCTCGTTGTTGTTTTTTGTTTTAAATTGCTTTTAAAATGAACTGCATGTTCATTAGGCATCATTTAGATGAGAGATGACTAGGGATTTGTGTTGCATCCATACACACAGAGGCTTTAGTATAGGGAGTAAAAAGAATACAAATGCCTCCAAAGACATTAAAACCTTCAAATGCAAATACTCTTAGTGAAAAGAGTAAAGGCAGTACCTATAATTATTATTTATTGTTTTTAATATTTGATTGGCAATATTGGCTGTATTTATATTCAATACTTCAAGCATGGCCATATTTGTCCTACTGTATTAAACAATTAACTTAGGTGATTAAGACAGTCAATTAAAGACTACAGAGAAAAAACAGTAAAATGTTTTTATGGATACATTAAGAATAAGTTCAGGAAAGAAATCCCAGTTCTCTGTCAAAAATTAAAATTAGAATATTACTTTAATTATTAAATTTAAATGGCAATTATAAATAAACCTGGGGGCATTTAGGTTTTTTTCCTGGAACAAGTTCTTATCTCTGTCCTTTTTTCATGGAATAAGAAATACCTGTCACCAAGCAAATTAACAGCAAAGTTAACAAAATCCAGCTGTAGTGGGACTTGAGCAACACTGCTTTTCTAGGGGCTGCAATTACTGCAATTACTGTGAGACAGAACTCTCCATCTGCAAGTTCATTCCTAGATCTGCTCAAATTAATAAGCATTTACTAGGCATTATCGGCAACATATTTCAAACACCGAAGAGAATGAATGAAGTATAAAAGTCCTTCCTCCCTAAAAACATAGACCAGTGCTCTATTGTCCCATACAGTAGCCACATGTTAATTAAAATTAAATAAAATTTAAAAGTTAGCTCCTCAGTCACATTAGCCACATATGGAGAACACAGATGTAATAATATTCCTGTCATCACACAATGTGCTATTGGAGAGTACTAGATTACAGGAAGGTAGGACATGAAATCCTATTTTTGTACAGTATGATAATGTATAGCAAAAATACTAGCAGGTGGAATGAACTAGAAAAAGTGATCAACCCAACTGGGAGAGGTGGTAAGGGATCAGGGAGGATCATCAGCAGGGATGATCAGTTAATCTTTCAGGGATAAATGGTTATTTCCAGAGAGTCAAAAGGAAAAAGAACACTTTGAGCAGAAGAATCAGTGTGACCAAATAGATGCTTACAATCATCAAGCTTTCAGTATGTGCCAAACGTTATTTTAAGTGCTTATGCGTCATTTTGTTTCTTGCAATAAGTCAATAAAAGTAGGTATCAATAAAAGTTATCACCTACATTTCAAGGTAGAAACAAAGGCATAAATACATAAAGATGCTGTCCCTGACTTATTCCATTAATGGGTGGTACAGCTGGTCAACACACACAGCCTGATTTCAGAGCCTGCGATCTTAGCCACTAAGCTATATTGCCACCCATGGTATGCTAGTCCATAGCACTGTGTAAGTTCAGCATTTCTGAGGCAGAAAGGATGGGGAGGGATTATGGGATATTAGGATGAAGAGATAGGCAAGAGTTGGATTCTGAAATGTTTAAGAGTTCTGGGAGTTTGATCTTGTTAGGTGAAGAGTTCAATTCATGAAAGAGATAAAATAGTTTCTGCAGAGATAGCTGGTGGCATGATGCCACTGTAATCCAGGTAAGCAATGCTGAGGTTCTGAACTGAAGCAGTGACAGTAGGGTTAAGTGACATGTTTGGAGACATTACTTGTGTAGATGTTGCATAACTTGGTTGAAAGTCAGGGCTCACTGTAACTACACATAGATTTATTTCTGTAGAGGCTGCTGTTGCTATAATCATTGCAGGGGACTAAAGGACACATGGGAGGGTAAGTTGTTTATTCTGATTTAGACCTATCCGTAGAATATAGAGGCAGATATTATATGCTTCCCTAGCTCAAAGTGTGGGCTTCCCTGGTGGTTCAGAGGTAAAGAATCCACCTGCCAATGTGGGGAACCCAGGTTTGATTCCTGGGTTGGGAATATCCCCTGGAGAAAGGCATGGCAACCCACTCCAGTATTCTTGCCTGGAAAATCCCATGGACAGAGGAGCCTGGTGGGCTACAGTCCATGGGGTCACGAGAGTTGGATATAGTGACCAAACAACATCAGACTTCAAATAGACAATTTCATCATTAGTTGGGATCATTACATCACCAGGATACATTCCAAAGAAAAAGATCCTCAAGCATAGTAAAAAATAAGTTCAAAAAAATGTTTATCTTCTTCTCCTTTAGCAATGATGGTGCTTTGAAATTCTCCAGCAGTGACATAGTCATGAGATTTCACGTATTCATCTCCCCTTAGTATTTCATTTACTCATTTAGATATTGCATTCTTAAGTTAGAGCATTTTTGTGCTCATAATATCCTTACTCAGAATTCAGGTCTATTTATTTTATTGTAAAGAGAAAAAAATAGAGAAAAAATACAAAAATAAATTGAAATCTATGATGATAATAACTTTAAATATGCATTTCATTTCCATGCATGTGAAATGCCAATTAAGTTAAAAATATTGTTTCTTTCTAATTTCAAATGGATCACTGACATATTTTGAAATGTTTATGGCTTATGCTCATGATATTAAGACCCTGAATCTTACCTGTATTAATATATTTAAAACATAATTGCTTTTAGTAGTCATCTTGTTGAGAGGCAAAATTTGAAAGAAAAATGGAAATTATAATATTACTCATCTGTTATGCTTACAGATAAAGGATTGGAGGAATATTTGCATAGGAAATGTGACAGCTCTGCCACTATATGTGGTTTAGAGACTATCGATTAGTTTTTCCAAAAGTACTTATTTAAGTCATAGTCAAGTACATGGTCTCCCGTGTTGCAGGCGGATTCTTTACCAGCTGAGCCACAAGGGAAGCCCACGTGGACAGACATAAAACAGTAAATATTTAAAACAGTGGGCACCTACTTCATTTGTTTCACAATGGTACTTTTTCCAGATTCTCCTGCTCCTGCAATAGAAATATGGGAGTGTTATCAACTGATAAACCAAGTTCTTATAGACATTAAAACCTGTGACTCTCTTTCTTGTGGGTTAATCTTTGACATACCACCCTCTTACGTAAAGAAGGAGAGTAATCAATCAGGACTTGAAAGGTATTATTGGCTGTCTACTTTCTAAGATAGTAGCAAGGCCTCTATTTTGATACTATAGTCAGATATAGTTCTGGCTCCAAGGTAGAATGTGTTTTGTAAATCAAGAAGTTTATACCATCAGGAAAACATCAGTTCAGTTCAGTCACTCAGTCATGTCCAACTCTTTGCAACCCCATGGACTGCAGCACACTAGGCCTCCCTGTCTATCACCAGCTCCCAGAGTTTAGTCAAACTCATGTCCATTGAGTTGGCGATGACATATCTATATATTATTGCATTTGAATATAACTTTACAAAAGCTTTTCTCTCCTGAGTTTTCAACTTTCCCCTCAAATGGTTCCAACTTTATAGTCTCCGTGTGTGTGTGTTAGTCACTCAGCTGTGTCCGTCTCTTTGTGACCACATGAACTGCACAGCCCGCCAGGCTCTTCTGTCCATGGGATTTTCCAGGCAAGGACACTGGAGTGGGTTGCCATTTTCCTTTTCCAGGGGATCTTCCCAACCCAGGGATCGAACTTGGGTCTCCAGCATTGCAGGCAAATGCTTTACTGTCTGAGCTACTAGTCTCTAGATCACTCCAGAATGTGTCTTCCTATATCCTATGTGATTAAATAGCAAGGAAAAAAAAAAGACAATAATTTATTTCCAGAACTATTCAAAGCCTATTCTGATTGAGGATGAGCTTTTGTTTTCATCATCATGTTTATCTTGTTACACAGGAATTTTATGTTTAAACATAGAAAGCTGCCTATAATACTAAGCAAACCTAAACAGCTGCTGGGATAACAATAACAAAGGAATGAATATCTCACAATGGGTGACACATTCCTGAGAGAAGGGAAGGGAGTGGCAGTAATCATAGAGAACCAACTGCATGTATCTGGGGGCATCTGTTTAGCTGATGATATACAATATACAACTATATTTTAGTATTGTTGGCAAACATATAAAAAGATACAAAATTCACATGATTTAAAAATTTTTAAACATAAACTTTTAATGAAAAAAATATAATTTCCTGTGCTATACAGAAGAACTTTGTTGTTTACCCTTCTATATATACCAGTTTATATCTGCTTATCCACAACTCCCAGTTTACCCTTCTCCTACCCCTCCCACCCTGGCAGCCACCAATCTATTTCCTATGTCCCTGATCTCTTTCTGTTTCATAATAGGTTCATTTGTGTCATATTTTAGATTCCACATATAAGTGATATCATATGGTGTTTGTCTTTCTCTTTCTGACTAACTTCACTTATGATAATCTCCGGTTGCTTTTCTGTTGCTGCAAATGGCATTATTTCATTTTTTAATGGCTGAGTAGTATTCCATTGTGTATATCCTTTATCCTTTCATCTGTTGATGGACACTTAGGTTATTTCTATGTCTTGGCTATTGTGAGTAGTGCTGCTATGAACATTAGGGTGCATGTATCTTTTCAAATTATAGTTTTGTCTGGATATATGCCCAAGAATGGGATTGCTAGATCATATGGCAATTCTATTTTTATCTTTTTGAGGAACTTCTGTGCTATTTTCCATAGTGCTTGCACCAACTTATGTCACCACCAACAGTGTAGGAGGGTTCTCTTTTCTCCACATATCCTCTCCAACATTTGTAACTTGCAGACATTTTAGTGATATCAGGCAACTTCTTGAAATTTGGGAATTCTGGGTTTATAAATGGGAGAAGAGCAGGGGTTCATCAAGAGTTGATAAAACCTGAATAATATAAATCTGTTCATAAAGTTTTTATATAGAATCACTAAACTTCAACATTCAGAAAATGAAGATCGTGGCATCTGGTCCCATCACTTCATGGGAAATAGATGGGGAAACAGTGGAAACAGTGTCAGACTTTATTTTTTGGGGCTCCAAAATCACTGCAGATGGTGACTGCAGCCATGAAATTAAAAGACGCTTACTCCTTGGAAGAAAAGTTATGCCCAACCTAGATAGTATATTCAAAAGCAGAGACATTACTTTGCCGACTAAGGTCTGTCTAGTCAAGGCTCTGGTTTTTCCTGTGGTCATGTATGGATGTGAGAGTTGGACTATGAAGAAGGCTGAGCGCCGAATAATTAATGTGTTTGAACTGTGGTGTTGGAGATGACTCTTGAGAGTCTCTTGGACTGCAAGGAGATCCAAGCAGTCCATTCTGAAGGAGATCAGCCCTGGGATTTCTTTGGAAGGAATGATGCTGAAGCTGAAACTCCAGTACTTTGGCCACCTCATGGGAAGAGTTGACTCATTGGAAAAGACTCTGATGCTGGGAGGGATTGGGGGCAGGAGGAGAAGGGGACGACAGAGGATGAGATGGCTGGATGGCATCACTGACTCGATGGACGTGAGTCTGAGTGAACTCCGGGAGATGGTGATGGACAGGGAGGCCTGGCGGGAGCGATTCATGGGGTCGCAAAGAGTTGGACACGACTGAGCAACTGAACTGAACTGAAACTTTAATAAATTGAGGAACACTCAATGTTCCTCAGGTTATAATTAACATTTATCAATAAAAATGTGATATTGAAATATAATATTGATAAAAGCATATAAAAAAAGATCAGTGAGTGAATATTTAACCTTACACTAATTTCTGTATCCTTAAGAGAAGCAAAGGATATGTTGTTGTAAATCGAGTCATAAAACATCTTTAAAGTCTCTGTGCCTGTTAACTCTGGACAAATTTCAAAGCAGCACTACTAAGACAATTTAAATTTCCAGGAAAAACCCAAAGTTAGGAAACCTGATTACTAGATGTAAACATATCCCTTACCAGCATGGTAATCAACTGCCCTGTTTTACCAAAACTAGTATAATTTTATGGAACAAAAGTCATGACTTCTAGCAACCCTGAATCTAAGAATTTTATTCAAATTATATGAAAATCTGTATTGAATCAGAGGATCTTGACTACACTATCTAAATTTCTAAACCCACTGTCACCCACTATGGTCCTTTCCTTGCCTCACTTTTTTCCCTAGCACTTACCTCACTCTACAAAGTAACACATTATTCACATATAGTTTTTAAATTTTCCTGTCTGTCTGCAAGCACTGCAAAGTAAATTCCACAAGGGCAAGGGAATTAGTCTGTTTTGTTCACTCACATATCGAAAGCAGGTAGAACAGTGCTTAATAGTAGAATCTCAGTGAAACAAATGCATTATTTAAACTCAGACAGTACTTCAAAAGTAACATTTTGTCCTCGTGTTTTATATCAGTTTCTTCACATTGAATGATTTCTCCCTGACTCAATGTTTTCTTAAACTCTGATGAGCAAATACAACTACACCTCAGTTTAATCCTACTTCACAGAAAATTGTTTTTTTCTTACTCAGAGAAAAATTTTCTTATGTTTTTCCAAGAAAATTATGTATCTGTAGCTATCTGAAAGAACTGTCCACCTTATAGGATACTGAGGAATCAAAGTAGTGAAGCTATGATAAATAAAATAATTTTATTGCTGGTGATGATTTATAGATTCTTCCTCTTGGATAAACCTCCAGCATAGTTTGCTTTGTGGTTTAATGCTAGTCTTTTCCACACCACTCAGTGTGAAATGATACAACAAAGTTGATAAATACAAAATCAGCCTCAGCAAATTTGCTAATCTTTCTTCATAGATTTTAAATCTAATCAAACAAAACTCACAGATGGGGCACAACCATTTAATAGAGGCTGCCATGTCTAAGACTGAGAAATTTGAGATTAAAGTGAAAAGCACATTAAAATATCACCTCACTTGTTTTCAGAAGACAACTGGCTGTATTATTTTCCATGGCTAACTGTTATGTTTGTGAGGATGGCAAGAGTAGATCAATGAGCTTTGCACAATATCTTGGTTTACTGGCTTTATGTAATTTGCTATTTTGCTCCAGACGGCATTGCTTTGAAAGAAAAGTTATTCAATAAGATTATAAAACTATTCTTGGTAGTTTTTTTAAAAAAACTCCAACAGTAGAAGTAGACATCAGAAATCGCAGCATCATCCTACACAACTAAAAGTTTTGTAGTATATCTTCCTTCTCTAAGTATGTTTTCAGTTTTGCTAGATGGAAAATTGCAGAGTTCTGGGGATGTGGGAGGAAAACCAATTGGCCCAGTAGAAACCCCAGGACTTATCCATTCAGAAATATTTAATGTTGCATTTTCTTCAACTAGAGTGGAAGCACTGAACGAAAAAATGTTCGAGAAAATCTGAGAGGTGAAGAATGTCTCGTTTTTAACAATCAGTTACATAATGGTATAATAGCTATAATTTCTACAATGAAGTGAAAATAGTTTAGATAATTTTAATTTAATTTCAGTTATCTATCTTGAGAATAATAATCTGTGTAAAGAATTTTCCAGAATTGTACCAGAGTATGTATCATGGACAGATATACATTTGAACCACTGTTGAACACATAAAAAGTTTTTAAATAATCACAACTATATTTCATTAAGATCTGGCAAGTTTCCAGAACTATTTCTGATGCTAATGGGTATGTTATTATATAGAGATTGTTGATAACTGATCATTCAAATGTGTGTCAGATAGGCAGAATAATCACTTTTGAAAAAACAGCATTACTCTTTAATGAAATTCTGTATGAAAACAGTATTTTCCTTTGAAAGATTTTAAAATAGCTACCTGAATAATTTCCTGCTCTATGTGGTGACTTCAGGCTTCTATATGAAGGCCCAGTATAGGCAACTATAGGAATAAGATGAAAATTCCTGAAGCAAAGCCCGTCTGTCTAAAATCTTAATTTATTATTTGCCCTGCTGCAAAGTTTTTTTAGGAATAAATTATTGGGTCCCATTCTCACAATGTTTCTAGGTCTTAGTTCACAATAATCATTCCATTCTTGTAAGATTAGATCATGCTACACAGCCAAATATAGTCATCAAAATAACGTGTTTACGCAAGCCAAGGGCATCCTGAAATAATCTGTTCCTTCCTAATTGTGATGGTGACTAATATTATTATCTGGGTCAAAGTGTAATGAGGGAATTTTGACAAGCTATTTATTTCTTCAAAGTAGAAAATGTTTCAAATAATTAAATATTTGTTTATACTTAATTCACACTTTAATACTCATAAATTGTTTTATTCTTAATAAGTATAAATTAGAGATTTTATTCCACATGTTTCTTTGCAAATATATTCAAAAATTTTTGAGGGTACATGATGTCTATGAAGTGAAGTGTGAAGTGAAAGTGTTAGTGACACCGACGTGTCCTACTCTTTGAGACCCATGAGTCACCAGGACCCCATAACTCACCAGGCTCCTGTCCATGGAATTCTCCAGAAAGAATACTGGAGTGGGTTGCCATTCCCTTTTCCAGGGGATTTCCCCACCCAGGGATTCTTCCCCACCCAGGGATTGAACCCAGGTCTCCTGCGTTGCAGGTGAGTTCTTTACTGTCTGAGCCAGCAGAGAGGCCATTATAGATCTATACCAGTAACTAAATTTCACCTAAACACACTCAAATCCTGCTCACTCATTCCATAACTTATTAAAATAGGCAAAATGAAAATAAACCCTGATTTATAACCCTGCAAAAGCTTTTTTGTAGGTACTCTTAAATACACTTAACTGTGCAGAAGGCTGAAACCTTAGAAGCCCACCAGCTGTGCATGCATCTTCTTTCTATACATAAGAATACTGAATCTAGTAGAAATTATGATACTCATCTACAGTCCTAGACCTAACTTAAAACAACAAAATTAAGCTCCTGCTGCTGCTCCTGCTGCTAAGTCTCTTCAGTCATGTCCGACTCTGTGCAACCCCATAGACGGCGGCTGACCGGGCTCCCTTGTCCCTGGGATTCTCCAGGCAAGAACACTGGAGTGGGTTGCCATTTCATTCCCGTAGTAATACTATCAGTTCAGTTTAGTTTAGTCCCTCAGTTGTGTCTAACTAACTCTTTGCGACCCTGTGGACTGCAGGGTCCTAGGCCTCCCTGTCCATCAACAACTCCCAGAACTTGCTCAAACTCATGTCCATTGAGTTGGTGAGGTCATCTAACCATCTCATCCTCTGTTGTCCCCTTCTCCTCCTGCCTTCAATCTTTCTCAGCATAAGGGTCTTTTCCAATAAGTCAGTTTTTTGTATCAGGTGGCCAGAGTATTGGAGTTTCAGCTTCAGCATCAGTCCTTACAATGAACACCCAGGGCTGGTCTCCTTTAGAATGGGCTGGTTGGATCTCCTTGCAGTCCTAGGGACTCTCAAGAGTCTTCTCCAACACCACAGTTCAAAAGCATCAATTCTTCAGCGCTCAGCTTTCTTCACAGTCCAACTCTCACATCCATACATGACTATTGGAAAAACCATAGCTTTGCCTAGATGGACCTTGCTTGGCAAAATAATATCTCTGCTTTTTAATAAGTTGTCTAGGTTGGTTATAACTTTACTTCCAAGGAGCAAGTGTCTTTTAATTTCAGTCTTTTAATCATCTGCAGTGATTTTGGAGCCCAAAAAATCAAGTCTGTCATTGCATTGTTTCCCTATCTATTTCCCATGAAGTGATGGAACCGGATGCCATGATCTTAGTTTTTTGAATCTTGAGTTTTAAGCCAGCTTTTTCACTCTTATCTTTCACTTTCATCAAGAGGCTCTTTAGTTCTTCACTTTCTGCCATAAGGGTGGTGTTATTTGTATATCTGAGGTTATTGATATTTCTCCTGGCAATCTTGATTCCAGCTTGTGCTTCATCCAGCCGAGCATTTCACAAGATGTACCCTGCATATAAGTTAAATAAGCAGGGTGACAATATACAGCCTAATACTAATCTTATAATGATGCCTTCTTTTAAATTATTAAGTGGTAATATCAATATCAATATGATGTCAAGACATAAATTTAAAATCACTTTTAAAAAATTAATATGGAAGATATGAACTTTCACAGACATGGGTGTGCAGTTTGTGGTTGTAATCTTTTGGTAGACTATTAACATAAAAGATTTTTAGCTTTGTTTCTTGTTTAGAAGCAATTCTATTTCACTCACTATTCCTCTTTCTCATTAAGCAACAACTTCTTTGTCTCTTCCATGTTATAACCCATCATATAGCCTAGATAGTGAGTAGTGAAATGTAATAAGCAAACTCATGTTTTGGAATAAATATGAGGTTGTACTCATTGCTGAATCTGGGTGTCTTGATGGAAGTTAATCTCTGAGAGTTTCCTCGTTTATAAAATTGACTTACTCATGTCAATGTATGGCAAAACCAATACAGTATTGTAGAGTAAAATAAAGTAAAAATAAAAATAAAAAGAATATAAAAAAATAAAAATAAAATTGACTTACTGATATCTATCTCCTAGGGTTTGGGTAGATTGAAATAGTTGGTACAAAGTCTAACTTAAAATGAGTTCTCAACATTCTGTATTATTTGAAGGATTCTCCACTTTTCCAAGAGATGTTTCAATTATAAGATGTTCGACTTCTTTCATCCTTTGTTCTGGAACATGATTTTTAGATTTCTTACCCTCTGCATCACACTCCATGCGAGAGCCAATGTCCTTCTGAAACACTGTCTGACTTAAAATTTTGCCATAGATATAGGTGATTTTATTAAGGGTACTGATATTCTGGTTTAGTAAGATAGGGGTACAAAATAAGTCTGCCTCAATCCTAGTACTTATTTCTAAACAGAACACTTTTTTTAACAGATACTTATTATTAGTTTACCTCTTTTCTTCTTCATTTTCTTTTTTGGTAGCTGTATTTTTTTTAATCTATATTGAACTTTTAGCAGTTAATTTGTTTCTACTTTTTTGCATCATCACTTAGCAAACTGATTTTCCCACATACTATATGGGTATACTACATGTGTATAGCTGATTTTGAACTTCAGTTAAAGATATCTGCTAAATTCTGTTCATTTGGGCCAAGCATTTCTGCTAGTTTAGATCACTTGGAATACTGACTTTACCTTAAACTGTATCCTTGCAAATTCTGAATTTTACTCAAGTAGGAAATTTTGCCTTATCCACTTTCACTCAAATCCCTAATGAGAACATTGAAGAGGAGAAGGTCAAAGACAGGAAACTGTCAGTCCATCCATCACCATAAGTCCTTGTTCACTACCTGTAGTTAATGATGCTAAATATTCCCCATTAAGTATGACCATTACTACAGGTTTTTGTACATACTCTTTATTTTGTCATGGGAATTGCCTTCTATTTCTAGTGTGATAAAAGTTTTTATCAAGAATGTATAAAAGAAGTTTGTTTAGCGTGTATGTGTGTGTTCATGCACATATGTGTCCATCTCCTGTCATAATCATGATGTTCTTTCTCCTCTGATAATGTGAATAATATCAATGTTCCAATAGTATTTCAACAGGTCATTCTTGAGTTCTCTCTTACCTCTGGCTTTTTTCTTTTAATATACATTTTTACATTGTTGGAATCTGTTTGGTGATATTTTGGTTTGGTGTTTGGATCTGAATTCATGAAGGAGTTGGCCTGTTTTTGTCAAATTCTATTGTTAAGTTTATCAAATAATCTTTTGAGAAGGATTTCCTTTAACAGTTTTTATGATTTTAAAGTGATCTGCTCATGAAGTATTTGAAAGAATCCATTTGCAATATAATATGGATGAATTTGCAGATATATTCATCTATTTTCTTTTATCAGAAAAATAATATCCCAATGTACACTTATTCTCCCCAAACATTTAATTTTAATAATCTTATAAACTATGGAATTTTGAGAAAATAGTACATTAGATACCTATATTTTATTCCTTCACCTTACCAATTATTAGCACTTTGTCCTTTGTATTTTTTCATATATATAAATTCATACACACACATATATACATGTATACATGTATATCTGTCTTTATATTTATGCTTTGTTTTGCTGAACCTCTTGAAAGCAATCACACACTTCGCCTGTAAATATTTCAGAATGCACCTTCTAAGAATAGGTCATTGTCCCAGAAAATCACAACTCTATTTTCATGCTTAAGAATATCTATACAAATCCAAAATGTTATATAAAATATACTCCATATCATATTTATTTGATTGTTCCAAATTGTTTTTCAGACCTTTTATATTTCTTGGATCCAGGATCCAATCAAGTCTTACACATTTCCTTTGTATATTATGCTATTTAAATTCTTAATTTATACTGTTTCCCATGTTATACTGCTGTTGTTATTTTGTTTTCATAACTGTCATTTTTTAAAGTCTAGGACAGTTTATTATATAATGTCTAATATTCTGTATTTGTGTGGTGATTAGATCGAGTGTGGTGTAAATATCTTAGCATAAATATAAGTAATTTTGTGGGGTTTTTTTGTAGTAAATTACGTTAGTAGTCATATGGTGTCAGATATATTTCAATTACTAGTGTTACATCAAGTACCTATTTCTATGATGTAGCAATGATGAGCATTCTGAAACTGTAAAAAGTCATCAGCCAAACAAACATATTTCATTTGTGAGAATGTTGTGGCTATGTACTCTTTCCTTCCTAATGAAAATTTATTTAAATACTTCCAGTTTTATACTTGTTTTAAAATAGCTGATAATATTTAAAACATCATATATATATGCCTTCTAGGATTTTTGAAGTATTTTGGTGGCTCAGATGGTGTCCTTCTGGTGGCTCAGACAGTAAAGCGTCTGCCTACAATGTGGGAAGCTGGGGTTCAGTCCCTGGGTAGGGAAGATCTCCTGGAGAAGGAAATGGCAACCCACTCCAGTATTCTTGCCTGGAAAATCCCAGGGACAGAGGAACCTGGTAGGCTACAGTCCATGGGGTTGCAAAGAGTCGGACACGACTGAGCGACTTCACTTTCTTTCTTCTTTTTCTCATCTTTTTAATGTACTTCTTAGGCTAAAAAGGCGGGGGGGGGGCAATGAAATATATAATTATGTGGTATTTCCCACACGTTTGCTTTAGATAGAAATGTAGATGATAGAAGGATGGATTGATAGAATTTATCTAAGTGTTCCTTAGTTGGGGAACAGTTATACATTTTGTATGAATTCTTCAAACTAAGACCTTGGTTAATTATACAGTTGGCCTTTATATACTGTATATCTGGGAAAAGAGAACAGGAATTGAATACATTAAATTAACAGCTCTCACTTGAGTTACCTGTCCTGATTTCTGGACCCATATGTTCATCTGTTTAATAGATATCTCCACTTGGTTGTTCTCCAAACGACACAAATTTGAATGTCTCAAATGACTACTCTTTTTGTTTTGTCCCCAACCTAAACTTTGTTCTGTATTTCACATACTGATGAATAAAATAATCACTATTCCTTATTCTGTCTTTAATCATTCCTCTGACTTAACAGCCACAGGCAGTCAAGTCACCAGGCTTTATTATTTTGTCTCATAAGATCTCTCAAATCTCACTTTCAAACTTGTAATTTCTGCCTTAATTTACAATCTCATCAAGTGTTTGCAGAGTAGTGACAATTTCCTAATTGGCCTACCTACCTCAAGCACCTGCATAAAAGTCTTTATCTTATAGCATAGCTTGGATAGTCTTAGACAAAAAAATCCAAGTATTATTATTCTCATTTACATTTCTAAAAATCTATCAAAAATTTCATTGACTTAAAAAAATGCCTTATTATATGACATACATATTTTTTCCCAGTTCTTTGCAAATGCCAAATGCATATCTCTGCTTCAGTCACCATAACCAACCTACAGAAATGTTTTATGTTCCCAACTCTGTCATTCTTCCATCCATTATGCATGCATGCTTTTCTGTGCTAGGATATCAGTGAAGGACAAAAGCAGACATATCCACTGTTATTATAGAACTTAGATTGCGGATACTAATTTAAAAATGGCAGAGATAAAAATTAAAGCCTTTGTTCTCCTGTGAACTAATGTGTGATCTTAAAAATTGAATTACCTCAGTAAATTCCCATTTTCTTCTCTATTTAATGAAAATACTATTTCATAGCATTTCCTTGTAGATTGAAAACCATAACAGAGTAGTGGAATAAAAGAGAAACTTGAGACCCATTCTATCAGAGATAAGGCTAGAACCAAGCTTTGTAACAAAGATCAATCTTTCGACAATGAATAGAGAATGATTACAAAGAAAGGAATTAAAGAAGATTGAAGTACTAGAGTGAATATAATGGAAAAGAATATAATGAAGGGCCTCATTAAAAAGATGAAGTTTGAGGATGAATGGACAGCAAGATAAACTTGGAGAATGATTGCTAGGTGCCCCAAAGTTATTGATAAATAACAATTGTTGACTTAAAAAAAAAGTACGATGTGAGAGTTTGAGTTAAGTTTTATCTGGGGCAAAATGAAGACTATAGCCCAGAAGATAACATTTCTAACAGCATTGAGAAACTGCGCCAAAGAGGTAGGGGGAGAGTCATTATATATGTAATTTTGGAGAAGGGGGAGTACATGCAATCGAGCACACGTTTTTTGTAAAAAGTTTCTTCTAGTGTCACGAAGGTTACACCTAGTCATAAGGAGTAGATGTTAGTGCTTTGAGTGCTTTTCTAGATATAAGGAAATACAAGAATTGAGCTTATAAAATTGGTTCCCAAAACCATCTATCTGAAGACCTGTTCTGCCAGTTTTTCCTAAAGGACAGAGTGCCTCATTTCTAGGGGGTGTTGAAGATCAGCAGCTATAGCAGCATATGATTTAATCCTTGCAGAGGTAGATGGCAAGTAACCATGGCAACTGCTAATTTTTAGTTGACACAAATACGGATCCAGAAATTGGGCAAAAGAAAGGATGTTAGAGTCATTCTTCTAGAAGTGATAGCTACGTCCTGATATGAGGTCCCTGATACAGTACAGACTGAAAACCACAAAGGCTCAAGGACAAATTTTGGTGAGTGAAACTACTTATAAATGGAGGAAAAAGAAACAAGCTTGAATGAAGTGAGAGGTAGAAGGATATAAAAAATTAGAAAGTATTGCAGTGTAACAGGAGTTAAGAAAAATTCAGTTATTGAGGTCTCAGCTTTGTGAATTGCAGATTATCAGGGATCTGTGAGAGGTCATTTCTGGTAAAGAGGAGAATGAATATACAAGTTAGATCTCAATTAAGAGAAGGGAAGCAGTGTAGCAATAGAAGAAGTGACCGTAGACTAGCTTGAGAAGTATTTTAGTATAAACACACTTTAAAAGATCACTATATAAGGTGAATCAAATGAGCTTTTTTATGGAATCAAAGAAAAATCTCTAGGTGACTGGGAAGAAATATCATCATCTGCCAAGAGGGAGGAGCTAGCAGAGAAGAAGTTTGAAAGTGACAAACGGGATAATTCATAAAGCAAAATTCTTAAAATATAGGAGGGGATACAGTTTATAGCACAAAGGCTGAAGTTAGCCTTAAATGAGAATGAAATACCACAAATTCCTTAAAACTAGTTAAAATGGAAGAGAATGAAGGAAAGCTTAGTGAAGAGATGCTTTGGAGAAAGCTTTGGAAATGATGTTTGATGACTGTCTTACGAGCAGTGGTCATCTAGGGTGAGGTGGAAGGAGAGGAGATTGTAGTTGAAAGTGATGTTGGAAATGTACAAATAGCTGCCTTTTGGGATATTTTAGTAATAAACTACAAATAAGTAAAATAATTATTAGCCTGGCTAAGGTTAAAAACTGCCATTTGAATGCAGAGTTCCAAAGAATAGCAAGGAGAGATAAGACAGCCTTCCTCAGTGGTCTGTGCAAAGAAATACAGGAAAACAATAGAATAAGAAACACTAGAGATTTCTTCAAGAAAATTAGAGACAACAAGGGAACATTTCATGTGAATATGGGCACAATAAAGGACAGAAATGATATGGACCAAACAGAAGCAGAAGATATTAAGAAGAGGTGGCAAGAACACAGTGTGGTGTGATCACTCACTTAGAGCCAGACATCCGAGGTCAAGTGGGCCTTAGGAAGCATCACTATGAACGAAGCTAGTGGAGGTGATGGAATTCCAGTTGAGCTCTTTCAAGTCATAAAAGATGATGCTGTTACTCAATATGCTGCTAATTTGGAAAACTCAGCAGTGCCCACAGGACTGGAAGAGGTCAGTTTTCATTCCAGTCCCAAAGAAAGGTAATGCCAAAGAATGCTCAAGGTACCGAACAATTGCACTCATCTCACAGGCTAGCAAAGAAGGCTCAAAATTCTCTAAGCCAGGCTTCAACAGTTTGTGAACCATGAAATTCCAGATGTTTAAGCTGGATGTAGAAAAGGCAGAGGAACCAGAGATCAAATTGCCAACATCTGTTAGATCATTGAAAAAGCAAATGAGTTCTAGAAAATCATCTACTTCTGCTCTATTGACTATTCCAAAGCCTTTGACTGTGTGTATCACAACTGTGGAAAATACTTCAAGAGATGAAAATACCAGAGCACCTGACCTGCCTCCTGAGACTCTGTAGGCAGGTCAAGAAGCAACAGTCAGAACTGGACCTGGAACAACAGACTGGTTCTAAATCAGGAAAGGAGTACATCAAGGCTATATATTGTCACCCTGCTTATTTAACTTATATGCAGAGTACATCATGCAAACTGCCAGGCAGGATGAAGCACAAGCTAGAATCAAGATTTCTGGAAGAAATATCAATAACCTCAGATATGCAGATGACAATACCCTTATGGCAGAAAATGAGGAACTAAAGAGCCTCTTGATGAAAGTGAAAGAGGAGAGTGAAAAAGTTGGCTTAAAGTTCAACATGCAAAAAAAAAAGATCATAGTGTCTGGTCCCATCACTTCATGGCAAATAGATGGGGAAACAGTGGAAACAGTGACAGACTTTATTTTGGGGGGTTCCAAAGTCACTGCAGATGGTGAGTGCAGCCATGAAGTTAAAAGACACTTGCTCCTTGGAAGAAAAGTTATGACCAACCTAGACAGCATATTAAAAAGCAGAGACGTTACTTTGCCAACAACGGTCCATCTAGTCAAAGCTATGGTTTTTCCAGTAATCATGTATGGATGAAAAATTTGGACTATAAAGAAAACTGAGCACTGAAGAATTTATGCTTTTGAACTATGGTGTTGGAGAGTCCCTTGGACTGCAAGGAGATCCATCCAGTCCATCCTAAAGGAAATCAGTCCTGAATATTCATTGGAAGGACTGATGCTAAAGTTGAAATTCCAATACTTTGGCCACCTGATGAGAAACCTGACTCATTTGAAAAGACCCTGATGCTGGCAAAGATTGCAGGCAGGAGGAGAAGGGGACGACAGAGGATGAGGTGGTTGGATGGCATCACCGATCAATGGACATGAGTTTGAGTAAACTCCAGGAGTTGTTGATGGACAGGGAGGCCTGGTGTGCTACAGTCCATGCCGTCGCAAAGAGTCAGACATGACTAAGTGACTGAACTGAACTGAAACTTAAAAACAGGAAATTGTCAACCAGGAAACTGAGAATGATACATCATTTTATTCGACAGCACCTGGGAACAGAGGAAATTAGGTGTTTACCTGGGACCAGGATCAGCACTAAAGGCTGAAAAGATACTAAATAATGTTACTTTGGAAGAAATCAGTTGGGAGTAGTGTTATTAGAACAATAATAAGTGGGAACTTTGAGGAGTTATCCAGGTTTGAGGTTGTGAATGTCAATTAAGATAGAGGATTAGGGTAAAGAATATTTTAGACTTTTAGGAGGGACACAGGTGAAATGGTCAACTTTGAAAGGAAGCAATATAAAATCAAAGATAGAATTCAGTAGGTGTGAACAAGTATGAAATGGTAAAGAATCATATGCTGGTCAGGAAGTGAAATTTCTAGATATCTTAAAAGAAAAAAAATTTTAAGTAGCAAATTATATTTGAATATAAAATATTGAGGCAGGAATTAAACCTTTGAGTTCTAGTTTATTGACCATCTGGTGATGTCCATGTGTAGAGTCTTCTCTTTTGTTGTTGGAAGAGTGTGTTTGCTATGACCAGTGTGTTCTTTTGGCAAAACTCTGTTAACCTTTGCCTGCTTCATTTTGAATTCCATTACCAGTCACATCCACAACTGGGTGTTGTTTTTGCTTTGGCTCCGTCTCTTCATTCTTTCTGGAGTTATTTCTCCACTGTTCTCTAGTAGCGTATTGGGCACCTACTAACCTGGGGAGTTCATCTTTCAGTGTCGTATAATTTTGCCTTTTTATACTGTTCATGGGTTTTTTGTTGTTGTTGTTGTTGTTGTTCATGGGGTTTTTAAGGCAAGAATCCTGAAGTGGTTTGCAATTTCCTTCTTCAGTGTAATACGTTTTGTTAGAACTCTCCACCATGACCCATCCGTCTTGGATGGTACTACATGGAATGGCTCATAGATTATATTCTTTGCAGCCAAAGATGGAGAAGCTCTATACAGTCAGCAAACACAAGCCCAGGAGCTGACTGTGGCTCAGATCATGAACTCCTTATTGCCAAATTCAGACTTAACTTGAAGAAAGAAAGGGAAAACCACTAGACCATTCAGGTGTGACCTAAATCAAATCCCTTATGATTATACGGAGGAAATGACAAATATATTCAAAAGATTAGATCTGATAGGCACAGTGTATAAATAATTACTGACAGAGGTTTGTGACATTGTACAGGAGGCAGCGATCAGGACCATCCCCAAGAAAAAGAAATGCAAAAAGGCAAAATGGCTGTCTGAGGAGCCCTTTCAAATAGCTGTGAAAAGAAGAGAAGCTAAAGGCAAAGGAGAAAAGGAAAGATATACCCATTTGAATGCAGAGTTCCAAAGAATAGCAAGGAGAGATAAGACAGCCTTCCTCAGTGATCAGTGCAAAGAAATAGAGGATAACAATAGAATGGGAAAGATTAGAGATCTCCTCAAGGAAATCTCTATACCAAGGGAACATTTTATGCAAAGATGGGCACAATAAAGGACAGAAATCATGTGGACCTAACAGAAGCAGAAGATATTAAGAAGCGGTGGCAAGAACACACAGAAGAACTATACAAAAAAGATCTTCATGACCCAGATAACCATGACGGTGTGATCACTCACCTAGAGCCTGACATCCCAGAATGCAAAATCAAGTGAGCCTTAAGAAGCATCACTATGAGGAAAGCTAGTTGAGGTGATGGAATTCCAGTTGAAATATTTCAAATCCTAAAAGATGATGCTGTGAAAGTGCTGCACTCAATATGTCAGCAAATTGGGAAAACTCAGCAGTGGCCACAGGACTGCAAAAGGTCAGTTTTCATTCCAATCCCAAAGAAAGGCAATGTCAAAGAATGTTCAAACTACTGCACAATTGCACTCTTCTCACACACTTGGCAAAACAAGGCTCAAAATTCGCCATACCAGGCTTCTATAGTATGTGAACTCTTAAATATTCCAGATGTTCAAGCTGGATGTAGAAAAGGTAGAGGAACCAGAGATCAAATTGCCAACATCATCAAAAAAGCAAGAGAGTTCCAGAAAAACATCTACTTCTGCTCTATTGTCTATGCCAAAGTCTTTGACTGAGTGGATCACATCAAACTGTGGACAATTCTTAAAGAAATGGGAATACCAGAGCACCTGACCTGCCTCCTGAGAAATCTGTATGCAAGTTAAGAAGCAACAATTAGAACTGGACATGGAACAACAGATTGGTTACAATTAGGGAAAAGAGTATGTCAAGGCTGTATATTGTCACCCTGTTTAATTAACTTATGTGCGGAGTATGTCATGCAAAATGCCAGGCTGGATGAAGCACAAGCTGTATTCAAGATTTCCGGGAAAAATATCAATAACATCAGATATGCAAGATGACACCACCTTTATGGCAGAAAGCAAAGAAGAACTAAAGAACCTCTTAATGAAAGTGAAAGAAGAGAGTGAAAAATCTGGCTTAGAACTCAACATTCAAAAAAATAAGATCATGGCATCTGGTCCCATCACTTCATGGCAAACAGATGGGGAAACAATGGACACAGTGATAGACTTTCTTTTCTTGAGCTCCAAAATCACCGCAAATGGTGAGTGCAGCCATGAAATTAAAAGACGCTAGCTCCTTGGAAGAAAAGCTATGACCAACCTAGATAGCATACTAAAAAGCAGAGATATTACTTTGCAAACAAAGGTCTGTCTTGTCAAGGCTGTGGTTTTTCCAGTAGTCATGTATGGATGTGAGAGTTGGACTATAAAGAAAGCTGAGTGCCAAAGAATTGATTTTTTGAACTGTGGTGTTGGAGAAGACTCTTGAGAGTCCCTTGGATTGCTAGGAGATCCAACCAGTCCATCCTAAAGGAAATCAGTCCTGAATATTCATTGGAAGGACTGATGCTGAAGCTGAAACTCCAATACTTTGGCCACCTGATGTGAAGAAATGACTTATTGGAAAAGACCCTGATGCTGGGAAAGATTGAAGGCAGGAGGAGAAGGGGACAACAGAGGATGAGGTGGTTGGATGGCATCTCTGACTCGATGGACATGAGTTTGAGTAAGCTCCACAATTCAGTAATGGTCAGGGAAGCCTGGTGTGCTGTAGTCCATGGGGTCGCAAGCAGTCAGACATGACTAAGCGACTGAACTGACTCTAGTTTATTAGGATCAGAGTCTAATACACAAAATCAATATTTTTATATCTTGATGAGTTTTCCCTTCAGTTTCAGCTTGAATCCCACTTCCTTAGAGGTGAATTCTACACTGATATATTTGTAGGAAAAAGTTAAATAAGGAGATGGATTCTGAATTTGAGTATAAATCTTAACTGGAAGTATATTTTATGTAAAATTTATCACAGAGACTTTATACCATCAAATGTTTCACTACCCTCTTTCCTTATTAATTAATGGAAGGATAAATAAATTGTGTTAACTCATGTTGCTTATCTGAATATTTTTAAAAGTACAGTATTGCTCCTAAATCAATAATTAAGGTTTGAATATAGCAAATGAATATAAAAATGCTCTATGATATAACATGAGATGTTCTGTTTCATTACAGTTAATGAGAGTTATTCTCAGCAAGACAGGGTATTTAATCTCATTAACAAATACCATAAGTTGGCTAAATATGGAATGCCTTAATGAATGGTTTACATCTTTCATGTGAGGGACTTATGAGTCTGTTAATGTGTCCTGATTATTAGATATATATTAATCTAAAACAAACAAATAAATGCAAAATGTTTGTCTAAGTGCTTTTTGCCCATTAGAGAAAAGGGACACTGTAGAGAGCTATTTGATGTTGCCAGATGCCATTAGTTATAAAAAATATAACTGTAAATATTTGACTTTTCCTCTGAAGGTTTCAGATTGCTATGGTGCAAATAGTTGCTTTGGAGACAATTTGACTCTCCAAATAGACTGTTTCTTTCCACTTTACTGAAAAACAATTTTAAACATTTGTATAATATTTGTACAAATAGTAAAAATATTTGTATACCCCAAAGATTGATATCTTTATAAAAATAAAATACTATAAAATATTTTTAAACAAAATATATTAATATAACAGAATGATTTTAATTAAAAAAATTTGGAAACATTACTCAGGGATCACTTCTGCATGTTGTTCACAAGATTCATATCACTGGTTATCTGAAATAAGTTTTTTTTTTCTAATTATGCTTTGCAAGTTTTAATTGTAACATAATTATTCCAGGGGACCTGTGAAAGTGATCACATCCACAGACAAGCATTGACTCTTCTGGTGTAATAGAAACATAAAATAGAGCTTCTATACTTGTTGAATTTATACTCCAGCCAGTGACTGAGGAACACCTCCAGTTTTTCTGCGTCCTTTCCCACTCATATATAGAAATGCTTTTAAAAATAAAAAGACCCACTTAAACAGAGTACAAGTAAGAAATTTGATATAGCATGAGTCTTATGTCCTCTTTCCTCTTGATATACATAAAAGGATATACATATGTATATGTACATTGTATTACTTGATAATTACATAAAATTAATGTATATATACATATACATTAAAAATGATACTGTGATGTTTACAAGATAGCACATAGAAAAATCAAGAATAAATGGTTTTAGAATTAAAGGAGTAGAGCGCCAGTATTGTCATTGTTTCAATGATGGGAGAAATTAGATTTCATTAGTGAGGGGATTTGAGGGTGGGAAGGTTTACTTTGGTTCTACTGAATGTTTTTATATATTAATGAGGCCAAATTGAATATAAAGATAATAGGTTAGATAATTTGCTTTCAGTTCAAAGCATGAGAATTGAAGCAGAGTAATTACAAGATTTTATTGTTTTGAACTTTGACAACTTCATCATTAAATATAGAACCCATATGACTTTCTTGGTGGCTTAGCTGGTAAAGAATCTGCCTGCAGTGCAGGAGACCCAGGTTCAATCCCTATTTCAGCAAGATTCCACTCCAGTATTATTGCCTAGAAAATCTGATGGACAGGGGAACTTGGTGGGCTACAGTCCATGGGGTCACAAGAGTCAGACACGACTTAGTGACTTAATTACCACATAGAACTTATATAGAGCCCAGAAGGGAAAACATAGTCAAGGGTTTGAAATATCACTGAGTAGGGAGAAAGCTACAGAGAATTTGATTCATCTGTGTAAATAAGATGTGATAGAGAAGTTCAGTGACATATTGTTGGAACCAAATGAATCCAAATGTATGGGTAACACTGGAGATGAATTTATGCAATTGTGATTGTCTTAGGATATTAAAAGATGTAATAATACCACTAAAGTTCTTTGTATATCTTCTATAATGTTACCCTTTCCTCTTTATGTAGCCCATCACTTTAACCTAAAAATAATTCATATGTTGAAAATATCTATTCTTTTGAAATTTTATTCAAACATAGGGATTCTCTGTGTATTGTGTTACTAGTCCTGTGCCATGGTTCTTAGTACAACAGGGACACAGAACATGCTTGCTGGAATGTTTGGTGTTCCCTCTCATCTTTTATTTGTTTTCTCTATGTCCACTTATTACTTTCACTCTTGACAAAGTCTCAGAATATTCTGGAGCGTTAGGGAAGTTGCATTTGGTGGTTTCATAAGAGCTGGCCCCTACATCTTTCTAACTTACCAACCTCTCTTGGTAGTTACTTGTAAGTGCTGTGGGTGTGAGGCTTCAGGGATTGGGCATAAAGAGAGAAAACATTTCCTTTCCTTGGAAGAGCAAGTGGTAGGAATCTTATAGTTGGTTTCTGAGATACTCTTGCCACTGGGAGCAAATCAGACATGGTAAAAGAACACATAGACACAAATAAGAATATTTTGTTGTGTGAAAGATTCACAATTCTGAAATAAAATGGAGTGCTTTTGTGTATAATGAAGAGCAGGAGGAGCATATAACTATGATTAAATTGAAGTTCTTGTTTTATATTCTTTCATAGGTCTTTATTTTATTTCAAAATCATATTTATTTTCTAGGCACTGTGACATGTTTAGAAAATGCATGATATATAAATTATATTCATTCTTTCAGTTCATTGAACATTTATTAAATTCATAGCTGTGGTTAAATAGTGTACTGAATTTTGAGGGAATAAAAAATAGAGACATAATTCCTGACCTAAATAAATATTTAAATATCTTAAAAGGATTTAAATGGAGTATTTTTCAATTATACAGACAGTATTCAGAAACCTAAATAATATTATTAGTATCTTTAAAGTACTTTATCATTACTCTCTAAATAACTTGACTAATTGGTTTTAACAGTATAAGTAATTAAATAACATATTAGTGTTAATACAGAACAAAATATTTCCAAACAAAATGACATAAATCTTTGTAACATGTAATTAAAGGATTTCTTCCATATTAAAAAGTTGATATTCAGAAAATAACTAGAGTATAGTAAAATAATAAATGTCCATGAGTTATTTTAATAATAAAAGATTACTGACATAGAGAAATTGAGTCATCTAATAAATATTTGTCTCTCTGCTTAATAAAAGACATGCAATAAAATCCTAAGCAAAAAAGTAAATATTTACAGACTACACATAAAATCAATTTCGAAACACATTTTGGTAATAAATCTCCCATATGGTAATACCCTTGAAATTAAAGTTTGAGAAAAGTAAATACATCACTGTTGAAAAAATAGCGGAGTTTTAAAGGCAAAAGCAAAAAAGGATATTACCTAACAACAGCAACTTTACAGTTCTTGCATCTCGCTCAGCATCTTCCTGAAGCTTTTTCTCCAATTCTTTCGACCTTTTGGCTGACTCCTTGCTCTCTGAACTAATTCCAATTCCCATCTTGTAGTGGTAGATGCTTGTCAGTTTATTTGCTCAAACTTTTTGGAATGTAGAGCACAGCTAGTGCGATGGTTTGGACATAGGATGTAAGAGCAATGCTCTGCTGAAGTACCCAGCAGCCCATTCCCTCATTTTCTAAGATTCTGCTTTGACTAAGGAGATGCTGTCACCTGATAATGGGTAAAACCACACAGTTCTATGGCAGCGAAAAAGAAAATTCATTATACTTTCAAATTAAGTGGTTACTTCTGGCCCTCCTTCAAACCTGCTCATCTTCCTTAAAGAATAGTATACAATAATGTAGAAAGTTATTAAAATCTGTACACTAAAGATCTGAAATGGACAATTCAAATAGTGTTTGTCACTAATAGGCAATTTTTATTGCAAGATTTAAAGTTATAATTACTAACGAACAAACGTGTGTCTTATCTTTAGGTATATGAGTCTTCAGATTCTTCATAATCACTATGATATCACTATCAGAATATTTAT
Source organism: Oryx dammah (assembly GCF_014754425.2). NCBI lineage: Eukaryota > Metazoa > Chordata > Mammalia > Artiodactyla > Bovidae > Oryx > Oryx dammah. The sequence continues at coordinate 41,077,540 of NW_024070202.1, read as the reverse complement.
ATTGAATCACCCAGATTTATAGTTTTGCTATGCTTAGATTATAACTCAAAATGATTGAGACACTCTTAGTATCTGTCAGCTAACTAGAAAACCTTTTCATTAAGAAAAAAAATACACATAGTTCTTAGATCTATACACATTGCTATGTTGCCAAACATAGAACTTAACACACAGTGCTCTTAAATTATTTACTTTTGTCTCATAGGATCAATTTCTATAAATTGAGCTTCTACTGCTTGTGAGAAAGTCAATCCATCACCATTAATTGAGGGTCTGCTTGGTGCAGACACTGGAATGTGTTTGATTCAGGCAGTGCATTAACTGGGGCCATTAAGGAACAGCTGTTGTGCTGGAAGGACTTTTATTGATTTGGTACTGAGGGAATAAAAAGCAATATTCTTTGTAACAGTAGGTCATTTGGCTTTTCCTGAAAGGTAAGAACAATAAATATACCTAAATATGTTCCATGCCTTTCGACCATCCCAACAGACATCATGTCCTTCTTGACAATCTGCAAGTTTGGAGACAGAGATTCTGTTATACAATTTTTTTGCTTGTTTGTTTATATGAAGCATAAAGCACTTAGATAGTCAAGTGATATTTTCCTTTTAAGCAGAGTTAGCTACCTGTGGTGGCAGGCAAATCTCTCAGTGCACATTTTGGGATTTGTGGACGTGCCTAACAGGGAAATATTAGAATACAGTCAGTCCATCAGCATGTTAGTGCTGTTCTTGTGGGATCGTGGACAAACTCTGAACAGGTGTATTTTTGCATATTCATAAAACAAGGAAATAGGCTGCCAAATTCAATACATAGTCCTGCTTTGTTTACTTTTTCACATAAAATATTAGACTGTCAATACATAAGCATAGTCAAAACTTTCTGGATTTCATCTGCCCAAGCCATGTTATGATAGTATAAAGATGTGGAAAGGTAGGTATGCAAAGCATGTGATGTTGCTTTTAAAATGCAAAAGGCCTGCCCCAAAGGAACAAGATTTGCACCGGCTAGCTGGTTTATTTATACTCGCTCGTGAACACTGAGTCCATCCACACTAACAGCAATGCAAAAGAACACAAACATTAAAATCTTTTCCTTTTTGTTTTTACATCAAAATTGAATATAGAGTACCTTGACTATAGAAGACTCTTATGTGTTCCATAGCAATTATGAATAGATAAGGTACTTCCTACAACTGCATTCAAGTAAATATAATCCCTATTTTTTTTGCTGGGGACATACTGTGGCTTTGAAAGGGTATGCAATTTACTAAGACTTCTATGTGGGCTACTGATGAAAACTGACCAACTCTTCCAGGAGTATAATTGTATATTTTCTGTACTGTATACAATTACAAAATTCTACTGTGCTGTGTGACTCAGAATGTTTTATCTTCAACTTTATGAGATTGTTATGTGATTTTTTTTCATTAGCTGCTAAAATAATCTTGACATTAAATTCAAGGTGTATCTATATTTAGGGGAGGGAAGCTGGGGAGAGCCAGAGAGAAGAGAAAGGCTTCTCATCCCTCTCCCTTTGGGTGCCTGGGACTCAGCTTCACTAATGAGCTGTGGTTGTTAATATAGCTATTAATCCATGTTGCTTCACTTATCACTCACTATGCTTTTCTGGACCTAAGAAAATTATGGAAATAAAATAGTAAATTCTGTTAGAGTGAATACAGTATTTTATTAGCTTAGGTATCCTCCATTGTATTTGACATAGTGCTAACTATTGGAAATATTCAAAAATTATTTTTTGTTAGTACATTGATAGAGACCTGGGACCTTTTTTGTGTGTGCTCTGTTGAGGTGATAACACGGTTGAACATTTCCAAGGTTCAGTGTCATGATGGGTCTCTCAACACCCTTGAAATTTTAAAGTGACTCAAAAAATCAAGAAAAAGACCAATTTTAGTCTGTGTATGTGTACTATGTCGCGTCAGCCATGTCCGACTCTGTCCCACAGCCTATCAGGCTCCTCTGTCCGTGGGATTTTCCAGGCAAGAATACTGGAGTGGGTTGCCATGCGCTCCTCCAGGGGATCATCCCAACCCCAGGATCGAACCCACGTCTCTTACATCTACCTGCATTGGCAGGCGGGTTCTTTACCACTAGTGCCACCTGTGAAGCGCAATTTTAGTCTGAAATAGTGTTCATATCTATGATTACAACTGTTAGCCCAATAAGTACATCTTTTTTTTTTTTTAATCAGCCTGAAAAATAACACCAGCATACTCCCTTTCTATTATTAAACCTTGCTCTGTAGTGAGGGAAAATTGATAAAAATGACAACAGGAAAAGGTAACTAAATTAGATGTTTTTGTTTAAGGAACTATGTGGCCATACATTTTGTTCCTTCTTTAAAATAAGAAACATAAAGCCGTCCAGTTCAGTTCAGTCGCTCAGTCGTGTCTGACTCTTTGCGACCCCATGAACCACAACATGCCAGCATCAGGGTCTTTTCAAATGAGTCAGCTCTTCGCATCAGGTGGCCAAAGTATCCTATCATATTAGAGTTTTATATAGTGACCAACTAAAAAAGGTAGATTGCTGTACATATATATACACGCACACACAGATATACATACATTGTGTGCACAACCCACACACACAGAGAAAGAAAGAGACATTGTATTGGAGAATCATGGTCTTTTCAAATAATCATTGCAAAATAATTTCTAAGAACATTGTTGCCTTTTTTTTTAAAAAAATCACAGTATCAACCTGATCAGGAATATCTTCTGTGGGAACAGGCTGTGCAATAAAGAAAACTGAGGAGGTAAAATACAGAGAATGAGTCCTCAGCTTTAAAAGTCACTGACAAACCACAAGCTTGAGTGATGTGATTTTTCTTCTTGCTGTTTTTGGTCAGGTTCTCTGTTGAATCTTCAGACTGGCATATTAGTCTTTAAACCATTTGAATAATTGCTGTTTTACATTTATGTTTTAACATCTAGCTTGAGATATCCTGAGATTGTTTCCCATTTGCTTTTTTTTTTTTTTTTTTACTTTATTTTACTTTACAATACTGTATTGGTTTTGCCATACATTGACATGAATCCACCACGGGTGTATACAAGCTCCCAATCCTGAATCCCCCTGCCACCTCCCACCCCATATTATCTCTCTGGATCATCCCCATGCACCAGCCCCAAGCATCCTGCATCGAACATAGACTGGCACTTCGTTTCTTACATGATAGTATACATGTTTCAATGCCATTCCCCCAAATCATCCCACCCTCTCTCTCCCCCTCAGAGTCCAAAAGTCCGTTCTATACATCTGTGTCTCTTTTGCTGTCTCGCATACAGGGCCATCATTACCATCTTTCTAAATTCCAAATATATGTGTCAGTATACTGTATTGGTGTTTTTCTTTCTGGCTTACTTCACTCTGTATAATCGGCTTGAGTTTCATCCATCTTATTAGAACTGATTCAAATGTATTCTTTTTAATGGCTGAGTAATACTCCATTGTGTATATGTACCACAGCTTTCTTATCCATTCATCTGCTGATGGACATCTAGGTTGTTTCCATGTCCTGGCTATTATAAACACTGCTGCGATGAACATTGGGGTACATGTGTCTCTTTCAATTCTGGTTTCATCGGTGTGTATGCCCAGCAGTGGGATTGCTGGGTCATAAGGCAGCTCTATTTGCAATTTTTTAAGGAATCTCCACACTGTTCTCCATAGTGGCTGTACTAGTTTGCATTCCCACCAACAGTGTAGGAGGGTTCCCTTTTCTCCACATCCTCTCCAGCATTTATTGCTTGTAGACTTTTGGATCGCAGCCATTCTGACTGGTGTGAAATGGTACCTCACTGTGGTCTTGATTTGCATTTCTCTGATAATGAGTGATGTTGAGCATCTTTTCATGTGTTTGTTAGCCATCCGTATGTCTTCTTTGGAGAAATGCCTATTTAGTTCTTTGGCCCATTTTTTGATTGGGTCTTTTATTTTTCTGGAGTTGAGCTGCATAAGTTCCTTGTATATTTTTGAGATTAGTTGTTTGTCAGTTGCTTCATTTGCTATTATTTTCTCCCATTCAGAAGGCTGTCTTTTCACCTTACTTATAGTTTCCTTTGTTGTGCAGAAGCTTTTAATTTTAATTAGATCCCATTTGTTTATTTTTGCTTTTATTTCCAGTATTTTGGGAGGTGGATCATAGAGGATCCTGCTGTGATTTATGTCGGAGAGTGTTTTGCCTATGTTCTCCTATAGGAGTTTTATAGTTTCTGGTCTTACGTTTAGATCTTTAATCCATTTTGAGTTTATTTTTGTGTGTGGTGTTAGAAAGTGATCTAGTTTCATTCTTTTACAAGTGGTTGACCAGTTTTCCCAGCACCACTTGTTAAAGAGATTGTCTTTACTCCATTGTATATTCTTGCCTCCTTTGTCAAAGATAAGGTGTCCATAGGTGTGTCTGGGCTTTCTATTTTGTTCCAATGATCTATATTTCTGTCTTTGTGCCAGTACCATACTGTCTTAATGACTGTGGCTTTGTAGTAGAGCCTGAAGTCAGGCAAGTTGATTCCTCCAGTTCCATTTGCTTTTAATATTGAGAGTCCAACCTACATTTCTGGAGAGGTCTCTTTTGCCAGTATTACTGAGTCTTATACAGTCGGGTCTTGACAGGTGGTGCTAGAGGTAAAGAACTTTCCTGCCAATGCAGGGGACATAAAAGATGGGTGTTCAGTCCCTGGGTTGGGACAATCCCCTGGAAGGGGAAATGGCAATCCACTCCAGTATTCTTGCCTGGAGAATCCCGTGGACAGAGGAGCCTGGTGGGCTAGAGTGCATGGGGTCATAAAGAGTCAGATACGACTGAAGCAGCTTAGCCCGCAGCACACTGGATATCCGCTGACACTCTGACCTGTGCCTGACTTCCATAAGTGGCTTCAGTGGCTCAGCCCCTTCTGGAAATTGTCAAAACAGGCTGCCATCTGCATTATTCTTTAATTTGTTTCCATACCTTGTAGGAGGTGTTGACTTTAGGCTTTGGATCCCTAAGTGTTTTGAGTCTTAGCTCCCTTAGCAATGACCTTTATCTTTGTATATTCCCATGAAATTTGAGACAAACTATCCCTTCTTTACTAATGGTACTCAAATATGTACTTCTGGGAGCCCTGTGCGTGGTATTGCCTTTTGAGAGTTCATGTCTTTGGGGACTCCTCCTTTCTATCTTGAGGGAGTAGGGCAAAAGTTGCTGTTTCAAGTTAGCACATTCAGATGGTGCAATAAGTTTACAGTACCAGCATTAAGCAGCTCTTATGTCTTTAGAGGTAATGCAGATATGTATTTTTATTCATTGAAGTTAATTTCTATCTTTATTTTTCTAATTTCTATCTTTTATTTTTCTATGGATTAGGATATAATTATAAGTGATGATTATTGGAAACAAAAATATTACAAGCCTAAATGACAAAGGAGATAATTATTTCCTAAGGGGCCTCTTCCCATCCCAAAGTCTGTCTTTGAAAAAACAAATGTATCTCAGGATTATTAAAGGACAGATTTTGTTCAAATTTCACAAAATTTTTTGCTAGTATCACAACTTATCTTTCACTCAGGTTTTTTCCTTCACTAGGAATATCTTGCTCTTCCATAGCTAACTTTTCCTCATAATTCTCATCCTTTAAGAGTGAACCTCTTCTGTACACTCTCTGTTACGATTCACATCTACTACGTCCTGTTAGATGCTTCATTACTTTTGAAATTCCTAAGAGGAATCTGCAGCCAATCAGTTTGTCCATCCTCTTTAACTAGGTGGGGATATTTTGCAGTGACCATGCCCTCCGGTTCTTCTCTTCTGTTTGTAGGCTCTCAACAGAGTACATAGAAAAAAAACCTTGTTTATTGAAAACACTAGAGAATAGTGAGTGACCAGTAGATACACAATGTTTGAAGGGTCCTGCTCCATCTTGGACATGTATGATTCTCCTTTTCCCAAATGACTGCAAATGTGAAATATTACCTCTAGAATTGCAGGAATTCATTTATTCAGCAATTGATATATTTAACAATTGTTATGTGTGTACCAGGCATGAGCGATTCAGCAGTAAATCAAATTAGATGCCTTTCTCACAGAGCTTAAATTCTAGTGTCTGAGGCTGTAGAGGGATTCACACAGACAATAAACACACTAAATATTTTGAGTATACAGAATTATAGATGGTGACAAGTGTTAAAAAAAAGGACTTTGCTGGTGGTATAGTGGATAGGGATCCACCTAGCAATACAGAGGACATGCATTCTAGCCCTGGTTGCTCATACTGCAAAGCAACTGAGACTGTATGCCATAACTTGTGAGCCTGTGCTTTATAACCCACAAGGAGCCACAACTGCTGAGCCTGTGCTCCCTAGAGCCCATGCTCAGCAATAAGAAAAGCTCCCTCAGTGAGACTCCTGCACACCACAACTAAAAAGTAGCCCCTGCTTTCCACAACTAGAGAAAAGCCCAAGCAACTAGAATCTGTTTAGTGACTCTTCATTCTACATACTTGTCATCATGTTGTAGACTTCTCCTTCAGGAGGATCTCTCAGTAATTGGAATCAGGCTCTGAGAAATAGCTCAGTTCTAGAAATAGGATAAGGGATCATGACATTATCCTTCTAATGATTATCCTTGACTCTTTGGGTTGTTTAAATTCAGCAGTACTCAGAAGGCCTGTTCATTTACTTTGGTTTTAAGGATGCGCTGATCTATTAACTATTTCCATAGGTCTACACATATCTGGCTCCCCCAGCTGCTACTCTGACCTTTACTGTCTTTATAATATTACAGCTGTGTTGACTTTCATAATTAAATGCTCGCACCTGGTCTCTTTTATTTTGGGGTCTTATAATTTCCATTTCTTTGAGGAAGCCCAGGTCTATAACTGTATTTTCTGTCATCAACCCCTGCCTGTAAAGAACTGTCTCAATAATGCTGAAATCGTTCCCTCCACTAGTGCATTCCTTACTATTTCAATACATGAAAATCTATTTTATCATTTCCTAAAGTCTGATTATTTTTCCCATATAGGTTGCCAAATTCTCTGAGCCTTTTGTTGCCTTCCTCTACCATTTGCCATGGGACAGAACTTTATCCAGGCTTCCAAGAGCCATCCTATGAAACATATTGATACCGTCTCCTAGGGTATTGGCATCCTATATCATAGGAGAGGGCTTCTGTATGATACCTCTCCTTTATCCAATTTTATCTAGCACCCTTAAAATCTAAATATGTGTGTATATGTACACACACACACTTATAGCTCCTGCAAGTACGTGTTGGTTAGCTTCTGGAGCTCTTTTGTTACGTGGGCTCTTTCTTCTGCTCACAGGTCCAGAACTTCCTTGGTCAGGTTATGTCATAAGTAGCTTATAGTTACTAACTGTGTTTCCTGAAGCAGTAGGTATAGATTCACATTAGACTGAAAGCTATCTTACAAGACAAAGGATTCTGCATTGTCTTCATGCAAGAGGGGGGTGCTACTTTTTAAAAAGAAAGAATGTAACACTTTTGCCAGCCCAGAGGATCCGAGTAGAGTCTAAGGATTCAAGATTTTTTGATGCATCAACCCTGGCATTACTATTTTAATTCTCTAGGTCCCATTTCTTTCCATGAAGACCTTGACTTTGGTGTAACAGTCTTGCCATGGTTGAATATTCAATCTTCTGTTGAACTCTTCTACCTTATAATTAAGTCCTCTTCCTAATCATCACTTTTCCCACCTTCATCTATATAGGCTCTCCTCTGACTTTTGTGCTTTGCATTAAATTTGTGATTAATCACCCTTGGCCTTCCATTGTCTTTTCTTCAGTGAATTGATAGCTCCCAGCAACAGCCATATTGCTGTAGTCCTTATAATTTTTTCTTGCTTTAACTCTTCTGAACACTAAGATTTTTCTTTTTTTTTTTAAAGATTTTTCTTACATGTATATTATTTTTCACTGATATCCAATTTCAGATTACTACCAGTGAAAATTTTAAAAACTTACCTGCTTTTGCAAGCCGAATGCAATGGGTCATAAAACTAACAGCAATAATCGGGCCTTAATTGCTTAGCTGGCTGGAGGTTGAAGTTGGGGATCAGTAATCTAGTTCCAATACCCCATTTAGAGTCTGCTTCTTGGGACCGCTCTTGATATCAATTCTCTCAGATTAAGTTTCCCTGGAAACAGAATCTGAGGCAGGTCTGCTTAAAAAGGAGTGAGGAACACCTTTGGCAGATAAATCTAGATAGAAGGAGGGAGGCAGAACTTGGCCATAGGAAAGGGTGAACCACAATTCTGTTGTAATAGGGGTCATAAATGATCCTTTGGAGGTTTATAACTGGACTGATTCTTCAAAGTTGTTCTTGAGAAGGGAAATTAACCTTTACACTCCCAAGTTGTCCAGTCATTGCATGAGGGCTGCCTTCAGGTGGGAGTTACAACCTTGGACAAGGCAAGTCCTTTTGGTCAAGGACCCTGCCCTGCAGAGGCACTCATCTGCCAACACTGCCAGGAGCTGAAAGAATGAGTGAATCAGGCATGAAAGGAGCTTTTAATGGTACAGCAGAATGTTCACTTCAGTAACATTTGAGCAAAGACATCAAAGAAATGAAGAAAGAAAAACACAGACATCTAGAGAAAGATAAATCTGAGCAAAGGGAATAGTAATTGTGAAGGCTTTGAGGCAGGCACTTGCCTAGTGTGACTGAAAAATCACAGGGAACCAGGGTGGCTGGAGTAGAGTAAGTACAGGGAAAGGAGTAGAAGAGCTCAGAATGGGTGAGCATGGGGGTGCTCCTTCAGATGAATGAGGGACTCCTAAATCAGCTCAGGACTCAGCCCTGTGAGAGACTGGAAAACAATAGAGGGATTTAAGCAGTGGAATAAATCGATGGAACCAGCATGTTAACATGAGAATTCTGGATAACATTTTCAAGAAATTAGGGAAATTTTGCAATAATCCAGGTGAAAGGCAACATGATTTAGGCTGGATTGTTGCCATGGTAACACGTGGACAGATTTTTGGATACATCTTACAGTTAGAACTGGCAGGGATTGAGATGCAGTACTTAAGAGAAAGAAATTGAGTAGTTGTAGGAATGGAGTTTCTACATGTTGAGATGAGAAATACTGTGGAATAGGGAGACTTAGGGGAGAAAGATCAGGAGCTCAACTGAATATCATATACTCGACAAATTATTAGCTAAATCAAGTGTTCAAGCAGGCTACCAATATGAGTTTCAATGTCAGAATTCTGGCTAGAATGTTGTTTCTTTTATTTAAACTGATGTATAGTTAATATATAATGTATTAGTTTCAAGTAGATAGCAATGTGATTCAGTTATACATACATACTCTTGTTCAGATTCTTTCCCATTATAGGTGATTACAAGATGCTGAGTCTAGTTTCCTATGCTATACAATAGGTCCTTGCTGTTTTCTTATTTTACATATAGCAGTGTGCTTATGTTAGTCCCAAACTCCTAATTTATCTCCCTCCCTGCTCCTGCACTGCTATCCCCTTTGTTAACCAGAAGTTTTTGTTTTTTTTTCAGATTCCACATATCACACGAGGGCTAGAATATAATTTGAGAGTCATCAGCAGATAATAACATTTAAAGTTATAAAAGTAGATGAAATAATGAGGGGAATATGGAAAGAGAGAAAAGAGGTTCAGGGACTGTCTAAGCTCATTTAAAGAAATCTGAGAAGTTGCTGCTAACATGGAAGGAGGAGAATCTGGAGAATGCACTGTCTTCCTAGAAGCCAAGAAAAGAAAGTGTCTTAAGAGAATGGAATGATTCACTCTGTCACATGCTACTGACTGGTCAAGTAAAAAAAAAAAGTACTGAGAATTAATCACTGAATCCAGTCAGAACTACATCTAACATTTCCATGGCCAGAGTATCATTCCAAGCATACATGCTACACACCTAAATATTTATGTTATAAATCAAGCTTACAAACTTAAAAGAAAAATTCTTCCCTCTTACGTAAAAAAAAAAATAATAACTTCATAGTGATACAAAAAGACATGTCCCAATTTAGCACAATTTGCTTTCTTTTCAATATGGAAATGTGGAAGTGAAAGAATCCTAGCCCTCTTCTCTTCCCACTATCCACTCAGTGCTTTGCTGTGTGAGAACTCTTGCACAGGCAAGCTCTGTTAACACCTGACAAACAGCTGACTTTTGGCAATCGCTCTGACCTAGGGATAAGTAAATTCAGTGGTGTGATCTACTCTTGAGTCATCAGACTCACAGAAGAGGCCCATGCAGATTCTGAAGTGGGTTTAAGTGATACTAAAAGGAAGTTTACACAGTTCTGGTTCCCTGGAGTATGGGCTGGATGAAAAGCATAGACGCCAAGTGGATATTTCCCCTTGGCCTCTCAACTCCTTGCTCCACTGGGGAGAAGCTCAGAGTATGAAGGGCCAGGGCAAGAATTTCTAAGTCATGGGGTCCAGGGAAGAGTCCCATGTTTGCTGAATCTGAATGTGGTACAAGATTTAGAAATATTGATCTTGATAATATTGATTTCAAGGCAGTGTTAAGAGTGGCGGGGGTGGAGGGAATGCGGGATTGGGAAGAGAAATTAGAAACCGTACTAGACATTACTTTTTTTTCCCCCCTAAAAACAACTTTTATTTGGTATGAAGGTGAAAGTGAAGTCACTTAGTCATGTCTGATTCTTTGTGACCCCATGGACTGTAACCCATCAGGCTCCTCCAACCATGGGATTTTCCAGGCAAGAATACTGGAGTGGGTTGCCATTTCCTTCTCCATTTATTTAATAGCTTGTATTGGTGTAGTTCAACTATAAATACAAGACTTTGAAATAATAATCTACTGACTTTTTGAAAATATTTTCACCAGAAGCTCAGTTTCTGCTCTGATATCCTCCTGCTGCTCAAAAATATATACTAAACTATATTGTTTAATATATATTTAACAGTGAGTGAAAGCACTGCCTTCAACATTTTGTTTAGTATAAATAAGCAGTGTTTTTAGGAAATCCTTTAATGCCGCCATATAATCTGTCTGGTGCTTTTTTATAAAGGAGAGGAGAGGACTAGCATCATAATTGGTAGGGGAGGTTGATCAAGAGGATGCTTTTGTATGTACTGATGAGAAAGATACAGTGGAGAACAGTGGTAAAATTTGATAGTGCATAATAGAGAAGGGACAGTACTGTTGAAATGATGTCCTTGAATAGGTAGAGAGAAATGGAATGTAGTGCATAAGTGGATGGTTGCTTTCTATTAAACAGACAGTTCATTTACAGGAACAAGAGAGAAGGAAAAGCAAGTAAATACAGAAGCAGATCGAGGTTAGGTGTGATGGTGATAGAGTTTAAATGTGTCTTCTGGTGGCTTCTATTTCTCAGAGAAATAGCAATCAAGAGTGGAACATGTATTGGAGATACAAGAAAAAAAGAAAAATAATAAAATAGTGACCTACTTAACAGCTCTTATCTAAATAACCCCTTATATCAGTCATGCAATGCCACCCTCCACCTCTATTAAAGATGTCTCAATAGCCATTCATGTACTCCAGATCACCAGAAAGCTTTTAGGAGTTGTCCTTAAATTCTTTGCAGATTTGGAGATTGCTAACCACTCATTCCTCTGAAGCCTCTCTCACTGTGGCTTTCACACTGTGACTATTATCCTTTTCTGACTTCACACCTTGTCTTCACTAAATTCTTTCTCTGTTACTCTTTTTTTAAGCCATATTGTTTCATGTTTCTGTCTTTTAAATTCCCTGCTCCTGCTCCAGGCAATCTCGTTTTCTTTCTAGGGTTCAGTGATCAGGAGATGAACCCTGCAAACCCAAATGTTTACACCCACCTGAACCACCCCATCCTCTTCAATTTGTGGCGCGTCTTGTTGTTCATTCACTAAGTTGCGACAAACTCTTTGCAACCCTATGGATTGTAGCCCCACCAGGCTCCTCTGTAGTGGGGTTTCTCAGGCAAGAATACTGGAGTGGGTTGCCATTTCCTTCTCCAGGGGATTACCCAGGGATCGAACCCGCATCTCCTACACTGGCAGGTGGATTCTTTACCACTGAGCCACCAGGGAAGCCTGTGGCAAGCCCCACAGCACTTCAAAGTGAAAGTGTTTGAAACTGAACTCAAGATAGCTCCTCATGAACCCTCAACTATCTTTGAGCAACAGCATAATTGTATTTATCCCTCACTTGAAATCTGAGCCTTTTCTGACTCTTCCTTTCTCCCTGTATTTATATATTTGATAGCATGCAGAAGTGTTTTCAAATCCTTTCCTCCCTTTCGGCTTCCTTTGCCAGCTCCCTTATCCAAGCACATAGTTCCCTCTCTCTTCCTGATTATTAGGGCAATCTCTTAAAGAATCTCACTTCCTTTTTTCTTTAATTGCATTTTTATTCAATATGGCATCATGGAGCTGAAGATTTATCTTCCCAAGGAGCAAATGGCAACATCTCTTGTAAGATCCGTTGTTTAAGACAAACTTTTAAGCCTACATTACTTGATCTCAATTTCTAAATTGTATATTTCTCCTAAATTTTACATTTCCCTCCTATATTTATTCTAAGTCCTAATCAAAATGATTTACTGTTTCCCACATATTTTGTGAGACTTCATGTCTTTTATCTCTAACCTTGGGCTATTCTTGTTGCCACAGTGTCCTTTTCAACTTAGAAAACTTGTTAATGCCCAATTCAAATGTCACTATATTGAGTACTTTCAACTCCATCCTAACTTGAAAGTAATATTCTCTGAAAAATATAAAATTTTACTCTGGCCACATTTAAAATAGTAATTGAACTTATTATAATTAATTTAAATTATATATCCAGCTTACTATAGATATTAACTGACACTCTATAGGCTTTGGAAACAAAGCTGGAAGAATACTATATGTTTTTGGTATTTTAGTCAGAACTCTTCTGTAGTGAATGGAAACCCTCCAGATCTGCACAGCCCTATTCAGCATCTCCTAGCTGCATATGGCCAGTGAGCACTTGAAATGTGGCTAGTATTAATACAACTGAAGAACTACACTTTAAATTTTAATCACTTTTATCTAAATTACCACAAGTGGCTTTTTGATATTACACATTTGGTCTACTTATGAACACTAAGATTTCCTGGGTCACCTCCTTCAAAATCCATTCATCTCAACCCACACAAACCCTGGGGTAAATGCTGCTTCAAGATTCAGTCCTCACTGAGCTATTGTAGAACTTCACTGTGTGTGTCAACTTTGGCCCCCTTTCTATGACTCATGCAACATGAATCTTAATCTGGCTATTTCCTCCTTCCCCTGTACCACCCAAAGCACGTGAAAGCTGAAAACAGTCACAGTCATTACTTTCCCAACATTAACCCCTGTTCCTTTATTGTCATTCTTGTTTGTTGCAGTTTCTGGTTTCTACATACATATGGGTTAGAGGGACATGACTGACTGCTTGAGGGGAACAGGAAGAGAAAGGAATCCGTTTCGATAACTGTGCATTCTTCTCACCTTTCATTGTGCTAGCTAAAGAATCACTTCACATCTTCCCTGAATTATCCTTTACCTGCCAAGGTGTTAAATGATTTCTCTGCCTATTTAACCCTACTTAAATTTCTAGCAAAGTTCTGAACTGGAAAAAGATACTCTTGAAGAATGTAAAATATAGCAATACTACAAGTATACAAAAAAGCACTATGGTACACAAGGTTTATGGTTAATGTCAAAAGAATTGCACGTGCGCACACACACACAGCCACACACAGGATTTAAGGAGCTCAGCGGAGAGAGCTATGGCTTTTACATGCTTTTATATATAAGAAATGTGATATGAAAAAGTTATGATTTTAGTTGTCCATTCAATTATAGATAGGATTTTAAATAAAATGCATTCAGAACACAGTATAGAAAAATGAAAGAACATGTAATTTGTAGGCAGTCATGCCATTCTCTTGGTAGTTGTGTCATCTTGTACAAACTTCTTAATATTTAAGGATTGAGATTTACAACTTTCTTTTTTCAGTTTTAATATTTTTTAATTGAAGTATAGTTGATTTACAATGTTGTATTAATTTCTTCTGTAAAAGATTCAGTTACACATATATATACATTCTTTAATATTTTTCCTATTATGGTCTATCATAGGATATTGAATAGAGTTCCCTGTGCTATACGGTAGGGCCTTGTTAATTCATTTCCTATGTAAAAGCTTAGATCTGCTAACCCCGACCTCCCACTCATATCCCTCTTCCAACTCCCTCCCCCTTGGAAACCACCAGTCTGTTCCCTGTGTTCGTGAGACTGTTTCATAGGCAGGTTCATTTGTGTCATATTTTAGATTCCACATGGTATTTGTCTTTCTCTTTCTGACATAACTTATTATGATAATCTCTAGTTGCATTCACATTGCTGTAAATGGCATTATTTCATTCTTCTTTTTTTATGATGGAGTAGTGTTTGATTGGTACCCCGGTAGCTCAGCTGGTAAAGAATCCACCTGCAATGTAGGATACTCTGGTTCAATTCCTGGGTCAGGAAGATACCCTGGAGAAGGGATATGCTATCCACTTCAGTATTCTTGGGTTTCCCTAGTGGCTCAGACAGTAAAGAATCTGCCTGCGATGTGGGAGACCTGGGTTCTATCCCTGGGCTGAGAAGATCTCCTGGAGGAGGGCATGGCAACCCACTCCAGTGTTATTGACTGGTGAATTCCATGGACAGAGGAGCCTGGCAGGTCACAGTCCATGGGATCACAAAGAGTCGGACATGACTGAGCGAGTTTCACTAGAATTCTGTTGTGCATATGTACTGCTTCTTTATCCATTCATCTGTTGATGGACATTTAAGTCATTTTCATGTTTTGGCTATTGTGACTAGTGCTGCTGTGAACATAGGATGGCAGGTGCATTCATCTTTTCGAATTGTAGTTTTGTCTGGAGATATGCCCTGGAGTGGGATTGCTGGGTCACATAGCAATTGGTCTTTTAGTTTTATGAGGAACCTCCCACAGTTTTATGAGCAACACTGTCTCCCACAATGGCTGCATCAACTTACCTTCCCACCAACAGTTGTAGGAAGGTTCCCCTTTCTCCACACCCTCTCTAGCATTTGCTATTTGTAGATTCTTTGATGATGGCCATTCTGTACCTCATGAAGATTTTTCTTTGCCTTTCTCTAGTTATTAGCAATGTTGAGCATTTTTCATATGCCTATTGGCCATCTATATTTCTTCTTTGGAGATACGTCTGTTTAGATCTTTGGCCTATTTTTCGTTTGGGTTGTTTCTCTCTCTCTCTCTCTCTTTTTGTTTTTTTTTTTTAAGTTTAGAAATACTACCTGTAAAACTCCTAGCATCGTTCCTGGACGATCACAGAAATTCAGTACAAACTAGGATTATGGCTTTTCCAGATGAAGGAAACTGCATATCCTGAGAGCCAAAAGCAGGAATCTCTGTAGACATAGGAAAGTTTAAGATACAGTGTGGTGAGTTAACACCAACAGGTCAGTTTGGCTCAAGGATTGTGTGTATTTAGGAACAATGGGAGATATATTTGGAAAAATAGATTGAAACAAGATTGTGAAGGGCATTGTATTTCAAGGTAGAGAGCTTACTATATAAATAGGAAGGGGCCAATAAATATTTCTGAGTAAGGGAGTAGCCAAGTAAAGGTGACATCTTAAGAACAGAAACCCACTAGGATGATGTCAGCTGGCTTGGAAGAAAAGGAAATAGAAATAAATTATCAAATCATTATATTATAGTACTTAAAATATTAGAAAATAAGGATGAGAATTAGGGTATTAAATGTAGAAAAGTCATTTTAAAATAATGTACAAACACAAGAACTAGGACCTAGAAAAAAGTAATAGGTGCTTGATGGAAAGAGGAACAAAAAATGAAAATTTGATGCAGTGAAAGGAACAGCATTTTAGAGTCAGAGTCAGGCTCAAAATCCTGCCTTCACTCTTTTTGTCAATTTAATCATATGCCCAATATTCCTGAGCCTCAGTTAGTCCATCTGTAAAATAAGAACAATGATACCAGTGATTTTGCTGTGCAGTTTTAGTGTGATGGGAGACTAAAGCATTTTAAATTATGAATTGAGATTATGATAGAATGTATAAACAGGATTTGACATTGAAAATAAGAACAACATATTTACAAAAAAGGACAACATATTTTCAGTAGAAAATAAGAAGTCTAACATTTTATTTGTCTAATTTACTCCAAAATCAGGTTACCTTTAGAGAACATATAATAGGCATTTGAAAGTTCATGATTAGTACTCAAGAGAGAGTCTTACTTTATTTTGAAAATGGAGGGTATTTTAGAAATATGGACAAGAAACCTAGGCCTGGTATGACACCATCTTGTGAGGTTTTTGAACATATAGTTCTCCATTCCTGAGTTCAGATCATGATGAAATCTTATTTAGACTGTGGTAACAGGCTTCAGCAATACGTGAACCTTGAACTTCCTGATGTTCAAGCTGGTTTTAGAAAAGGCAGAGGAACCAGAGATCAAATTGCCAACATCTGTTGGATCATGAAAAAAGCAAGAGAGTTCCAGAAAAAACATCTATTTCTGCTTTATTGACTATGCCAAAGCCTTTGACTGTGTGGATCATAATAAACTGTGGAAAATTCTGAAAGAGAAGGGAATACCAGACCACCTGACCTGCCTCTTGAGAAATCTGTATGCAGGTCAGGAAGCAACAGTTAGAACTGGACGGAACAACAGACTGGTTCCAAATAGGAAAACGAGTGCGTCAGGGCTGTATATTGTCACCCTGCTTATTTAACTTATATGCAGAGCACATCATGAGAAATGCTGGACTGGAAGAAACACAAGCTGGAATCAAGATTGCTGGGAGAAATATCAATAACCTCAGATATGCAGATGACACCACCCTTATGGCAGAAAGTGAAGAGGAACTAAAAAGCCTCTTGATGAAAGTGAAAGAGGAGAGTGAAAAAGTTGGCTTAAAGCTCAACATTCAGCAAATGAAGATCATGGCATCTGGTCCCATCACTTCATGGGAAATAGATGAGGAAACAGTGGAAACAGTGTCAGACTTTATTTTTGGGGGCTCCAAAATCACTGCAGATGGTGATTGCAGCCATGAAATTAAAAGACGCTTACTCCTTGGAAGAAAAGTTATGACCTACCTAGATAGCATATTGAAAAGCAGAGACATTACTTTGTCAACTAAGGTCCGTCTAGTCAAGGCTATGGTTTTTCCAGTGGTCATGTATGGATGTGAGAGTTGGACTGTGAAGAAGGCTGAGCACCGAAGAATTGATGCTTTTGAACTGTGGTTTTGGAGAAGACTCTTGAGAGTCCCTTGGACTGCAAGAAGATCCAACCAGTCCGTTCTGAAGATCGGCCCTGGGATTTCTTAGGAAGGAATGATGCTGAAGCTGAAACTCCAGTACTTTGGCCACCTCATGTGAAGAGTTGACTCATTGGAAAAGACTCTGATGCTGGGAGGGATTGAGGGCAGGAGGAGAAGGGGACGACAGAGGATGAGATGGCTGGATGGCATCACTGACTCAATGGACGTGAGTCTGAGTGAACTCCGGGAGTTGGTGATGGACAGGGAGGCCTGATGTGCTGCGATTCATGGGGTCTCAAAGAGTTGGACACGACTGAGCGACTGCACTGAACTGAAAGGCTTCTCCAGTGGCTCACTGGTAAAGAATCTGCCTGCCAATGCAGGAGACATGGATTCAGTCCCTGGGTCAGGAAGATTCTCTGAGGAAGGAAATGGCTACCCACTCTTATATTTTTGCTTGGGAAATCCCATGGACAGAGGAGCCTGGTGGGCTAAAATCCATGGGGTCATAAAAGACTTGGACATGACTTAGTGATTGAGAATGAGCATGAATAGTTTTCCTAGTTTGTGTTCTTGCCTCTCCTAAATATATTAAATATATTTAGTTAAATATATTCTCTTAAACCCACTTTGAAAATGCCCCCTGATTTGGAGGACTTGATGTTTTTACTCTCTGCTGTGTGGGTCCATTGTAACGAGTTAGTCTCAGCTCTTACAACATTGCCAGAAGGGCTTTGTTCTTCAAGGTAAAGTCTCCCAGGACTTTTCAGCCTTCCTCTCAACAAACTCTTTGCTCTATCTCTCTGTGCACTAAAGATTTCTCTATGTGAAATGTTATCATGAATCTCATACATGTCCAGGATATCAAAGTTGTACTCATTTAAAAATGGAAAATACGGTCTACGTAAATTAGAAAATGTCTTGAAGGTACGTGTAGATCTAGTTGTTAGGGTATTGGACTTATATTGCTATGTGCTGACTCAAACAGATTGGGTCAGATGAAAACCAAGTGAGAATCAGGCTGTCCTTCCTCTTTCTTAGCTTTAAAAATAGTGCAAATCCAAACATTTCCCATTAAGGGCAGCAGTGGATAATTGACAGAGTATAGAGAAGGCTTTTTAAACTCACTATAGTATCAGTCTAGAATGGGCAGCTGAATAATGGACATTACTGAATAGTCATTAACTTATTTTTATTTGATCTGAGGCCAGTCCTTTTAAAGAGAGTTGCCTTAGTTTGAAGTGAGTGAAAACATTATTTGCACCCTCCTACCTCCCAGCTCAGTTGGTAAAGAATCTGCCTGTAGTGCAGGAGACCTGGGTTCAATTCCTGGGTTGGGAAGATCCCCTGAAGAAGGAAATGGCAACCCACTCCAGTATCCTTGCCTGGAAAATCTCATGGACAGAGGGCTGCAGTCCATGGGGTCGCAAAGAGTTGGGTACGACTGAGCGACTAACACTACCTACCTCTCCTCTGAGAGTTCTCTCTTTGGTCTTTTGGTACATTCTTCCTTTAAAGCTCAGAGGCTGCCTAGCACTTCCCATTTTTTGAATGTCACATTTCCTTCAAAGCCACCCACTAAACAAAATGTCATAATTCAGGCCTATTCTACCCTCTGAAGAGCAAGTTGTGAAAGCTATCTTAGTAAGCAGTGCAGGGAAACAGAGTTGAGCAACTCAATGAGCTTAAATTTACTTATCTAAAAATGAAGACATTAAAATCTGTTGTCACAAGTGAATGAACTAACACATGAGAGAATATTACAACAGTGCCTTGCATATGACAGTTAAAGTGTTATATTTTTCTTGGCCCTGAGCCAAAAAGAGGTGTTCTGATAAGCCCACAGCATTCACCTAAGTAACCAGTAATGATAATATCTCTGGCATAATTTTTGATCCTGTTAGGACTGTAAACAGATACTCCTGTGGATTCTCTGTGGGTGCCGCCTACACCCTCCTTCAGGACTCATCCCCACTTACTAGAACATTGATGCCTGATAACTGAGTGCTCTCAGTTCTCCAAAAACTTCCCTTAGCTGAATATACCTACCTCAGGTAAGAAAGGCAATGCCAAACAATGTCCAAGATACCACACAACTGCATTCATTTCACACACTAACAAAGTAATGCTTGAAATTCTCCAAGCTAGGCTTCAACAGTATATGAACCGAGAACTTCCAGATGTTCAAACTGGATTTAGAAAAAGCAGAGGAATCAGAGATCAAATTGCCAACATCCATTGGATCATAGAAAAAAGCAAGAGGATTCCAGAAAAATATCTACTTCTGCTATATTGACTACATGAAAGCCCTTGACTATGTGGCTCGCAACAAACTGTGGAAGAGTCTTCAAGAGATGGGAGCACCACACCACATTACCTGCCTCCTGTGAAACCTATATTCAGGTCAAGAAGCAACAGTGAGAACAGGACATGGAACAGCAGACTGGTTCCAAATTGGGGAAGGCATACATCAAGGCTGTATATTGTCACCCTTCTTATTTAACTTCTATGCAGAGTACATCATGAGAAATGCTTGGCTAGATGAAGCACAAGCTGGAATCAAGATTGCAGGGAGAAATATCGATAACCTCAGATATGCAGATGACACCACCTTGATGGCAGAAAGTGAAGAGGAACTAAAGAGTCTCTTGATAAAAGTGAAAGAGGTGAGTGAAAAAGCTGGCTTAAAACTTACCATTCACAAAACTAAGATCATGGCATCTGGTCTCATCACTTCATGACAAATAGATGGGGAAACAATGCAAACAGTGACAGACTTTATTTTCTTGGGCTCTAAAAATCACTGCAGATGGTGACTGCAGCCATGAAATTAAAAAACACTTGCTCCTTGGATGTAAAGTTATGACAAACCTAGACAGTGTCTTAAAAAGCAGAGGCATCATTTTGCTGACAAAGGTTCATATAGTCAAAGCTATGGCTTTTGCAGTAGTCGTATATGGATGTGAGAGTAGGACCATAAAGAAGGCTGAGTGCTGAAGAATTGATGCTTTTGAGCTGTGGTATTCGAGAAGACTCTTGAGAGCCTCTTGGACTGCTAGGAGATCAAACCAGTCAATCCTAAAGGAAATCAGTCCTGAATATTCATTGGAAGGATTGATACTGAAAAAGCTGAAGCTCCAATATTTTGGCCACCTGATGCAAAGAGCTGACTCATTGGAAAAGACCCTGATGGGCACGAGGAGAAGAGGATGACAGAGTACGAAATGGTAGGATGGCATCACTGACTCAATGGACATGAGTTTGACCAAGATCCTAGAGATAGTGATGGACAGGGAAGCCCGGGGTGCTTCAGTCCATGAGGCCACAAAGAGTTGGACACAACTGAGTGACTGAATAACAACAACAGGTAAGTTCACATGCCTCCAAGAGAACTGATCTGAATTCAATGACTGGTGCCTCAGATCAGCACAAATCCAAAGGACTTTGTTCTTTCCAGGGATCCCTATAGGGTTATCTGAGACCTTATTATTACTTCACTGCAGCCTAACCTCTCTCTCTGCCTATTCTGCTATTTTCACTTCCCTCACCAATGTTGATCTTGGGGGCACTCCCTAATGAGCTTCCTTTACAATAGTCTGTTTCAGAGTTAGCTCCCAGGGAAGCACACCAAGTAATATTTTCCAAGACAAAACAGGCTACCACCACCACCCCACCTTCCAGCAGGTCTGTCATTCACACTGTAGTTTGCGTGCAGAATAGCACCATTTCAGTTTCATCAAGGAAGGCATTGCTATCACTCATGTCACTTTATTCCTACATCCAAGGAAACACAGACACTTCATTTTTTAAAATATACTTTATTTTTAGAGAAGTTCCAGGCTCACTGCAAAATTGAACAGAAGGTACGATGTTTTCCCTATCCCCTCCTCGCCAAACTCACTATCATCAGCATGCCCCACCAGAGTAGAGCATATGTTATAATTTTGAACCTAGATTGCCACACCACTGTTAACAAAAGTCCATTGTTCACATTAGGGTTCAGTGTTGGTGTTGGACAATTGTATAAGGACATGTATCCCATCATACTTCGTATGATATTAGAGTAGTTTCACTGCCCTGAAAATCCTGTGTTCCACCTATACATCCCTTCCTCCCCACTAACCCTTGGCAACCACTGAGCTTTTTACTATCTCCACAGTTTTGCTTTTTCCAGAATATCATATAGTTGAAATCATACAGTATGTAGCTTTTGCAGACTGGCTTGTTTTACTTAGCAATATATATTTAAGCTTCTTCCATGTCTTTTATGGCCTGATGTGTGTGAGTGTGAAGTTGCTCAGTCATGTCTGACTCGGTGACCCCGTGGACTGTAGCCTACCAGGCTCCTCCTTCCATGGGATTCTCCAGGCAAGAGTACTGGAGTGGGTTGCCATTGCTTTTTAGCACTGAGAAATATTTCATTGTCTGGATTTACCACAGTTTCCTTTTCTGACACTCACTGAAGGACATCTTGGTTGCTTTCAAATTGTGGCAGTTATAAATAAAGCTGCAATAAACATTTATGCCTGGTTTTTATGTGGACATATATTGGGAACTCCTTTGAATAAATACCAAGGAGCATGATTACTAGTTTATATTGTATGAGTATGTTTAGTTGTGTAGAAATCGGCAAAATGTCTTCCAAAATGGCTGTACCATTTTTCATTCCCACCACCAATGGATGAGAGTTCCTGTTGCTCCATATCCTTGCTAGCATCTGGTTTTGTCAGTTCCAGATTCTGTGACTGTTCTCATAAGTGTGTAATGGAATCTCACTGTTTTCATTTGCTTTTGCCAGATGACATATTATGTGGAGCATCTTTTCATAGACTTGTTTGCCATCTGTAGAGAAAGAAAGTGAAAGTTGCTCAGTTGTGTCCAACTCTTTGTGATCCCATGGACTATACAGTCCATGAAATTCTCCAGGTCAGAATACTGGAGTAGGTAGCCTTACCCTTCTCCAAGGGATCTCCCCAACCCAGGGATTGAACCCAGGTCTCCTGCATTGAGGGCAGATTCTTTACCAGCTGAGCCACAAGGGAAGCCATCTGTATATCCTTTTGTAAACTGGAATATAGTTGATTTACAATGTTGTGTTACTTTCTTCTGTATAGCACGGTAAATCAGTTACATGTATATAAGTATATCCACTCTTCTTTAGGTTTTTTTCCCATATAGGTCATTACATAGTATTGAGTAGAGATCCCTGTGTTATATAGTAGGTTCTTATTAGTTGTCTGTTTTATATATGGTAGTGTACATATGTCAATATCAGTCTCCTAGTTTACCCCTTTCCCCTGCCCCAGTAATCATAGGATTGAGGTCTGTATCTATAACTCTATTTCTGTTTTGTAAATAAGTTCATTTGTACAACTTTAAAAAATTCTACTTATAAGCAATGTCTTACAGTATTTGTCCTTCTCTGTCTGACTTACCTCACTCATTGTTACAATCTCTAGGTCCATCCATTTTGCTGTAAATGGCACTATTTTGTTCTTTTTTATGTGTTAGTAATATCCCATTGTATATGTATGCATCTTCTTTATCCATTCCTCTGTTGATGGGCGTTTAGGTTGCTTCCATGTCTTGGTATTATAAATAGGGCTCCAAGGAACATTAGGATGCATGTATCATTTTGAATTAGGTCTAGATTCTCAGTTTTATCTAAGTTATCACATTTGTGGTCACAGAGCTGTTCCTTCTAATATCAATGGGGGAACTGTAATGATGTTCTCTTTTATTTCTAATATTAGTAATTTGTGTATACTTTTTTCTTAGTCTATCTAGAGGCCTATTGATTTTACTGATCTTTTTAAAGAAAGAACCAGCTTACAGTTCTTTTGATTTTTCTCTATTTGATTTCTTATTTTCAATAGTATTGATTTCTGCTATGATTTTTATAATTTATTTCCTACTGCTTATTTGTATTTATTTTTCCCTTCTTTTTCTGGTTTCCCAGGGTGGAAGTTTAGATGACTGATTTTAGATCTTTTTTTCTAACACATGCACTCAATGCTACAAATTATCCTCTGAGCACTACTTTCACTGCACTCCACACATTTTGATAAGCTTCATGTTTATTTAGTTAAAATAATTTTTTAAAATTCTCTTGAGATTTCTTCTTTTACCCATGTGTTATTTACAAGTATGCTGTTTAATATACAAATATTTGGCCTAATTTCCACTATCATTTTGTTATTGATGTCTATTTTAATTCCACTGGGGTCTGAGAGAAGATACTGTGTGATTTCTACTCTTTTATATTCATGAAGGTATGTTTTATGGCCTATTTTGGCAAACATTCCAATATTTAGGAAGCAACCTAAATGCCCATCAACAGAGGAATGGATAAAGAAGATGCATACATATACAATGGGATATTACTAAGATGCAAAAAAGAACAAAATAGTGCCATTTACAGCAAAATGGATGGACCTAGAGACTGTAATAATGAGTGAGCTAAGTCAGAGAAGGACAAATACTGTAAGACATTGCTTATAAGTGGAATTTTTTAAAGTGGTACAAATGAACTTATTTACAAAACAGAAATAGAGTTATAGAATGTGGCCTATTTTGGCAAATATTCCATGTCAACATGAGAAGATTGTGCATTCTGCTATTGTTGGATGAAGTGGCCTATAGATATCTGTTATAGCCAGTTGATGGGTGGTATCATTGGTTCAGCTATGTCCTTATTGATTTTCTGCCTGCTCGATCTATTTTTTATAGAGAGGTGTTGAAATCTGCAACTATGATAGTGGATTCATCTATTTGTTCTTACAGTTTTATCAGTGCCTTATCCCCACCATTTCACTGTTGGGTAAATACCACTTAGGGATTATTGTCTTTTGGGAGAGCTGATGTCTTTATCATCATGTAATGTCTCTTTATTATTATTTTCCCTTCAATTTTGCATGATAATTCCTCTGAGAACAGAATTCTAGGTTGGTGGATTTTTTTTTTTTTTCTCTTAGTAGGTAAAGAGTTTTATTCGCTTCTGGCTTTTTTTTCAGGATCTACCCTTTATCTCTGATTTTCTGGACTTTGAATACAGTATTTTTAGGTTTTGTTTTGGTTTGATTTGTTTTGTTCTATTTGTATTTATCCTGCCTGCTACTCTCCAAGCTTTCTGGATCTGTGGCTTGGTATCAGACATTGATTGGGGGAAATTCTCAGTCATTATTTTCTCAAATATTGCTTCTGTTCTTTTCTTCTCCTTCTGGCACTCCACCACACACATATTATGCCTTTTGCACTTGTCCTGCAGTTCTGGAATATTCTATTCTGCTTTTATTCATTGTTTTTCTCCTTTTTCAGTTTTTTAAAATTTCTGTTTCAATATCTTCAAGCTCAAAAATGTTTTCCTCAGCTCTGTATAGTCTACTAAGTCATCAAAGACACTCCTCATTTCTGTTACAGTATTTTTGCCCTCTGGCACTTCTTTTTGATTCTTTCTTAGAATTTATATATCTCTGTATGTTACCCATCTGTTTTTGCATGCTTTCTACTTCATTACCCCAGGATCTTAATCATGGCTGCTTTCAGTTCCCAGAATGATAACATTCTTGCTATACTTGAGTCTGGTTTCTGGTGCTTGCTCTATCTCTTCAAACTGGGCTTTTTGCCTCTAAGTATGCCTTGTAATTTTACCAAATAAAAGGAACTGCTGTAATGGGCTTTTACTAATGTGATGATAAGGTGTTGTGGGGGAAGAGAAGCATTCTGCATTCCTGCCGGTAGGTCCCAGTTTAGTGAGTCTGTGCTTCTGGACTGAACTTCACAAGTGCTTCTCAGTCCTCTCTCCTCCACCAGGTTGGAGCAGGATGTCTCTAGTGGGCTGGAGTTGGCCATTTTCTCTTCTTCCACTTTATTTAGGCTCTGATATATTCCCAGCAGATTAGGCTGTAGTTAAATGGTTTCTGGTAAGGACTTTCCCGGCGGTCCTCTGGTTAAGATTCTGGGCTTTCACTGCAGGGGCAAGGGTTCCATCAATGGTCAGGGGACCCCCATAAGTTGTGCAGCCCAGCAAAAATAAAAAAAGGGTTTCTGCTGAGGGCAGACCCTGTTAAGAAGAATAGAGAACTCTGGCATGTTTCAAAATAGTTCCTCTGAGCAAATTTTTTGCTGATCTCCACTGTGATAACCTGCTTGAACTCCAGGAGATAAAAGTTTGGGCGCCCACCTCTGATTAAGTCCCCTTGGAATTTTAAACACTCAGACTTGTCCACATTAAGCCTCTGGCAATTTGTCAATTAGAGTTCAGGATTTCTACCCTGGCTTTGGTTCCCTCAGAGGTTTTTGCTCTGGTAAGTTGTGATTCTTTGTATTTGTCTTTACGTCTCTACAATTTGGTGATGAGATAGCAATTTTCTCTATGACCTTCCTTCTCTTAGGGTTCTAAAAAGAGTTGTTGATTTTACAGTTTGTTCAGCTTTTTACTTGTTAGGATTCAGTGGTGACTTCCAAGCTCCCTACATTCGAACAAGAAATTGAAAGTTGAATTTGCATTTTTAACTGAAATCTCTCACAAACTTGTGACTCCTTTTCATTCATATTTCCTCTGCTTTTGTTTCTTATCTATTCTCTGACTTATTGTAATAGCACAGTAATTGGTGCCATATTTTTCTCATGATTCTTCTTCAGCGCATTTTAAATGTATTAGTATAGATCCATGTACAGAGTTTTAATATTCCATGAATTTAATATTCCATAAATTTTCCTAGGTCCCACAAGGACACACTTGTGACTTATAATAATTTTGAAGACAGAAGATTCTTAGATTGTTTGTTCAAAGGGTCTTTCACAAAATAAAATTATCCAGAAATATAAAACCTTTAAATGACTTTAGCTAGCTTTTTTGAAGGATGATTATATTACCATAAAACCAAAGTTATTTAAGTTGGTATTACTCTTTCTGCTTTGCAGGGAATGAGCTGAAGATTGTTCCTTAAACCAGATCTTGCTACAAATTAGGGTAGAAGGTCATGAGGACTTGGATGTATAGGATGGGTCTGGAAATGATGACAGCAAATGGGAGAAATTGGACAGAATAAATAAACTCGAAGCCCAAATGACAACAGTAAATTTCCAGTTTAGTGAGGAGTGGACTTCCTAAGTTCATCTGTTCCTGAACATAATTGACCTTATTATCACTCTTTTTATCATCTTCCTTCACCTGTAACATTCTGAGTATTTTTTGAGAACAATAAATACAGGATTTTGCCTGGAATAACAATTATTCTAAGAAAATCATAGGTGGGAAATAAATTAACTGTAACAGGTACAACATATATTACTGTAGGGAAGATGAACACACACACTCATTCACTCGCTCATTCACTTGCTCTTTCACTTAGGCTGCCAGATAAACAGCTGCTTGACTTGGCTACTCAGTTCACCACGCAGCAGTCAGTCTTCCGCAGTGTACAGGACTCTTCAAGCTGCAGCGTCTCCTTGACCTCCCAGGCACTTTTCTTGTTACCACACCACACCCCTAGTCATACTAAGCATCTTAACCTCCACAGATGTGACCTTCTTTCTCTGGACTTCAGAGATTTTGCACAAATTTCTTCCTCTGTCTTCAATTTTCTTACTACTTTAAACTTCTCCAATTTGGATAGCTCCACTAATCCTTCAAGTGTTAAATAAAATATCTTATCCTCTTAAAAGTGAAAACCAAATACCTTCTATTCCAGTACATGAGGCCAAGTATTCTTCCTGCCACTCTTGGCTTATCTTTATACTACAGTGAGAAAAATTACATGGGGATTCTATTCATGGAGTGAGGAAACCAGAATTCTAAGGACAGAGTACTGTGGAATTCAGTTCAGTTCAGTTCAGTCTCTCAGTGTGTCCAACTGTTTGTGACCCCATGAACCGCAGCATGCCAGGCCTCCCTATCCATCACCAACTCCTGGAGTTCAGCCAAATCCATGTCCATTGAGTTGGTGATGCCATCCAACCATCTCATCCTCTGTCGTCCCCTTCTCCTCCTGCCCTCAATCTTTCCCAGCATCAGAGTCTTTTCAAATAAGTCAGCTCTTTGCATCAGGTGGCCAAATATTGGAGTTTCAGCTTCAACATCAGTCCTACCAATGAACACCCAGGACTGATCTCATTTAGGATGGACTGGTTGGATCTCCTTACAATCCAAGGGACTCTCAAGAGTCTTCTCCAACACCACATTTCAAAAGCATCAATTCTTTGGCACTCAGTTTTCTTTATAGTCCAACTCTCACATCTATACATGACTACTGGAAAACTATAGCCTTGACTAGATGGACCTTTGTTGACAAAGTAATGTCTCTGCTTTTTAATATGCTGTCTAGGTTGGTCATAACTTTCTTTCCAAGGAGTAAGAGTCTTTTAATTTCATGGCTGCATTCACCACCTGCAGTGATTTTGGAGCCCATAAAAATAAAGTAAGTCACTCTGTCCACTGTTTCTCCATCTATTTGCCATGAAGTGATGGGACCAGATGCCATGATCTTAGTTTTCTGAATGTTGAGCTTTAAGCCAACTTTTTCACTCTCCTCTTTCACTTTCATCAAGAGGCTCTTTAGTTCTTCTTCACTTTCTGCCATAAGGGTGGTGTCATCTGCATATCTGAGGTGATTGATATTTTTCCTGGCAATCTTGATTCCAGCTTGTGATTCCTCCAGCCCAGTGTTTCTCTTGATGTACTCTGCATAGAAGTTAAATAAGCAGGGTGACAATATACAGCCTTGATGCACTCCTTTTCCTATTTGGAACCAGTCTGTTGTTCCATGTCCAGTTCTTACTGTTGCTTCCTGACCTGCATTCAGGTTTCTCAAGAGGCAGGTCAGGTGCTCTGGTATGCCCATCTCTTGAAGAATTTTCCACAGTTTATTGTGATCCACACAGTCAAAGGCTTTGGCATAGTCAATAAAGTAGAAATAGATGTTTTTTCTGGAACTCTCTTGCTTTTTCCATGATCCAGTGGATGTTGGCAATTTGATCTCTGGTTCTTCTGCCTTTTCTAAAAGGCAAGTTCATGGTTAATGTATTGCTGAAGCCTGGCCTGGAGAATTTTAAGCATTACTTTACTAGTGTGTGAGATGAGTGCAATTGTGTGGTAGTTTGAGCATTCTTTGTCATTGCCTTTCTTTGGGATTGGAATGAAAACTGACCTTTTCCAGTCCTGTGGCCACTACTGAGTTTTCCAAATTTGTTGGCATATTCAGTGCAGCACTTTCACAGCATCATCTTTTGGGATTTGAAATAGTTCAATGGAATTCCATCACCTCCACTAGATTTGTTCGTAGTGATGCTTCCTAAGGCCCACTTGACTTCACATTCCAGGATGTCTGGCTCTAGGTGAATGATGGCACCATCGTGATTATCTGGGTTGTGAAGATCTTTTGTACAGTTCTGTGTCTTCTTGCCACCTCTTCTTAATATGTTCTGCTTCTGTTAGGTCCCTACCATTTCTGTCCTTTATCGAGCCCATTTTTGCATGAAATGTTCCCTTGGTATCTCTAATTTTCTTGAGATCTCTAATCATTCCCATTCTATTGTTTTCCTCTATTTCTTTGCATTGATCACTGAGGAATGCTTTCTTATCTCTCCTTGCTATTCTTTGGAACTTGCATTCAGATGCTTATATCGTTCCTTTTCTCCTTTGCTTTTCACTTCTTTTCTTTTCACAGCATTTTGTAAGGCTTCCCTAGACAGCCATTTTGCTTTTTTGCATTTCTTTTTCTTGGGGATGGTCTTGATCCCTGTCTCCTGTACAATGTCAGGAACCCCAGTCCATAATTCATCAGGCACTCTGTCTATCAGATCTAGTCCCTTAAATCTATTTCTCACTTCCACTGTATAGTCATAAGGGATTTGATTTAGGTCATACCTGAATGGTCTAGTGGTTTTCTCCACTTTCTTCAATTTCAGTCTGAATTTGGCAATAACGAGTTCATGATCTGAGCCACAGTCCACTCCCGGTCTTGTTTTTCTGACTGTAAAGAGCTTCTCCATCTTTGGCTGCAAAGAATATCATCAGTCTGATTTTGGTGTTGACCATCTGGTGATGTCCACGTTTAGAGTCTTTTGTATTGTTAGAAGAGGATGTTTGCTATGACCAGTGCGTTCTCTTGGCAGAACTCTATTAGCCTTTGCTCTGCTTCATTCTGTACTCCAAGGCCAAATTTGCCTGTTACTCCAGGTGTTTCTTGACTTCCTACTTTGGCATTCCAGTCCCCTATAATGGAAAGGACATCTTTTTTGGATGTTAGTCCTAGAAGGTCTTGTAGGTCTTCATAGAACTGTTCAGCTTCTTTAGAGTTACTGGTCAGGACATAGACCAATGGAATTATTCTACAGTAAAATAAAGAAGAAAAGTTTTTGCATTTAAGCTTTATTACATGAAAATAAGTATTTCTATTGGATCAGTTTCTACTGCATTTATGCATACCTATGTGAGGAAAAATAAAGTTTATAGCTGAGTCATAACATTTAAATATCCAAGCTAGCCAATTCACAAAATTCTCTTACAAAAGTGAGGCATTTTTAATTTGAATATCACTATTTTTCTCTAAAGAAGTAATTAGTTTCTTTAAAGTTTTCCAATAATATTCCAGAATAAATACACATGAAAGGGTATTTCCATTAGATACATGAATTAGCAAGGATGAAAAACTTTCTCACAAAAGACCTTAATGACAATTTGTGACTTGCTTGTATGTTACTATATTTTTCCAGATTTTATAATTTAGATTAGTTCTAATCAACTTCCAAAACCTTATTATGTTTATGATTTCTTTGAAATACTTGGTTTTGAGTAATTATTCCAGTTGTTTGGGGAATTTTTTTTTTTTTTTCTGTTGAGGTGCTAGCATTGTCTAGCTTATTTCCCACAGA
This sequence comes from Oryx dammah, assembly GCF_014754425.2. Lineage (NCBI taxonomy): Eukaryota > Metazoa > Chordata > Mammalia > Artiodactyla > Bovidae > Oryx > Oryx dammah. The sequence goes on along the minus strand of NW_024070202.1, from coordinate 41,047,349 downwards.
TAGAATGTCTTACTTTAAGAATTTTATATTTTATGTCTTTTGCTACTGAGAGAACAGATTATGACACCTTGTACTGTTGCCCAATTTCTTCTAGCTTATCGCTTCCTTCTGTAGGCAATATTTTCAAGAAAGGACCAACTCTGTCCAAGTGTTGACAAGGTAGATTGATATATGTATGATCTAAGTTGAGTGGTTTCAAATTCCCCACCAAATCAGGCCCAGTGTCACACATTCCCACATTGGCCAGGCTTTTGAAGAGTAGCTGTTCTGCTTCATAAATAATGGCAACTTTATTAACTCTTCTCTCTGTCATTTCCTGTTTTCACATTTTATCTCTTGGAGTTTTAAAGAGCAATCTTAAATGATGAGTTATTTTAGAAATGTAAATAATAAGGACGGTAAGAAAGAGACTTCATTCACAGGCCAGATGTGATCAGCACAGCTCAAAGCAATGATTTCCTTTGTTGTTCCGTAAGAATTATTAAGAGGAGATCAGAAAGGTTTAAGGAAATCTATTTGTCTCCAAGAGTTAGGAATGCACTTTTTCTTCTGTGAAGGAGAATATGTAAATATATTATATATAAATATAAATATATGTATTTCTTAATTTTTATTTCACTTACTTCAAAATCTTCCAATACTTCCTCTAAGTTGAAAGTATTTCACGTTATTTGGAAGCCACCAAAATTCTGTTTTATTCCAGTCTTGCTTTGGTAATTATATGTCCTCTGAAGTGGCTTGAGGACCTCCTGGGGAGAGTGACTCCATTTTTCCTTTTAATTTCAATAGTACCTGAGGTACCTAGACCTTCAATTAATCTCATTAGAATAATAAGTGAATAAATGAATTGATGGATGTACTTCAAAACATTATTCAATTATTGAAGAGATTTGTGGAATAAAAGTCTAGAAAGTCTATTCTTTAGAGTAGTTTTAAAGTAGATTTAAAATTGATTTTCCAGTAAACAGATCACTCAAAATACTCAGGTGAATTCTCAAGATGGATGTGAGTAATAGTGTGGGTCAAGTATCCTGCCATGAAAGACACAATGTGCTTAACAAATGTGAACACAAAATGTGAACACAAAAGTGAACAAATGAGTTCACTTAAAAAAAAAATTCTTTTATTTGTTTTTGTGCATCAAACTTTACTCGATATTGTTTGTAGGTAGACAAATACTACAGGCAGGCATGATCCAAATGTGTTTGGAAGGAAATTAAATGTATTCTAAATGACTTCACCTTTAAAAAAAACATGTTTCCTAAGGAGCTTTTATTAAGTAAGCCACAATGTACCAACCATTAAGGACATGTAATCTGCTGTCCAGTTTCATCAAGCAAACCATATATCATTCCTTCAGTTCAATTCAGTGGCTCATTCATGTCTAACGTTTTGTGACCCCATGGACTTCAGCACACCAGGCCTCCCTGTTCATCACCAGCTCCTGGAGTTTACTCAAACTCATGTCTATTGAGTCGGTAACGCCATCCAACGATGTCATCCTCTGTCGTCCACTTCTCCTCCTGCCTTCAATCTTTCCCAGCATCAGGGTCTTTCAAATAAGTCAGTTCTTCACATAAGGTGGCCAAAGTATTGGAGTTTCAGCTTCAACATCAGTCCTTCCAATGAATATTCAGTACTGATTTCCTTTAGGATGGACTGGTTGGATCTCCTTGCAGTCCAAGGGATTCTCAAGAGTCTTCTCTAACACCACAGTTCAAAAGCATCAATTCTTTGGTGCTCAGCTTTCTTTATGTTCCAATTCTCACATCCATATGTGACTACTGGAAAAACTATAGCCTTGACTAGATGGACCGTTGTTGGCAAAGTAATGTCTCTGCTTTTTAATATGTTGTCTAGGTTGGTCATAACTTTTCTTACAAGGAGCAAGTATCTTTTAATTTCATGGCTGCAGTCACCATCTGCAGTGATTTTGGAGCTCCCAAAAATAAAGTCTGTCTCTGTTTCCACTGTTTGCCCATCTATTTGCCATGAAGAGATGGGACCAGATGCCATGATCTTAGTTTTCTGAATGTTGAGCTTTAAGCCAACTTTTTCACTCTTGTCTTTCACTTTCATCTAGAGGCTCTTTATTTCTTCTCTTTCTGCCTTAAATGTGGTGTCATCTGCATAGGTAATGATTGCAGTAGACAATATCTCATTGAGAATAACTGCACTATGTATGGAATACTGTTTATTATTATAAGGTTAATTTGATGCTTCATTTTTAAGAGAATCATAGTAGCCTGAGAATCTCATGACATTTTCACTGAATGCACCTGGAATTTTTTGTTATTTAATTTGTGTCTGCCTCTATTTTTTTTCTTAAGTATGACTTTATGTAGTATTAATTATACTGGGCTAATCAACCTTGGGGGTCTTAAACAAGAATGAGATTGTCTTTGTAAACACAGAATATTCATATACATACTTTTTAGTCTTTCTTCAAAAGGATTTAAAAAAAACATTTTTATGAAAACTGGTATGAAAACTAAAAATTCCTTACTATGCAGACTAGCATCAGGCCTATCTGAGAGAAACCAAAGGAATCCCAGGAAAGAATATTAAATGTTCAGAGTTCAGATCTAGGACATCAAAAGAATCCAAAGCTAACACAAATTTACCTTCAGTCAGTTATTCTCTCATTATTACATGACTTGTCATGGACAAATAAAAGTGACAACATTTCCATTTTTGCTGTCATTTGTATGTTATGCTGAGTGTGCATGTCAAATCATTTCGGTTGCATCCGACTCTTTGTAACCCCATGGACTGTAGCTCAACAGGCCTCTCAATTCATGGGATTCTCCAGGCAAGAATATTAGAGTTAGTTGCCATGCGCTCTTCCAGGGGATCTTCCCAACCAGGGATCAAACCTGAGTCTCCTGCATTGGTAGGCAAGTTCTTTACACTAGCCCCACCTGAGAAGCTCCTTTGCTAGTAACATAAGGAGTTTAGAAAGTTTGGCAAAGAAATTCTAGATGTTTATTTATATTCTTTAAAATATTCCTAGAAAGAAATTTTCTTGCACTTTACTCTCTTGGAGGTAATTTAAGTGTAGAGGAGAAGTCTAGGTGTCACAAGGCTAATAGAATCTCTAAAAGAATTTATCTCCTTGATTACATCTGCAACTTGCCTATAGCCTGGTTTTAAGGCTTTCTACCTATTGACTCATCTTGACAACCAGCCAAAAGGAATTTCTAGGCACAACATACAGAGTGAAAAGCCTCATTCAGCTTTTTCTGCACTCCTGAGAAAGTATTTCCATGCACAAATGTATTCTTGTTTCTTTTTAGTTAAAAGTCTCATCTATAAAAATATGGAGGATTTGGTGGATTTTTTAAAAAATTAGGGGATTTTAAATATTTGGAAACGATATGTTGTCCTGAGGCTCAAATCCTCATCAGTAACTCCCCTGCTGTGCCTCCTCCTCTCTCCCCACAGACACCAGAAGTTCTCTGCTTCCTTCTCAATTTCCTGGAGAACAAGTTGGAAGATCTTTCTGAGCAGGGAGCATATTTTATTTATCCTTTTTATTTTTGTCTCTCCTATTGTCCCTGAGTCTTAAAAGATCCTTAAAACTTATTTATTGATTTTCTGACTTCTTTTCTGACTAAATGTCTCCATACATGAAAGAAGTAGCAGCAAATAATCATAGTTGTTAATACAGATACTTTTGTACCTTGCCCCCCCACCCCCACTCTTCCAAGTTATTTTAAGAGGACAGTCACTGTAATTAGCTTATACTTCATTATAGTTTACATTTTAAAATAATTCTTAACAGTGTTTTGATTTATAGCCTACTTACTTGTTATTTTAAAGGCCTCAAATTTAAAAAGAAAAAAAAAAACCATAAAACTAGTATGCCTTTATAAATATTTGAAACCAACATTGTTTTCTTTTTCTTGTTTTCTCTCCTTTTCTTTGTATTTTGGAATCATTAAGCCCAAAGAAAGCACAGTTCAAGTAAAGGAGGTATATCTCAGAGGGAACCATAGTCTTCTTTCCTGTGGTTCTTTATCGTTAGGAAAGAATAAAGCCTATAAGGCTTTCAAGAAGTAACATCAAGAATATGTTGTCCTTAATGCCAATTGGGCAAGCACTTTATTTTGCCTGTTGTCTCATATCAGTTCTATGACTGATAAGAAATTAAAGAAGTGAAAATATACCTGTCAGAAGTACACTAATAAAAAAGTGAAAAAAAGTAATTTAAAATGGAACTCTTACTATAAAGACAGCAAAATCAAAATAAAGAGTATTATGAAGTAGTATATTAATAAATTGTTGACATAAAAAGCTGAGAAAAGCTTGGGAGTTTATGAAATCTGGGTGAAAATAGAAACTTGAAATTTAATGGCAAGTGATGTGTAGAGATTATATATTAAAAAATTTTTGTGTCATGAATTAGAGACCTGTGTATTTTTCTCAAAGAAATTCAGCCAGTTCAGGGCCAGGACAAAATTAAACTCAGGTTTTTCTAGCTGAAATCTTAAAAAAATTTATTCATAATGTTACAGGAAGGGGGACCCCTTCCAGGGCCCGAAACTGGGCTCTTGTCTGACACTCAGAAATCAATTGTCCATGGAGACACATGTGCTGACAAAGCAAGAGCTTTTATTGGGAAAGGGCACCCGGGTGGAGAGCAGTAGAGTAAGGGGACCCAGGAGAAGTGCTCTGCTGTGTGGCTCGCAGTCTCGGGTTTTATGGTGATGGGATTAGTTTCCGGGTGGTCTTTGGCCAATCATTCTAATTCAGCCAAGATGGATGCTAGCGACAGGGAATCGGGGAAGTGGATGGACACGCGGTGTCTCCTTTTGACCTTTCCTGAACTCTTCTGGTTGGTGGTGGCTTATTAGTTCTGTATTCCTTATCAGGATCTCCTGTCATAAAACAACTCATGCGAATAGGTACTATGGTTCCTGGCCAGGGTGGGCGGTTTCAATCAGTGTGCTTCCCCTAACAACTCCCCACTGAGAGACTTCATACTCAAGATACTTCTTGGGAATTGCTGTGGAGGTCTCTTTCTTCTGTAACTTCTTCCTGCTGTGCATGGGCGTAGGCCTGCCTAGCAGAGCAGAAGTCTCTCTCTACCTGATCTAAGTTGGAGTGTTCCACGTCTGAAACCAGCTTCCACCCTTGTAGTAACAGCAGTTTAGTTTGAAACTGTTGGCCCCTCTCAGATGAAACAGACAAGGGCCAAACAGGAGACCTAACAGGATGGTCATCTCTGGTCCCTGGAAACAGAAGGCAACATTTGGGATGAGGGCTGCAGGCTCTGTGACCCTTTTTGATTGGTTGGTGGTGAGGCAACAGGGCTGTGCTCCAGGAATCTTGTGTTCAGTCTGAAGTTACCATCCTCCACCTGGGTGGGGGCTCAAAGACATTGTTGTGCATATTTCTTTGAGTAGGAACCAGGACTCTGTCGGGAGTCTGTACCAACCCTTGATTGTTTCTCCAGTTTCTGTATCCCCTCCCTTCCCTGATTAGCAATCATTTGGATCCACCCTTTGGAACTCATGGAAGGTCAAGGAGGTTGAATGAAGCCTATATCCTACAGACAAGAAATGGAGAACACAGAACTGATCTCTACTTCAGAGCCCCACAGAGTTCTACTCAGTTTTAATTTAGGGAACTAGGCAACTATGACTGTGATAACTCCCTGTCAAAATGGAGCATAGGACTGCTTCAGCTTGGAGTTTAGACACTGAACTGGAAGTATTTCTGAGTTCCAAGTTCTAGATCTGAGTCTTGTTTGATTAAAATCTCATTCCCTTGGTCTGCCATTTTGGTGTAACAGACCCAGTTAGAAGTAGTTGGAGGAGTGATAACTGGAATTTAGTAGACAAAATAAATCTCATTTCTTTTTAGAAGAATAGGCCTGAAACCCAGTCTGGACCTGGCACTTCAGGGAGACTTGTAGCCAGGTAGCCAGTTGCCTAGTTTTATAAAAAGTAAGGTTGCAGTTACTAGCTTCCAGCACACATTGTTTTGAGAATGGTGGTATCCAAGCCTGATACGACTCAGAAAACTCAAGTGTTTAGCAATACAAGGTATAATCTTAAAGTACACCCATAGCATCACCTAGTTACTTCCCAGGATATCTGAACCATAGCTACTCTATTTTGACTTTTAATTGTAAACTTTTCCTTAAATAGCCAAAGCAGATTTCACCATTAATGACGTCAGTGTTTCTCTAGGTATGAGAAGATGCAAGAATTGGGACTCACAAAATCTTCTCCTGAAAAGATCTAACTATCTGAAGGCCTGTTCTGCCAGTTTTCCCCAGAGCACAGAATGCCTCATTCTTGATTTTCACCCTGAACTCCTTTCAGGGGTGTTGAAAGTCAGCAATTGCAGCAGCCATGATTTAATCTTTGTAGATGTAGATGGCAAGTGTCAGTCTTCAGTTGGCAGATCCCCTTTTTGCTCATAAACTTGACCATGATTTTGAGGGGGGCATTTCATGACCATTTTATCCCATGGTGCTGAGAATATCCATTCTCAGGTTTGGCAAAGATTTTGTTGACAGGCCACTTAATGTGCTGTTACTGGACTAGGCCATAAAACAGTATTCAGCATTCTCTGGACCACCTGTCTTACTAGCCTCTTGGTCCAGGAAAATATTCCCTCTTGTTGCTTCTTCCCATATCTAGAGTCACACTGTTACCAACATCGATCACACTGATTGAAACCGCCCTCCCTGGCCAGGCACCATAGTAACCATTTGCATGAGTTGTTTTATGACAGGAGATCCTGATAAGGAACACAGAACTAATAAGCCACCACCAACCAGAAGAGTTCAGGAAAGGTCGAAAGGAGATACCACGTGTCCGTCCACTTCCCAGGATCCCTCTTTCTAGCATCCATCTTGGCTGAGCGATGTGTGCACCACCAGGAAAGACTCTGAATTAGAATGATTGGCCAAAGACCACCCAGAAACTAATCCCATCACCATAAAACCCGAGACTGTGAGCCTCTCTCCTGGGTTCTCTTACCCTACTGCTCTCCACCCGGGTGCCCTTTCCCAATAAAATCTCTTGCTTTGTCAGCACATGTGTCTCCTTGGACAATTGATTTCTGAGTGTTAGACAAGAGCCCAGTTTCGGGCCCTGGAAGGGGTCCCCCTTCCTGCAACAATAATATAAACTTAAACAATATATATATAAATAATATAAATATATACATTCTTTCTTTAAATAATATTTATATTATGTATATATATAAAGTTTATATTTATTAAAATAAGTCATATCAGTTCAATTCAGTTCAGTCGCTCAGTCGTGTCTGACTCTTTGTGACCCCATGAATTGCAGCACGCCAGGCCTCCCTGTCCATCACCAATTCCCAGAGTTCACTCAGACTTATATATATAAATATAAACTTAAAAAATTATTCATAATATAAACTCTGAGAACAAAGAATTTTGCCTTCTTCATTGTGGTATCCCTAGGGTCAAAAACAATGCCGGTCCATATTGAGCATTCAACTAATATTTGTGGGATACATGAATGTGTACTGGATACATTGATTTATTAAGACAGTTTTTGAAGCTTCTTTGTTTCTAAGCTTCTGTGTGAATAATAAGGTCCAAATATAGAAGCCCTAAAATATTTGATATTATTTTCTTAAGTACTCATGAACTTTTGGTAAATGAATTGGATTATATGTAACTACTGACACTGGAACATCTTTCACCTATAAAAACATCAACTCCATGTTTCCACTGAAAAATCACTGATATAAATTTAAAAATGTATCATTCTAAGATGATAAAAAAATAATAATGGTATGTAATGCTGGAAAAATAATATATCAACTATGTTGATGATCTCTGATAATAGCAAAAAGGTTACTTTAATCTGATTAAACTGGATGATTTAGTAAGAATCATCCTGGAAGCTTGTTAAAATGTATATTTTTGAATCCCCTACCAGTTGAAATACTAGACAAGAAAAATCAAGTCTAAACTCCTCGGCCTGGCATTTGAGGCTTTTTGTATCAGGTCGTGGCGCTGGTGTGGTGTTCATTCCACCCCCTTCACTCTCAGTCACACGTGTATTTGTGTCTGCTCTACCTAAAATGCTGAATCTGTCAAATTATGTTTCTCAGCCATTTCTTGATAGATTTACTTCGTTGTTTGCTATCTGTCTCCCTCAGTAGCCAGTAAAATCCCCAGTGGCAGGATCATTCACCAGCATTTACTAAGACTCTGGTAAATTTTTCTGGTAAATTGAATATGATCAATATATATTTGTAATATTAATTGAATTTGTAATATTAGTTGAATGGCATGTGTACACTTTCCTATAGTATAAGCATGACATAAATAGGAAATACAGCTGTATCTTCTATGCAATGGGACTGTTGTGGGTGGGTTTATTATTTCTCCTGGCTCTGGGGAGTAGTTTCAGGAATGGGTTCATTAAATTGATGGCAAGTCAGGGTTGAGTTTGATTGAAGGGATTTTCTCCATAGGCAAGGACTGACTGGGAATCTTGGTTCTCTCTCTCTCTTTCTCTAGATCATGCTCCCTCAAAATGGCACATGTCATAAGTATTTTTTCATTACTTTTGCACCTGTTGTTTATTACTATCTACTCCTTATCATAGTTTGAGAACTCATGTTTATCTTTAATTAGTAGTCGCGCCTTTTGCTTAACTAGTTTATTTTTATATTATGAATGTTTTTCATAGTGAATTCCTATTAGTTTTCTGTAATTCTTTTGGTATTTGTGCTCAGTGCAAAAGGGAGTTGGCTTTTTGGAAGCATTCCAGAAACTTTGACCTATGATTTACAACATTTACTTAATGACACAAAAGAAAACAAACAAAAGAACATTTTTGAACATCCCCAGAGACTTTCCCCATTAACATCTAATTTTAGATTGTTTCAGTTCCTGCTATTGGTGGTCTTAGGAGCTGCCAGTTCATACAATGCCTTCAAATTTACATGAGAAGGCAATGAGAATATATGGGAACAAAGTTCTGTTTTTCATATTCTCCATTTTAACCTTTCCCTTCAAAATTAAGCCAGCATGAGAGGAAATAAACACTTTTTGTCTCCATTGTATGATGGGAATTATATCCTCCTCCATTTCCCCATTGATAATCGGCTTCCAGATGGCTGCCTTAACTTGCAAATTTTAATCAAGTTGACTCCAAAGAGCAATTTGGCATGTATTTTTACCAAGTGGAGGTCAACTGTTTTTAACATGGAGCCAAAGGGCCAGATAGTAATCCAAAGCTGTTCAAATTTGGAGTAAAATAGCTTGAGTTAAGGGTTTCCCTGGTGGTTCAGTTATTTTAAAAATCTGCCTGTCAGTGTAGGAGATTCAATCCCTGGGTTGGGAAGATGCCCTGGAGAAGGAAACGGCAACTCACTCCAGTATTCTTGCCTGGGAAATCTCAGACAGAGGAGCCTGGTGGGCTACAGTCATGGCGTTGCAGAGTCAGACACGACTTAGTGACTAAACAACAAAGGGATTGTTGCATAAGGTCAACACTTAAATGCTGAGAAAATTGAAATTTTGGAGTTTATGTAACTAACTGGCCCAATTTTATGAAGGAAGTCAAAGTCTGGAACTCCAAAGTCCAAGTTTGTAAGCTGCCTCTCCTGAAGTGATCCAGTGCTCCTCACCCCACACGGAGTCTTCCACTGTATAGGAATATGAATGAGGGAAGACTGGGCCTTAGCACACGTGTGCAGTTATAGGATGACTATCATGCTGACAGGAGAAGCACTTGCCTGAATTATGCTCTATGCATGGAATCTTTCATTCCATTTTGCGTTTACTGGCTGCTACTCCTTGAGTGACTGTGTGAATTTGTATTGAAAAAGTGCAAGTCCTATTATTGTCTTAGGTTTGTTGCTTTCTAGCTCTTCTACCCATTCTCCCTATGGTTCCATCTTTCATCTCCATGCTAAGAGGGGGAAGTTTACTCTCGGTTAAAGTAAAGCCACCCAATCTTTCCTAGTGCAAATGAGAAAGTTTTTCCCCTGCAGCTTCTCAGTAATCAGTAGGCGTGGCACAACACCTGTCAATTTAATTAAGTCCCAAGAGACTTTCTTAATTTTAGTTTGCAGTTTTTAAGGCTGTCTAGAAGTACTTCACGGAGAAGGCAATGGCACCCCACCCCAGTACTCATGCCTGGAAAATCCCATGGATGCAGGAGCCTGGTAGGCTGTGGTCCACAGGGTTGCCAAGAGTCAGACACGGCTGAGCAACTTTCCTTTCACTTTTCACTTTCATGCATTAGAGAAGGAAATGGCAACCCACTCCAATGTTCTTGCCTGGAGAATCCCAGGGAAGGGGGAGCCTGGTGGGCTGCCGTCTATGGGGTCGGCAGAGTCCCAGAGTCGGACACCACTGAAGCGACTTAGCAGCAGCAGCAGCAGCAGAAGTACTTCAAATGGCTCTTAAATGGTTAAGATAGGCTCTCTTAAGCGACTGTGTGAATTTGTATTGAAAAAGTGAAACACCAATGCATTTTTTTGGTGAATATGGTGCTAGAATCAAACAACGTGTTTGCTGTTGAGGAAGGAAATCTTTTCTCTCTGTCCAAAAAAAAAAGGTGGTGGGGGGGGGGGTGGCAGAAAAGAATTTCATTTCACTTTTTTTTTTTTCAATTTATTTTTTAATTGGAGAAAAACTGCTTTATAATGTTGTTGGTTTCTGCTGTAGGAGACATGGATTCAATTTGCTATAAAACAATGCAAATCAGCCATAATTATACATATATCCCTTCTCTCCTGAGCCTTCCTCTCCCCTCCATCCCACCCCTCTAGGTCATCACAGAGTGACAGGCTTGGCTCCCTGTGTTATATAGTGACTTCTCACCAGCCATCTGTTTTACACGATAGTGTATATATGTTGATGCTTTTTTTTCCATTCATACCACTCTCTCCTTCCCCCACTGTGTCTGACATAAAAGAATTTCATTTCACTTCTTAATGTATCATATGAGCTTTGTAAAAGTAAAACCAGATGGAAAGAAATAGATGTTTTAGGCAAAAATGCACAAATCAGGAAGAAATTGGGAGGAAAAACTACTTTGAGATTTCATTTTCACCTTTGCTATTATACCTGCTTATCTAGGTCAGAAGTCTGTTGTGCCTCTTTAATTAGTGTCTTATAAACATGTTATTACTGGGATAAAAAAAAAATCGAGAGGAAAAGTCACCCTGTGGCTTCCTGCCTTTCAGTCAGGAATATAGGCAGAGCTTCCGCTACTGTCCTAATGACCCAGAGGTAACTCTTCCTGATAACAAGTTTTTCCAGCAAGAGTAAATCAATTTTAATGTCTCCTGCAGAGTTTCTGTGGAAATTGAGGCTACTTATAACGATGTTTCTCGAGATAGTACTCTAACATGGTTACTTATGGGTCTATGCTTTAATGATGCTAAGTAATTTATGAAGACATAGAACTTAGAATTCATAACACTTCCAGAAATTCACACTGCTCCATAATAAAGTAAGGATTCTGTTTTTCTTGCTTTTACTATCTCTGGGCCATAAATCTTAAATGAGAGTAGCTTACGCAGCGTATCTAACTTGGGAATAACTGACAGAGTCAAATTATCTATTGACAATGACTAAACATTTAGGGTGAATTAAGATATTTGAGAACTAACTTTGGAATGCTTTACAGGCATACTGAGAAACTGGAATTTTCTAACAACTTTCAAGTGCTCATCTCTCAATGATAACATTTATTTATGAGACTAAATATATTCTTAGTAATTCACTCATTTTTGGATGAATCAGTGCCTCTTCTATTTAGCCAGTTTCCACATCTATAATAAACATTTCCTGTTTTGCTCAGTTTATCATTTGTTATGACCTTTAATTCTTTTTTTATGACTCAGCATCTTATGACATACACAAGTTTAAATGTGTGATATGTGTGGATATGGAGTGTGAGGATAGATAAGTATTGGTTTTCCTCGGGTGAAACTCAGGTTCAAGTCTTAATAGATACCTCTCGGACATTAAAAAATGAGCTGGTAGGGAATTTCTTTTCCAAATTTTTCACTAGTTTATCATGTTGAAAATACAGTGCTTTCTGTTTGCTTTTGTTGTTGTCTATTTATTTTATTTTTCTTCACTAATTTTAGGAAGCTAATTCTACTCACCAAATACATGTACTAGATGGGTCTCTCTTAAGTCAAAGTATGCCAGATATTAGGTGTTATGAACAGAATGTGTCCTCCCCAAATTCAATATGTTGAAGCATTAATTCCCACTGTGATGGTATTTAGCAATGGGGTAATTAGGTTTAGAAGAGGTCATCTGGACAGAGCCCCAAGATGGGATTAATACACTTAAAAGAAGACAGAGGAACCAGAGCTTGTTTCTCTGCAAGAAGGGAGCTTCTGTAAACAGGAAGGGAGTCCTCACCAAGAGCCCACCCATGCTGATCTTGACTTCCAGCCTCCAGAACCATGAGAAATAACTTGTTTTAACCACTCAGTTTATGGTATTTTTTTATAGAATTATCAACTAAGATGTTAGAGTTTATCATCTGAATGTTCTTCTCTGAGTTGTTTATACTGTATGCACAGAGAGTAAGGTGTGCACTAGGCCCACCTGGAGCTTACAATCTGGAGCAGAAATCACAATACATATACCAGCTGCTGTGATATAAGCTGAAAAGTAAGAGACAGTATGAGAGTCACATCCCATCTGCCATATAAAGAAGAAAAGAAAAAGAAATAATATTTCCATCTTGAGGAATTGTTTTTACCATTGAGGAACAAGCTAGATTTCTTTAACAAATTTTCAATATTTATTATTAAAATTTCAAAAACATGGAATTGAGAAAGAATAGCATAATAAAACCTAAATACCCAACCCCATAGATTCAACTATTATTAACATTTTGCCATATTTGCTTTTAAAAATTAGATTTTGATGTTGGAAAGGCAAGATAGACATTTCATTTAAAAGAAACAATAAAGGAGGGCACTGGAGTGAAGGCATTCAGAGATGGCTTAGGACAAGGCATAAGAGGATAGACGACAAAAGAGAAACCAAGATTGTCATGTAACATGCATGGATCATATGAACATCAAGCTCAAGAACACGTCTATGTAAAGGGATGATGGGGCTAGAAGGGCACTCTTTGTGTGTGTAATGCCTTATGTGTGTATGTTCTCGTCTGTATTATTTCATATAAGATGTTCTGAAGTTTTTCTATAGATAACAGGGTTTTTGTTTTTTTTTTTCTTCAGAGGTGCTATTTAGAAAGAATTCCTAGCATGCTGGGTTGAATGTATTTCAGGGGAGATAGAATGAAATCTTGGAGGTCAGTTTAGCGGACTAGGTATGAGAGCTACATGAGTGCTAATGGAATAAAGCTGAGCAAATGACAAGGAGCACATCTGCCAATACAGTTTTAGTTAACTTTCAAAGATATGGCAACTGATTTTGTGTGGATCATGAAGGGAAGGAGGAGGGAAATTGAAAAAGGGGATAATAATAATAAGCTAGTATTCAATGAAAACTTACTCTGTGTCAAGCATAATGCTAAATAGTTTACTTAAGTTATTTTTCATGTGACTTTCAAAGTCAAATGCCATTGGTTTTCCTATTCTTAAAAAGAAGAAGTTGAGGCAGAAAGAAATTAGAACCCTTTTATGGATAAAAAGAATTTGTAAGTAGAAGACTATCTTGGAAGTCCAGACCTGTAGTTTGATTCTACAGGCTCTCATTTTTCTACTGCGTCCCTAAAATGCTCTTACAAGGAGAATTTGAGTTTTAGTGAAGGAGAAAGGGATTCTGCTATTAAAAATAACAAGAGGAAAAACTAACCATGGCAAATGATAATGAGTTTGGTTTGGATGCTGAAGCAGAAACTCTGGCTGTCATGCCTGTTCTCTTCTACAGTTTTCTTCCAGTTTTATCTGGTTACCTGGTTGTCCAGAATAAACAATAGTTTCCAGCTTCTCTTGCAAATGGGTACTGAAATGTGACAAAATTCTGACCAGTAAGAAGTAGGTGAAATGCTAAGTTCCGTTTCCAAGAAATGTCATTAAGGAATAAACTTGTGCTCCTCTTCCACCCCTTCACCCTGATAGATGGAAGGAGGGGCCATGGCTGAAGCTTCAGCTGGAATTCTGAAGGATTTATGGTTTGCATCATGAGACCGGAACAAACCAAACAATAATGAGATAGAAGTAGCCTGGATCCCTGCCACTGCAAAAATGAGAGAATAAATTTGTCTGAATTATGATTACTCTAGAATTTTTCCCATGTGAAAAGCATAATCTTGTCCTAAATACAACATACTGATTTTTATTTCTCTTACATCGCCTCCTTCTTTTTTTCCTACTGTGCTAAAGTAATAAGTACCTTCAGTGTATAAATGCCTATACTTTTTTTTTTTTTAAGTATAATTGTTTCACCAGTGGCTTAGGTGGTAAAGAATTCACCTGTAATACAGGAGACCCAGATTCAATACCTGGGTCAGGAAGATCCCCTGGAGAAGGCCATGGCAACCCACTCCAGTATTCTTGCCTGGAGGATTCCAAGGCCAGAGGAGCTTGGCAAGCTACTGTATATGGGATCACAAAGGGTTGGACACAACTGAGAGAATAATACACACACACACACACGGAGTAGAGGGATTGGTGGGTCATGGTAGTTCTGTTTTGCATTTTGTAAGGAAACTTCATATTGTATGCCACAGTGGCTGTATCAATTTGCATTCCTACCAACAGTGCAAGAGGGGGTTCCCGACCTCTATACTATCTCCAGCATGTGTTGTCTGTAGATTTTTTGATGATGGCCATTCTGACCAGTGTGAGGTGATACCTCATTGTAGTTTTGCCTTGCATTTTTCTAATAATTAGTGATGCTGAGCACTTTCTCATGTGCCTGTTGAGCACCTGCATGTCTGCTTTGGAGAGATGTCTGTTTAAGTCTTCCACCAATTTTTGGTTTGGGTTGTTTGTTTTTTTGATATTGAGCTCCATGTTGTTGTTGTTCAGCTGCTAAGTCCTGTTCAACTCTTTGGGATCTCATGGACTGTAACACACCAGGTTTCCCTGTCCTTACTGTCTCCTGGAGTTTGCTAAAATTCATGTCCATTGAGTCGGTGATGCTATCTAACTATCAAATCCTCTGCTACCTCCTTCTCCTTCTGTCTTCAATCTTTCCCAGCATCAAGGTCTCAATAAGTCAGTGCTTCACATCAAGTGGCCAAAGTATTGGAGTTTCAGCTTCAACATCCACCCTTCCAAAGAACACCCAGGACTATCTCCTTTAGGATGGACTGGTTGGATATCCTTGCAGTCCAACGGACCCTCAAGAGTCTTCTCCAGCACCACAATTCAAAAGCATCAATTCCTTGGTGTGCAGCCTTTTATGGTCCAACTCTCACATCTGTTCATGACTACTGGTAAAACCATAGCTTTGACTAGACTTTTGTCAGCAAAGTGTCTCTGCTTTATTAATATACTGTATAGGGTTATTTTTTTTTAAATTTTTAATAGCTTTTCTTCCAAGGAGCAAGTGTCGTTTAATTTGATGGCTTTGGTCACCCTCTGCAGTGATTTTGAAGCCCAAGAAAATAAAATCTGTCAGAGACCTGGGTTTGATCCCTGGGTTGGAAAGATCCCCTGGAGAAGGGAATGGATACCCACTCCAGTATTCTTGCCTGGAGAGTTATACAGATAGAGAAGCTGGGTGGGCTGTAGTCCATGGGATTACAAAGAGTTGACTCACACTGAGTGACTAACACTCTACTAACATGTGAAATGAGCACAATTGTATGGTAGTTCGAACATTCTTTGGCATTTCCTTCTTTGGAATTGGAATGAAAACTAATCTTTTCCAGTACTGTGGCCACTGCTGAGTTTTCCAAATTTGCTGACAGATTGAGTGCAGCACTTTAACAGCATCATCTTTTAGGATTTTAAATAGCTCAGATGGTATTCCATCACTTCCCCTAGCTTTGTTTGTAGTAATGCTTCCCAAAGCCCAGTTGAATTCATACTCCAGATGTCTGTCTCTAGGCAAGTGACCACACCATCATGGTTATCCAGGTTATTAAGCTTTGTGAGCTCCATAAGCTGTTCATATGTTTGGGAGATTCATCCTTTTCCCATTGCTTCATTTGCAAATATTTTCTCCCATTCCGAGGATTGTCATTTTGTCTTCCTTCTGTTTCCCTTTGCAGTGCAAAAGCTTGTAATATTAAATTCTGTTTATTTTATTTTTATTTTCATTATTCTAGGAGGTGGGTCAGAAAAAACCTTGCTTTGGTTTATGTTCAAGAGTGTTTTTCCTATGTTTTCCTCTGAGTTGTATAGTGTCCAGTCTTACCTTTAGGTCTTTAATCCACTTTGAATTTATTTTTGTGTATGCTGTTGTTGTTTTTCCTTAGTGGCTGAGTCCTGTCCGACTCTTTGGGACCCCATGATTGCAGCATGCCAGGTTCCCCTGTCCTTCATTATCTCCTGGAGTTTGCTCAAATTCATGTCCATTGAGTCAGTGATACTATCTAAGCATCTTATCCTCTGCTTCCCTTCTTCTGACTTTAGTCTTTCCCAGCATCCGTTTCTTTCTGAATGAGTCAGTTCTTTGCATCAAGTAGCCAAAGTACTAAAGCTTCAGCTTCAGCATCAGTCCTTCCAATGAATATTCAGGGCTGATTTCCTTTAGGACTGACTTGTTTGATCTCCTTGCTCTCCAAGGGACTCTCAAAAGTTTTCTCCAGCACCACAGTTCAGAAGCATCAATTCTTCGGCACTCAGCCATCTTTATGGCCCAACTCTCACATTTATACATGACTACTGGAAAAACCATAGCTTTGACTATATAACCTTTGTCAGGTAAGTGAAATCTCTGCTTTTTAATACACTGTCTAGGTTTGTCATGGCTCTCCTTCCAAGGAAGGAAGCCTTCTTTTAACTTCATGGTCTCAGTTACTGTCTGCAGTGATTTTGGAGCCCAAGAAAAGAAAATCTATCAGTGCTTCCACTCTTGTTCTATTTGCCATAAAGTTATGGGACTGGATGCCCTGATCTTAGTTTTCTTTCATTTTTTTTAAATGTTTAATTTTAACCTAATTTTTTCACTCTCCTCCTTGACCCTCATCAAGAGGTTCTTTATTTCCTTTTCATGTTCCTCTTCACTTTCTGCCATTAGAGTGATATCATCTGTATATCTGAAGTTGTTGATATTTCTCTGAGCAGTCTTGGTTCCAGCTTGTGATTCATCCATCCTGACATTTTGCATTATGAATTCTGCATGTAAGTAAAATAAGCAGGGTGACAATATACAGTTTTGTCATACTCCTTTCCCAGTTTTGAACCAGTCAGGTTTTCCATGTCTGGTTCTAACTGTTGCTCTTGACTCACGTACAGGTTTATCAGACCCACCACAGGTTAGGTGGTCTTGTATTCCTATCTCTTTGAGAATTTTCCATTGTTTGTTGTGATCCACACACTCATAGGCTTTAGTGTAGTCAGTGAAGCAGATGTTTCCTATGATCCATTGAATGTTGGCAATTTAATCTCTGGTTCCTCTGCCTTTTCTAAATCCAGCTTGTATATCTGGAAGTTCTCAGTTCATATACTGCTGAAGCCTAGCTTTTTGAGCATAACCTTACTAGCATATGTGCGCTGTTAGATAGTTTTCTTTATATGTTATTCTCATTCACCATGTTTTATAAGTTGACTTCTTATTTTCATAATCAGTTCAGTTCAGTTCAGTCACTCAGTCGTGTCCAACTCTTTGCGACCCCATGAATCTCAGCACTCCAGGCCTCCCTGTCCATCACCAACTCCCAGAATTCACTCAGACTCACATCCATCGAGTCCGTGATGCCATCCAGCCATCTCATCCTCGGTCGTCCCCTTCTCCTCGTGCCCCCAATCCTTCCCAGCATCAGAGTCTTTTCCAATGAGTCAACTCTTCACATGAGGTGGCCAAAGTACTGGAGCTTCAGCTTTAGCATCATTCCTTCCAAAGAAATCCCAGGGTTGATCTCCTTCAGAATGGAGTGGTTGGATCTCCTTGCAGTCCAAGGGACTCTCAAGAGTCTTCTCCAACACCACAGTTCAAAAGCATCAATTCTTCGGTGCTCAGCCTTCTTCAGTCCAACTCTCACATCCATACATCACCACTGGAAAAACAATAGCCTTGACTAGACGGACCTTAGTCAGCAAAGTAATGCCTCTGCTTTTCAATATACTGTCTAGGTTGGTCATAACTTTTCTTCCAAGGAGTAAGCGTCTTTTAATTTCATGGCTGCAGTCACCATCTGCAGTGATTTTGGAGCCCCAAAAATAAAGTCTGACACTGTTTCTACTGTTTCCCTATCTATTTCCCATGAAGTGATGGGACCAGATGCCATGATCTTCGTTTTCTGAATGTTGAGCTTTAAGCCAACTTTTTCGCTCTCCTCTTTCACTTTCCTCAAGAGGCTTTTTAGCTCCTCTTCACTTTCTGCCGTAAGGGTGGTGTCATCTGCATATCTGAGCTTATTGATATTTCTCCCAGCAATCTTGATTCCCACTTGTGTTTCTTCCAGTCCAGCATTTCTCATGATGTACTCTGCCTATAAGTTAAATAAGCAGGGTGATAATATATAGCCTTGACATACTCCTTTTCCTATTTGGAACCAGTCTGTTGTTCCATGTCCAATTCTAACTGTTGCTTCCTGACCTGCATACAGGTTTCTCAAGAGGCAGGTTAGGTGGTCTGGTATTCCCATCTCTTTCAGAATTTTCCACAGTTTATTGTGATCCACACAGTCAAAGGCTTTGGCATAGTCAATAAAGCAGAAACAGATGTTTTTCTGGAACTCTCTTGCTTTTTCTATGATCCAGCAGATGTTGGCAATTTGATCTTTGGTTCCTCTGCCTTTTCTAAAACCAGCTTGAACATCAGGGAGTTCAAGGTTCACGTGTTGCTGAAGCCTGGCTTGGAGAATTTTGAGCATAGCATGTGAGATGAGTGCAATTGTGCGGTAGTTTGAGCATTCTTTAGCATTGCCTTTCTTTGGGATTGGAATGAAAACTGACCTTTTCCAGTCCTGTGGCCACTGCTGAGTTTTCCAAATTTACTGGCATGTTGAGTGCAGCACTTTCATTTTCATAATATTATTGTTAATATTCCCTTCTTCTGTGAAAACATTTTGTGTAGCAGGAATGAACTTAGGAGTCAGATATGATTTAGGAGTAAATCTCACCTTTGCCATATATTAGCTATTGTTATTTAGTCGCTAAGTCATCTTCAAGTGTTTTTCAGTCCATGAACTGTAGCCTGCCAGGCTCCTCATTCTATGGGATTTTCCAGGAAAGAATACTGGAGTGGGTTGCCATTTCCTTCTCCAGGGGACCTTCACAAAGCAGGGACTAACTCACATCTCCTGCATTGGTGGGTGGATTCTTTACTATTGAGCCACCAGCGAAGCCCAGAGAGTATTTTGGTAATACAGAAGTAATGTGAACATTTGATTTTCATAATACATGCATGCATGCTAGCTAAGTTGCTTCAGTCATGTCCGAATCAGCGTGACCCCATAGACTGTAGCCCGCCAAGCTCCTCTGTCCATGGGATTTTCCAGGCAAGAATCCTGGGGTAGGTTGCTGTGTCCTACTCTGTTTATAACATATATTGTCACTTAATTCAGATTCTTAGTTGAATTCTGGTGAACTCTTCATATAAATTTATGATAGTGTATCAAATTTTAGTGGCAGCATTTTGAGGTAAAGATGCTAATATTAGAATTGTTGATATAATTATTATCAAGTGTATACTGTTACCAATAAATAAATATGATAATATTTGGAAAAACTTCAATGAAAAAAAATGTTTCTAGAATCAGTCATGAGTTTTATATGGAGCATCTTCTTTGGTTATCTCATGATCATGTTTGGTTTCAAGACAACCTGGGAACTTTAAGAGCATATGTGTCTCTTCAGAATGTACTGTTAAGCATCTATATAGTCCTTATGGGGCTTTGGCTTGTTTCAAATTACTTCCCTAAATAACTGATGTGTATAATATAAGATAAATAATTGAAGAAGGCTCTATGTAAACTGGAATTCAGGGAGAATTTTGGTGTAAGGAAGAGAGTTAAAGCACAAAAATAGGAAGGGCCATGAGTTATTAAGGAATGGCACCTCAGTGCTGGGAATTATGGATTGGATCTACCTTGATGTATTGGGAGATGCAGTTGAAGATATAGCTTTATTTATTTGAATTACTTGAGTATGTTCCTTTGAATGTGGCACTTGGTAGACTTGGAGGTAGCACTTAGCCTGTTATCTGCGTTACATAATGCTTGTAATATAAAAAGCTTTCAGTGTTTATTTCCTAATAAAGGTTGTTCTGCTGCTGCTGCTAAGTCGCTTCAGTCGTGTTCAACTCTGTGTGACCTCATAGACGGCAGCCTACCAGGCTCTCCCGTCCCTGGGATTTTCCAGGCAAGAACACTGGAGTGGGTTGCCATTTCCTTCTCTGTAAAGAGATAATGGAGGTATATAAACATTTATATGTCATATGTATGCAAATATAAGATAATATATAATGCATGCATTTATATGTATATATAAGATAAAAACAATAATGGTAATGATAGTTGTAGTTAACATCTGTTAAACTTTTTTTAAACTTTTAATTTTGTATTGAGGTATAGCCAATTAACAATGCTGTGATAGTTGTAGGTGAACAGCAAAGGGACTCAGCTACACATATACATGTATCCATTTTCCCCTAGATTCCCCTCTCATCCAGGCTGCTACATAACACTGAGCAGAGTTCCATGTGCTATACAGTAGGGCCTTAGTGGTTATCCATTTAAAAATATAGCAGTGTATATGTCCATTCCAACTTCAATAACTTCCTGTAGAAGAATTGGGGCCTTTCTGTTGACCAACGCTGGCTGTAGGCATTGCAGTTTTTGGTGCATCTATCAATTTCTTCTCAAATGTAATGGTTTTGACAAGATTCAGAAAACTGTAGTGGATCAGACGGGCAGCAGACCACCTAGACAGGGACCATGACTTCTTTTTGGTGCAAGTTTAGTTTGGACAAGTTCTTTGGAGCTTCTTCTCAGTCCAACCATTGAGCTGGCCATTGCTGGTGATTGTATAAAATCCACTTTTTGTTGCATGTCACAATCCAATTGAAAAATGATTTGCTGTTTTTGAGTAGAATAAGAGAATATGTCGCTTCAAAGCAGTGATTTTTTTTTTTAAATTTCGATAAGCTCATGAAGCACCCTCTCCCTGAGGTGTTCACCTTTCTAACTTGCTTTAAATGCTGAATGACTGTAGAATGGTTGATGCTGAGTTGTTCAGCAACTTCTTGTGTAGTTTTAAGAGGATCAGTTATGGTGATTGCTCTCAATTGGTTGTCACCTTTCAATGACCAACCACTGTACTCCTCATCTTCAAGGCTTTTGTCTGCTTTGCAAAACCTCTTGAACCATCACCACACTGTGTATTCATTAGCAGTTCTGGGCTAAATGTCTTGTTGATGTTGTGAGTTGTCTCCACTGGCTTATGACCCATTTTGAACTTGAATGAGAAATATAAATAAACAGCATGTAATAAGTCATTAGCAAAAAAAAGGGGGGGCAAGAAATGTGCATTAAATTGATATATAACATAACCACACTTATTTAAGAATGTATGTCAGTATCAAATGGTGAAGTTCAACAATGCAAAACTACAACTGCTTTTGCACCAATCTAATATAGAGAACACAATGTGTTATTGTATAAATTATGAAATTGGAATTATTTTTTACCTCTACTCCTTTTATTGGTTTGAAATCATAGTTTTGCCTCTGTATAAGTCTTTAGTCTGCATCCTCTTAGCAGCTTTCTCAGCTGTTAGCCTGGACATTCTCCAGAGTTCTCTCAAGTCCTAGACTCAATGCTGCCAGTCTTCTGAGTCACCTGATAAATTTGTTGCAGCAGTATTCTCAAGTGTCACATATGCTGCTTCTAAAATTGAAAGAGACTGACCAAACTGTTGCACTCCTTTCTTAGAGGCAGCAGATACAAGATATAATAACCTGCTCTTTACCTTAAATGGGGTATCCTAAAAATCGCTGGCTCTTAAGACCCTCTCTGGTGATCTGGGCTATAAATGTTGGGAGGTTTATCTTCCACCCTCTAGTTTAAAAGTGTCTGGTGAGGCCATCCAAAGTACTTGTGCTTTATACTTATTGGTTCCAATTTGTATTTCAAATTCTCTCTACATAGAACCAGAATGACATAGTGCAGAATATGAAGCATCCTGTATACTACATTACGTCAGAGGGCAAGCAATTAACAAAGCCTTGGACCATGAATGTGAACGCTTTTTGATTGCCATTGTCATGTAAAGGCAGACTGATTTTTAAAATTATATTTATTTAAAGGGATGGAAAAGATATGTTTGAGAGATCAGTAGATACCTACTATGTGTTCTATGTTGTGTTGATGTGTTCGAGTAAAAATAACACATCTACATTACAGCTGTAAATGGAGTCACCTTGTTGAGTCTATGGTATCCATTGTCACCCATATGGTTTTTACAAAATATGCCTATCATGTATGATAGAAAAAGACCACGTTAACTACATATTTTTGTTCTGTTTGAGCAAATATTCCAAAGACACTCTTTAATGCTTATACATTTGTCCTCTTGGTGCTTTATTTCTCTTAGAAGTGATGGAAACAACAAAACTAAGAGAATTCATGGCCCTGATTAGCCTTAGCTTTTTTTGTCTGAGTAATCCATTTTTTCTATGTTTAGGAAACATTGTTTCCAGCTGACTCACAAGATTATTTCAGATGGAAATAATCTATCCTAAACATAGGTATTCTATTATGTAGCTCAGGGCTTTTACAGTCTGACTTTGGACACTTTTTTTTTTTTTTTTTTTTAGTATCTCTGCTGTCCATTTACCCAAGTAAACAGAATTTCCAAGCATTAGTCTAGTCATCTGAACTTCCAAAAAACTCCTTAGCTGATTCTTGTTCTATTAGGTTGAAAACTGTTAAGAGTTAATTGTTTCTCTTTGTCTTAAACCATCACTTTCAAAGTTCTATTTTGATAATATTTTCTTGCTTCACTCATACTCATGAGATATATGTTAAGATGATAGCCTAGGGCCTAAGAAAATAATGTAAATCTCGATTAACTAATTCTTCTTATTATTATATAACTATAGTCTCTTTTTCTAGAACTCTGCGGCCTTCAAACAGTAAGATCATCAGTTTCTGGTGCTGGTTATTTGTGTAATGAACTTCTTTCTCAGTTTTATTCTTAGAATCTAAGTTCATACAGGAAAAGAAATAAATCTTACAGAGGATTTGGATTGTATCAAGTCTGTGATTTTAAAGATATGGTTCTATACAATCTCCCAATCCTGAATCCCCCTCCCACCTCCCAACCCATATCATCTCTCTGGATTATCCCATGCACCAGCCCCAAGCATCCTATATCCTGTATCGAACATAGACTGGCACTTCGTTTCTTACATGATAGTATACATGTTTCAATGCCATTCTCCCAAATCATCCCACCCTCTCCCTCTCCCTCAGAGTCCAAAAGTCCGTTCTATACATTTGTGTCTCTTTTGCTTGTATACACCCGTGGTGGATTCATGTCAATGTATGGCAAAACCAATACAGTATTGTAAAGTAAAATAAAGTAAAAATAAAATATTAAAAAAAAAAAAGATATGGTTCTTTAGGCTTAAGATTTTCCTTCCTTGTACACTTTTAAATATTACAGGATGGTCATAGAACTGTTTGAAGTTTGAAAATGTGAGTCTCTTAACATACAAAGTTGTTGTTAATCTTAGGATCCTAGCATGGAAACAAAAACAAAGAAAGCTCTGTATGTACTCTGTGTTGGGCCAATCTGAATATATTCACATTACTCAATATCATTTCATGCTTTTAGTACAACTGGTTTTGCTTATTTTTTTTTAACAATTTTGTTTACTTATTAGTAATATTTACAAAATTTTAAAAATACAGAACCTCCAAAAAGAAAAAGTACAATCTCTGTCCCATTTCTTTTGACTATTTCTCGTTTTAGTTCTTGTAGTTCTTCCACAAATGTATGTGCACTTAGCATAATGAGGTGGCTAAAGTGTGGAGTCTGGGTTCAACTCCTGGCTTCACTGCTTATTAGCTTAATGACCCTTGGCTTATTAACCTTTTGTAACTCTGTAAAATAGAGATGGAAGTATCAACTTTATAGATTGTAATACATTAAAATATTTTAGAATTGTATTTGCCATGTAATATATCTTCTTAATACCTCCCAGTTTCTAAATACTGCAGTTAGATCACTCTTTTGTGAATCATTAATTTGAAATATTTTCTTTTGATGAGATGAAGATCCTCTGGACACTCCTCTGCAGCCATTTCTGTGTGTATTTTAGGCCATGACTTCCTCGTTTTTACTACACCTTTCAGTATTCTTTTTTAAATCCCTTTAGCCTTTTCCAGAAATGTGTTGGAACCTCCTGTACTCTGAAGTTTCTCCTCTCCGTAATTTTATCAGGTTTATACATTTATTATATGTTTACTATTATTTGAGTGGAGTTTTGGAGGGAAGGAAGTAAACAGTATGAGCTTAGTTTATCATATTGTAAGAAGAGATAGCTCATTCAATTTAAAATCATACATATGAAGAAATCAAGAAGACGCTAGAAGAACGCTAAATGATACATACTTTCGTGGAAACAGGAAAGAGGGATTTTTGCAAAATTATTTTGAGTTACCTAATATTACTGGTACTTAATTTCCCATCTGGAAAATAATGTGGATAAATAAGATGACTTCTAAATTCTTTGCAACTTGAATATTTTATCCTTATATTGATTTTATTTTCCCTACAAATCTCTGCCTTCCTTTCTACTGAACTATACTGGCTTAATCTGTTTCAGTAAAACATAATCTACACATATTGCTTTCTCTTTCTATGCCCACTACGTTCATGATGGCACAT
The DNA here is from genome assembly GCF_014754425.2 of Oryx dammah. Classification (NCBI taxonomy): domain Eukaryota; kingdom Metazoa; phylum Chordata; class Mammalia; order Artiodactyla; family Bovidae; genus Oryx; species Oryx dammah. The sequence continues at coordinate 41,022,380 of NW_024070202.1, read as the reverse complement.
GAAATTTAAAAGATCTCATAGAAACATTTGTCAGTCTTCAAAAATGATCACCTTTCCCCCAAGGTTAGCAATTATTAATAAAAGGAAAGAACTTATAAGCCTTTTATCTTAATTCTTATTGAAGATTAGGTTCAGCAATGATCTTTTTAGTTAATGTATTTGGGGAATACTTAGTTGTGTATTTGGGGAATACATGTACAATTTGACCTAGTAAAACTGGCAGAATATTACTTTCTTCAGAAATGTTTACTTATTATCCACAGCTGAGTTTGATATTCCTTCAAAAGCAAACATCCAGGATTCACCATGATTTTTCCTGTTCATCCATATTCAACATCCAGTCAATTTATTGGCAAATTTGCTTTACTACTAATGTATATTTATCCAGTCTTTTCTTGACATCAATACTACCCTCTGTTACTTCTCTACCTCTAGCCTCCTGCCCTAGTCTTCTAACTGGTTCTATTGTTTCCACTCTTTTGACCTACATTACACTATTCTGAAATGGTTTCCCAACATACATAGAAAGAAATCAAAACTCCTACCATGACCTATAATACTTTCCTAATCTGGCCTGGTTTCTTCACACCTCATCTTCTATTCATCTCTCTCCCCGTCTTTTGCTCCATTCCCATGATACTGGCTCTGGAGTTTATCTTACTGTCAAACCCTTTGCATCTTGTGGTCATGGCACAAGATGGTCTGACTAGAATGGTCTCTCAGATCTTTCTATGGCTTATCTCTTTTCCATTAACTTCTTTGTTCCAATGCATCACCTCAGAAAGGACTTCCAAAAGAGTCAAGCTTGTTGTTCAGATCTAGGCACTCTGTTCCCTTTGTCCTAATTTATTCTTTTCATGCATTTATCATTTTGTTAGCACATGAATTATTTATGAATATGTATTCATTTATATTTTACTTCTCTTTATCTCCATCCACCTCTCTCCATCTCTCTTTCTTCCTCTTCTTCTCTTCCATAGAAGGGTAAGGCAAAGGTTTTACCTGCTTCCTTCTCTGACGTATACCTTTTTCTAATACATGCAATAGTGCTGAAAAAATAATGAGCTTAAAAAATGTTATTCTTTTGAGAGGAGGCAGAGTCAAGATGGTTGACTAGGAAGACTCTGAGCTCGTATTCTCCTTTGAACATATCAAAACTACAACTAAATACTGAGAAACTCTCACTAAGAATAACCTGAACTAGCAGAAGCACTCTTCTATAAATAAGACTGTAAAGAAAGAATCAAATGAAGTCTAGTAGGAGGTGAGAAGACATATGGTAATGTATAGAGAAAATATATAGTAAAGGCAGGGGAACAGTCACTCAAATAAGCTAGCATGGAGGATAAATGTTAAAAATTGAAAAGCCAACTGTAACTACAATTAACAGTTAAGGGACAGACATGAAGATGTAAAGTATGGCATCAAATACAAAAAAACATGGGGGAGAGATGAGTTAAAAATGTAAATCTTTTAGAATGTGTTTGAACTTAAATGACTATCAGTTTAAAACACATAGATATAATTTTAGGTAAACAAATATGAACTTCATGGTACCACAAATCCAAAATCTACAAGAGATACACAAAAATTGGAAAGAAAGGAACCCAAACATAAAACTAAAGAAAATCATCTGACCATAATGAGACAAAAAGAAAAAAGACTACAAAAATACCCACAAAACAAGTAACAAAATGTCAGTGAGTACATAATGATCAATAATCACTTTAAATGTCAATGAACCAAATGCCCCAAACAAAAGACTTAGGGTGGGTGATTCAATAAGAAAAAAAGACAGATCTAAATGTTGCTCACAAGAGACTCAGCTAAAGACATAGATTGAAACAGAGGCAATAGAAAAAGATAGTCTATGAATCATATGGTTGTTCTACGTTTAATTAATATTACCCAGCCATAAAAGGAAGGAAATTTTACCATTTGCAACAATATGGATGGTCCTGGAGGATATTATGTTCAGTGAAGTAAGTCAGACAGAGAAAAACAAATACTGAATTTTTTTAACTTATTTGTGCAATCTAAAATATAAAGCAAACAAAAAATCAAAGAAAACAACTCACAGATACAGAGAATAAACTAGTTATCAGGGAGGAGGAAGACAGGGGAGGGACAAGATAGGTGAAAAGGATGAAGAGTTACAAATTATGGGTATAAAATAAATAGAATATAAGCATGTAATATACAGCACAGGGAGTATAGTCAACATTTTGTACTTTATATGGAGTACGGTCTACAGAAATACTGAATCACTATGTTATACACCTGAAATTAATCTTGTAAGTTAACTGTATTTCAAACAAAAAGATTTCACATTGAATTCTAACTGCTTGTTTAATTGCTTCAAATCCTCACTAGGCTTTAAGCAATTGCAGAGAGGAAACATGACCATTTTATCCCCAGTACTGCTTGAGTGGGCTTTCTAGGTGGCCCTAGTGGTAAAGAACCCACCTGACAATGCAGGAGATATGAGGTATGTGGGTTTGATCTCTGCATCCAGAAGACCCCATGCAGGAGGCTGGGGCAACCGATTAATGCCTGGAGAATCCCGTGGACAGAGGAGCCTGGAGGCTTGTGGTCCATAGTGTGGCAAAAATTGGACACAGTTGAAGTGACATAGCAATACACACATGCACTGGCGAGAGTACTTGGCAAAACATAATGGCGAGAGAAAGAAGAATAGAAAGAATAATATTTTCTGAAGTCAGTGGTGAATCTTATTTGGAAACTACTCCCTAGGACACTTCTGTGAACCATTCTAAAAATCATAATAAAGTATTGGCTTTATGGCATTTCTAGGCAGATGGGTTCTTTGAATAATTTTTAAAATGATAAGAAATTTAAATGTATTCAGATTTTATTTATGATGGTCACTTTGCAAGTATTTGTGGTTTTTTAATCTGTTTCACATAGGTTCCTTGAATCTATCAGTGTCCAGCTGTGTGACAGCAATTGGACATACTCTATTAGAAATGAGGACCATCTCCAACTCTATTAAATAACTGTATATTTATGTAAGTCACTGAATCCCAGGGTATTCCATTTTCTTTGTCTGTAAGCCAAAAAGAATTAGGTACATGATCTCCAAAAAGCTGTTGTTCTAGTCCAACCATATGTTTTATGTCATATCAATAATACTGGCTTTCCATAAAAAAGTAGATGAGTAATTAACCATACAGTCAAACTTTAGTATTACTGCAAGATGGGTTTAATTCTGTTGTGCTGTTTGTATAGAAAATAAAAATTGAGCCTCTTCAATTAGGCAAGTTTCTGACCTTGGGTTTATTTGCCTATTAGATTATGATGACTTAAGGCAGATGGTTTTCTTTGAATTAAAAAAAATACTCTAAAAAATTCTAAAAACCATGTTCAGTGCTCACAGTATTACTTCTGTTTTTAGATTAAAAATCATATGTTCAGTGACAGTTTCCACTCAATTATATCCTCTTATGTACTATTTCATGCATGTATGCTCAGTCATGTCTGACTCTTTGTCATTCTTTAGACTGTAGCCCACCAGGCTCATCTCTTCATAGGATTTTTCAGGCAAGAATATTGGTGGGTCACCATCTCCTTCTCCAGGGACTCTTCCCAATCCAGGGATCAAACTCGTGTCTCCTGTGTCTGCTGAATTGCAGGCAGTTCTTTACCTGCTAAGCCACCAGGGAACTATATCGGTTCTGTATTCCAACTTTTTTTCTTACATCTTTCTGTTACTATTCTTCTAGTCATTTTTAGGTCTTTTTCTTAAACTACTTTATGTTCTTCAAGTTTTACTTAATGTAGACCCAAATTGCAAAGGCAGGACAACGAATATCATTAGTAGAGGCCATAAAGGAGTTCCTTGACAATATATTAATATTCTGCTCATATGCATTTTAATACCATCTAAAATTTTTTTAGAAATAACAAAACATTGGTGGTGTAAATCAATGTGACCTCTACCAGGAGTTTATTAGTAGGCAGAAATGGATGTGGGATTGGCTGCATACAATAATTAGGGGCATGTAGTTTGCTTTAAAACAAAATGAGCAAACAGAAAACAAGACAGGGGGCAAAGCAACAACAAAAAAAACCCATGCCACCATTATGTTTATATCTTTCAAGTGTTTTGATTTTATAGAGTCACCTATTAAGTTGAAAACTTCCTCATGTCACACTGAGTAATAGGCAGTACCACAATGTCAAGAAGAGTTTTAGTTCCAAAGTTTAGAAAAGAAGATAGTGTACACTGTAGGTCAGTATTAAGGAAATTCAGCCTGCGTCAAGAGCAAAACAGTAGAAGACGCCAGAGAAATTGTAGAATTAGTGACCTTTGTAGGTCTAAATCAAGATATAAAAATCCTGGCAGCTGATTGGATTAGGCAGTCAGAAATTTTAGAAAGACCAGAACAAGGCAGAGATGGAAGAAAACAGTAAAATTCAGGAAAGGATGAAGAAGAGGAGTGATCTTAGACACATGAAGTTTAGGAGCCAGGACCCCATCACAAGAGGTAGGGCCAGGGACCAATGTGAGGGGGAGCCTTTATTTCACTAAGGAAAGGAGCTGAGTTCAGTCGGTAAGAGCACAGAAGTATTTAAGTTATGAGTGACTGGTGAATGTTTCATCACTCCCTGGAAAATTCACTTTTTGAATTATCACCTAACCACCAGGTAGGAATTAGGGCTATAAGAAGTAGGGCTCTGGGTAGTTACCTTCAATATTTGTAGGTATACTTTATAGTGGATATGGCTTTGTTAGCCACAAACTGAAGAGTGGGAAATATGTCATATACCCTTATTCTTGTACTTCAAGTAGAGTCTGAGAACCCAATCAGTTGAGAGAATTTTGTTGTTATTATGGTTCTCTTTCTTCCTGTCTAAGTCATGGATAAATCCTAGAGGATTAATCTGCATGAGAGCCCCAGAGAACTCATGTCCTTTGTTCTCACTGGTTATTACTAAAATGTCCAATGACTAAGTCTTCAGGGTACCCTGGGTTTCTGGGACTCTGTTGCTTCTGTTTTGTTTTGGGCACAATAAACCTTTATGGAAAGTGGGAGTCCTGGAGATACAAGGAGGTTCAGTTCAGTTCAGTTCAGTTCAGTTGCTCAGTCGTGTCCGACTCTTTGCAACCCCGTGAATCGCAGCACGCCAGGCCTCCCTGTCCATCACCATCTCCCAGAGTTCACTCAGACTCACGTCCATCGAGTCAGTGATGCCATCCAGCCATCTCATCCTCGGTCGTCCCCTTCTCCTCCTGGCCCCAATCCCTCCCAGCATCAGAGTCTTTTCCAATGAGTCAACTCTTCACATGAGGTGGCCAAAGTACTGGAGCTTCAGCTTTAGCATCATTCCTTCCAAAGAACACCCAGGGTTGATCTCCTTCAGAATGGACTGGTTGGATCTCCTTGCAGTCCAAGGGACTCTCAAGAGTCTTCTCCAACACCACAATTCAAAAGCATCAATTCTTCGGTGCTCAGCCTTCTTCACAGTCCAACTCTCACATCCATACATGACCACAAGAAAAACCATAGACTTGACTAGGTGCTCCTGACTCTTTCCATCCTCTCCCAAAGTCACTTCTCCATGATATCAAGCATAATCTCTTCACATGTGTTTGAACACTTAAAAAAGGTATAACATAGAGTTAACTTCACATGCCTTCTGTTTACTACAGCTTACAAAAATCTTTATGGTAAGAACATTCAACTGGCACAATATGCTTGGAAAAAAGGGAAGAAAAAACGGAGGTCAGTCACATATACGTAACTCAATAATTTGTCGAGTCATTTTCCTCCAGTAGTAAACTTATGTCCTCTCAAAGAACACTTGTTTCCTATTCCTGTGTAACTGCATACCATTATCATGGTCACCATCTCTACTGCCTCCAGAAAGTGGAAACATTTATGTTACCTGTTATCCCATATGGAGATGCCACCCCCACGTAGTGTGACATATACACAAAACAGTGCCTGCTGACATCTCAAGAACTAGGGAGGTGAGCCTGGATTAGAGGACAATGTTTGATGACCCCTTACAGGAGCTTACTTTTTTCTCCCACCAGCAACTCCATCCCATCCAGAGTCTCAGTCTCAGAAGGGTTCTAGGGCTGAACTTATTCTCAGTGGTATTTGCTCTAAATATAAGCACATCTGACCTAAACGCAGTTATATAAAATTTATGTTTATTATTGGCAATTATAGCATTGAATCTTACTCTACAGCAATACCTTGTCATCTTCCTAGTTGTCCCCTTTCTTCCACCATTCCTGTATCGTGATCTCCTGCTGATGTTTTCCTAGATTAAACAAGCTTGGTCTCTTGATCTCACCCATTTGAGGTCCAGGCTTTCCAGGATGAGAGAAGAATGAGAATTTGGGGAGCATAATTGCTTAGGACTACAATGCTTTCACTCTAGCTTACCAGAAAATGTTAGCTGCTCCAAACAATATGACTTTATGCCATCAATAGCTGCTGAGTGTTGCTTTGTTGGGTGGGTGTGGTTCAACCCAAAATGTTCTCCTTTCCGACAAAGAGCTGTGTTAGGCTTGTAAAATCTCCTTGCAGTTGCTCTTGGGGGTATTTCCTCTTTGAGAGGGGCAGGAAAGAACAAAATGCTTTGTTTCCTAACTAGTGGGAAGTCCAATCACGCAGCAACACCACTTCTCAGGTCTGAAGGATAGTGCAGAGAGTTTTAAGAGTATCTTTCACACCACTGTGCTTGGTGCCAGAGGACAAATATCAGAAAATCAGTCAAGGTGTTTTACAAAGCCAAGGTATTAGGTGTGTCTGACTCTTAAAGATTAAACCTAGTGCTTGTAAGAAAAAATAAATAAATAAATTGGAGTTGAGGAACGAAGTCAAATGAGGTTAAAATATGGACAAATAGGGTGGCTGGGTGGATCAGAATAATTCCAGAGATGTCAGTTAATGGTCAAGTCTAGATACTTAAAAACTTCCCGATTTACCACAACAATCCTGATGAAGATACCAATCCTCATTCTTTCACTTTTATCATACAAAAGAAGCCCAAGAATAAGAATATTCTAGATATACTTAGTGTTGATGAGATAATTTGGAGTTGAAATAGAGAGTATATACCATTTAGATGCTAATGAAGCTCTAAGTTCCTAGATGGGCCAAGTCAAAGAGGAAAGGAGATCTGACTGGTAAATATCAGTCTCTAGGCTTCCTGGCCCCTTTGTGGGCTTTCCTGGTGACTCAGATGGTAAAGAGTCTGCCTGTAATGTGGGAGATCCAGGTTCTGTCCCTGGGTTGGGAAGATCTCTGGAGAAAGGAATGGCAATCCATTCCAGTATACTTGCCTGAAGAACTCCATGGACAGAGGAGCCTGATGGGCTATAGTTCATGGGGTTGCAAAGAGTCAGACATAACCGAGTGACTACACTTTCACTTTCAGGCTTGCTGGCTCCTGTGTGGATGTAACACTGATCCCACCCCACCACAAAAGGCTACAAGAAGTGCTCGTTTGGGCTTAGAATGGTATGCAGTGGATGATACCAAGTTTTTTTAAAGTGGAAAGCACTATGTAAGCACTTTCATGTCTGGCACAAATAGACAATCAATGTTCTTCTCTTAGGTACAAGAATATATTAGAGGATATCCATAGCAGCTGCCTAACACCTAGTTAGGACACAATAAGTCTGGGGACTTTAGTTCATTCAAAGTGATTTTTCTGGTTAAAGATCTAATCCCTGGAAGACAAAATTGTGCCTTCAATTATTAAAGAAGCAGGGAACAGCCCCTCCCCACCCTCAGTATAAGGGCAACAAGGCCTACTACAAAGCCAGTGTGATAAGTGATATAAAACTGGGGAGGCTCCCATGTCAGAGATTCAGGAGCCCAGTCCTATGCCTTGAAAGGGGAAAGGTGAGTGGTGAGCTGAGTGGCTCCAAGTACAAGTGTTGGAGGAACATGGGGTCTGAGAGCCAAGGGAACTAACATAGACACAGAGGATAGAGACCATCACTAGAACCTCAAAGTGCTAAGATGCCAATTTAAAAATAGATTTGTCTTATACCAAGATCAGTTCAGTTCAGTCACTCAGTCATGTCCGACTCTTTGCGAACCCATGAATCTCAGCACGCCAGGCCTCCCTGTCCATCACCAACTCCTGGAGTTTACCCAAACTCACGTCCATCGAGTCGGTGATGCCATCCAGCCATCTCATCCTCTGTCGTCCCCTTCTCCTCCTACCCCTGATCCTTCTAGGCATCAAGGTCTTTTCCCATGAGTCAACTCTTCGCATGAAGTGGCCAAAATATTCCTCAAGAGGCTTTTTAGCTCCTCTTCACTTTCTGCCATAAGGGTGGTGTCATCTGCATATCTGAGCTTATTGATATTTCTCCCGGCATTCTTGATTCCAGCTTGTGCTTCTTCCAGCCCAGCGTTTCTCATGATGTACTCTGCATATAAGTTAAATAAGCAGGGTGACAATATACAACCTTGACGTACTCCTTTTCCTATTTGAAACCAGTCTCTTGTTCCATGTCCAGTTCTAACTGTTGCTTCCTGACCTGCATATAGGATTCTCAAGAGGCAGGTCAGGTGGTCTGGTATTCCCATCTCTTTCAGAATTTTCCAGTTTATTGTGATCCACACAGTCAAAGGCTTTGGCATAGTCAACAAAGCAGAAATAGATGTTTTTCTGGAACTCTCTTTCTTTTTTGATGATCCAGCGGAATCCAAAAAGGATTGTGATTTTCATTACTAATCAGAACAATTTGACACCAACAGAAACATACACACACGAACACACACACACACAAAACTGTGGCAGGTCTCCTTCTGATAACAATTCCTTAAAAGGTTTTTTGTCCCTATCTAATAGGAGAGTGAAAAAGTTGGCTTAAAACTCAACATTCAGAAAACAAAGATCATGGCATCTGGTCCCATCACTTCATGGGAAATAGATGGGGAAACAGTGGAAACAGTGTCAGACTATGTTTTTGGGCTCCAAAATCACTGCAGATGGTGATTGCAGCCATGAAATTAAAAGATGCTTACTCCTTGGAAGGAAAGTTATGACCTAGATAGCATATTGAAAAGCAGAGACATTACTTTGCCAACAAAGGTCTGTCTAGTCAAGGCTATGGTTTTTCCAGTGGTCATGTATGGATGTAAGAGTTGGACTGTGAAGAAAGCTGGGCGTCAAATAACTGATGCTTTTGAACTGTGGTGTTAGAGAAGACTCTTGAGGGTCCCTTGGACTGCAAGGCAATCCAACCAGTCCATACTAAAGGAGATCAGTCCTAGGTGTTCATTGGAAGGAATGATGCCAAAGGTGAAACTCCAGTACTTTGGCTACCTGATGTGAAGAGTTGACTCATGGGAAGAGACCCTGATGCTGGGAGGGATTGGGGGCAGGAGGAGAAGGGGACAACAGAGGATGAGATGGCTGGATGGCATCACGGACTCGATGGATGTGAGTTTGAGTGAATTCCAGGAGTTGGTGATGGACAGGGAGGCCTGGTGTGCTGAGATTCATGGGGTCACAAAGAGTTGGACACGACTGAGTGACTGAACTGAACTGAACTGAAATAGGAAGGTGATAACATTACTCTATAAAAACAGAAACATCTTGCTGCAACCCACATATTCAAAGAATTAACAAGCAAAGCTTCCTATATCTTTCTTTTTGAAGTAATTAGGATTTGGAATTTTTAATTACAGGCTCACTGTAATCTCAAGTGTGGTCTCTTTTGCATCATTTCATTCAGGTCAGATTTTTATAAAATTTGTTATTCCTGAATTCCTGGTGTTTATATGACTGTTTTCGAATGTAATTTTCATTGGGAATTTTTATGAAGAGTTATGATTTGCTTTTATTAAAGGGAGGATTGATCCACAATTCAGAATACCTTTCTATAAAATATGAATTATGGTGAGAATTTTGGACAATGAGATATATAAACTAGCAAATAGAAGATTTAAGATTTTTCAGAATGTAGGAAAAAAACCACAAAAAACTAACCCTGAAGCCAAGAAGAGGTCCACATAGTGATGTATCAGCAGGTCAGCTCAGTTTCTCAGTGGTTGTCCAACAGTTTGCAACCCCATGGACTGCAGCACACCAGGCCTCCTTGTCAATCACCAAATCGCGGACTTTGCTCAAACTCATGTCCAACGAGTTGGTGATGCCATCCAACTATCTCATCCTCTGTCATCCCCTTCTCTTCCTGCCCCCAATCCCTCCCAGCATCAAGGTCTTTTCCAATGAGTCAGTTCTTCGCATGAGGTGGCCAAAGTGCTGGAGCTTCAGCTTCAGCATCAGTCATTCCAGTGAATATTCAGAACTGATTTCCTTTAGGGTTGACTGGTTGGATCTCCTTACAGTCCAAGAGACTCTCAAGAGTCTTCTCCAACAATACAGTTCAAAAGCATCAATTCTTCAGCACTCAGATTTTTTTTATAGTCATGCTCACATCCATAGATGACTATTGGACAAACTATAGCTTTGACTAGATGTACCTTTGTTGACAAAGTAATGTCTCTACTTTTTAATATGCTATCTAGGTTAGTCATAACTTTTCTTCCAAGGAGCAGATATCTTTTAATTTCATAGCTGTAGTCACCATCTGCAGTGATTTTGGAGCCCAAAAAAATAAAGTCTGTCACTGTTTCCATTGTTTCCCCATCTATTTGCCATGAAGTGATGGGACAAGATGGCATGATCTTAGTTTTTTGGATGTTGAATTTTAAGCCAACTTTTTACTCTCCTCTTTCACTTTCATCAGGGGCTCTTTAGTTCTTCTTCGCTTTCTTCCATAAGGGTGGTGGCATCTGCTTATCTGAGGTTATTGATATTTCTCCTGGCAATCTTGATTCCAACTTGTGCTTCATCCAGCCCAGCATTTCCCATGATGTACTGTGCATATAAGTTAAATAACCAGGGTGACAGTACACAGCCTTGATGTACTCCTTTCCCAATTTAGAACCAGTCTGTTGTTCCATGTTCAATTATAACTGTTGCTCCTTGACTTGCACACAGATTTCTCAGGAGGCAGATAAGTTGGTCTGGTATTCTCATCTCTTTAAGAATTTCCACAGTTTGTTGTGATCTACACAGTGAAAGACTTTGGTATAACCAATAAAGTACAAGTAGATGTTTTTCTGGAACTCTCTTTTTCAATGATCTAATGGATGTTTGCAATTTAATTCTCTGGTTCCTCTGCCTTTCCTAAATCCAGCTTGCACATCTGGAAGTTCATGCTCCTGTACTGTTGAAACCTGGCTTGGAGAATTTTGAGCATTAATTTGCTAGCATGTGAGATGAGTGCAAATGTGTGGTAGTTTGAACATTCTTTGTCACTGCCTTATTTGGGATTGGAATGAAATCTGACATTTTCCAGTCCTGTGGCCACTACTGAGTTTTCCAGATTAGCTGGCATATTGAGTGCAGCACTTTTATAGCATTATCTTTTAGGATTTGAAATATCTCAACTGGAATTCCATCACCTCCACTAGCTTTTCTCATAGTGATGCTTCTTAAGGCTCACTTGATTTTGCATTCCAGGATGTCTGGCTCTAGGCCAGTGATCACACCATCATGGTTACCTGGGTCATGAAGATCTTTTTTATATAGTTCTTCTGTTTATTCTTGCCACTTCTTCTTAATATCTTCTGCTTCCATTAGGTCCATACCATTTCTGTCCTTTATTTGATATGTGAAATATGTGATGTACGGTATCACATATTTGAAATATGTGATATATTTAAAGGCTAAAAACATGGTAAGATGAAAGAAAGGGCTAAGATGAGATTTATTAAACAAAGAACTTAAAATCCATAAGGTAGATTTAAGTTACTCTGAATGCACTTTATTGATTCTTTTATGTTTCTTTTAATGTCAATTTTCCTATAATTGTATTGGGTATTATATATAATTATGACTAAGTTCATAGAATTGAATTCCAGAGGCCCTCTGTTTCCCAAAAAATAATTTATGTCTTAACAGTTCTAATTTGGAAGACTTAAATCATCATCTATTATAGTTTATTGAATATAATGACCAGCAATGAATATTTGTTGTATGAAGAAACTTGAAATCAATAACATTAAAAATATTTTTTAAAAAGAATGCAAAGATGCTTGCCGATTTACTGTTCTCTATCAATAATACTTTAATCTGTAAAAGATTTTTTAGTTTCCTAGATATAATCCTATTCACTCTGTTAGACTCAACTCAATGTTACTTCCTAAAAGAAGCCCTCTTCGCTTCCTAAAACAGTTTATTCTGATCCTTAGAGCACCCTGTGCACATATCTAACTCTCTACTTCTCATACCATCTTATAGTAATGCTGCCCTATCTCAATTCTTTCCTTACCAGACTTTGAACTTCTTAAGGGCCTGGGATACATGTATTACATCTTCCATGTCTGGAATATAGAATGCACTTAACAAATCTGTCTAAAATAAATGTACCCATTTCTTTTTCACTTCACTTGCAGTCATGTTTTCCATCTTTCTCTGTCCTGTCCTCTGTTTCCCAAGCACCTTTTCTCTCTTGGCCTTGATATTGAGTATGTTTCATCATGTTTTCAATAGACCCAGTCAGAGTTTCCCACAATCATCTCTGCCATAAGTATGTTGGCTAAGGTGCCAGGGTGTCAGGAGGCGGGCCAGCACATTGCATAAGTGCCTGGATCATGTAATCAGATACCGTGACATGGGATAAAGTGAGCAGGGGAGCCAAAGAAGTAAGACAAAGTCAAGGGGAAAGGAGAAAACCACAGAGCTGCTGCCACGATGCACTAGAACCAGGGGAGGCTGTCGTATCCTTCTGCAGCCATGGTGTCAGAGAGTTTACTGATAAAGAGAAGTTTAAATAAAATCCGGAGTCTAAGTATGAAAACAGTTATTGGGCCACTTGATTGATGATCAAAGACGAGAAGTAGACATTTTCTTTGCACCAGAGAGCTTGTGGTCTCCCTAGTAAAGCTGTGGTGGAGGCCTGGTTTGCTCACTAATACTGTTTGTATTTCATTTTTCTCTGAAATTTGTTACACGTCTTGTTCTGAGGGATTATAAGAGAAAGGAAAAGTTTTAGAATATATTTTCAGGCAATCTGTGAAATGTCATTTGTTTTCAAATTTTGAAAGGAAAGGGAATTCACTTCATAGTGCATTTCTCTATTTGAGACACTATCATTTTCTACTTACCCTCAAATGATTGTTTTCTAGTGCTTTTGCATATTTGGCTAAAAAATAGATAACCAGTACACTCTATATACAGCAAAGATGAGAAAATGATTGTGGTAAGGGATGCCTGGGGAAGCCACTAATATCTCTACTTAAGATGGTATTTTCTCAAATCATCTTGTTTAACCCTTCCTGTCAGAAAACCTAATATCACCATTTATCTGTACCCCAGACTTTCTAAATAGCTTCAACATTACAAAAAGAAACATTCTGGAGCAGGTATATTAGAAATGTCTGGATGTCAGAAAATTTAGGATCTGAGCTCATTCTGTTTGTTTATGGCTTGATTTCTCTTGGGAGGAAATGTCTTGCCTTTTTACTTACAAGATCTCCCAAGTGAAGATGGTTGTTCTTAAGTCCTTCTGCCTTCTCTTTCAATCAAAGTTCTTGGACTTAAAACTGATTTTTCCCCCAAGGGAAATGTATGTATGTATGGAGGATGTAAATGATTTTGGAGAAAAAGGTACAAGATAAAAGGCTACACAGGCTAAGAAGGTAATAATTAGGCATGCTATTGCCTGTAAAGGTCCTTAAGGAATCTTCTTTTGCAAGAGAGACTTATACTTACTAAATTTATCATGACAACTTAGTCCTTATTCATTTAGGCTTTGCCTCTATTGGATTTACTTTTTAATCTGGTTGGAATATTTCCTGATATTCTAAATATCAGTTATTATGGTGTATTTTGACAACTATTTCTAGATATTATGACAGCAAATATTTATAGAGCATAGTAAAAGGCAAAAAAATAAAAGCCCTTGATTCTGATTTTAGGCTCTTTACACATCTCAATTTTAAGTGTATACAGTGATAAGCCCAAGGACAAATGTAGAATTCATGTAATGCACAATCTAACCTTCAAGGGCCCAGGATTCAAAGCTCTTATTCATAGCTGAGAAAAAGAGGTCCTTGATTTTAAAGGAAGGTTAGTTGGGACAGTTGAGTGTTGGAAAAATCATCCAAGTGACAGTATTTGGAAAATATAGTTTCATGGGCGATCCGTTAAACACTGATTTGTCATTCAGAACTATAGCTGTAAGTATAAAAACAAGAAGTGTCTACCAGGATAAGGAAGGATGTTATAATTAAATTTTTAAATTTTATCCTATATGGATAACATATAGGATAGTTTTCTCACCTAGTGGGTTATCTGCACTATGGTGTTCTTTACAGGGACATTTCATAAGACCTAAATATGATGGTCAATTCGTTAGTTCTCTGACTGCTAAGAAGCTTCGAGGTGGAGTGTAGCAGCAGGAGCAGGGGTGGTAAATGAGTAGTTATAAACTGCACAGTGAAGGAACATCAGTCCTAAGTTACACTTTGAGACATAAACTCAGTGTAGTGTAGAGTTGCCACAGTGCTTCAGCTTACAGTTATGGAATCTTGAGGAAGGCATTTTAAACCATACATGTGACTTGAGTTTGCACTATTTTTTGTTGGTATCACAATGAGCTTAGTAAACATCCATCACTGCAAAGAAATAGAAAAACATGTTTTTCTTTGTGATGAGAACTCTTAGGATTTACTCAACAACTTGCGTATACTTCATGCAGCAGCGCCATATTTATCATGTTGTACATTACATCCCTAGTACTTACTTATAACCGGAAGTTTGTCTGTTTTGAATACCTTGAACCAATTCCCTGTCACCCCGCAAAATGCTCCCTCCACCCTCTGGTAACCCCAGATCTGACCTCTTTTTAAAATAATTTTGTTTGTTTTTGAAGTACAACTGGCCTATAATACAATGTTAGTTCGTTTTACATAACATAGTAATGAGGTATGACTGTGCATTTCAAAATGAATACCATAATAAGTCTGGTATGATCTGTTACCATTCAAAGACATTATATAATTATTGTCTATTTCTCCACACTGTACCTTTCATACCCATGACTCATTTATTTTTGCAGCTGGACATCTGTACCTCTTAATCTCCCTCACCTGTTTATTAAGTCATATGGGCTCATGGTTTCCTGTTTTATTCATTGTAATCTACTGCTATCACTTATGGTAATACTCAAATTGTCCCAGATTTCACCAGCGGAGGCCCATTCAAGTCAACTTTTGTGTCCATTTGATTTTATATGATTACTTGAATAGTCTATTCCGCTCTCACACAAGATCTTCCAGGCTCATCCTGTCCTTATTCCCCGCCCGAACCCTAGAGTCAGACACTTCTCCAAAGAGCTTTGGTTCTTTTCAGTGGAGAACCGTTATTTAGAAACCAATATCTGGATAATGGGTGTGCTCACTGCTTATGAAGAGTTGCTGTTTTCAGGTCCTCTTAGTGGACATTTCCATAGCTACACAGGTAAATAGAGAGAGAGACTGACAGATATACGTAATTCCATTCCAGTCCAACACCAGAGAACTGAATTTTCACTATTCATGTGCATCCACCATGAATGAATTGCTTTATGTATATGTATCAGCCAGCCTGGATTTTATGGTCAAACTTGGGCAGTCACTAAAGAATTGCTTGGGACTTCCCTGGTGACACAGTAGATAAGAATCTGCCTGGCAATGCAGGGGGCATGGCTTCAATCCCTGTCCGGGAAGATTTCACATGCTGCAGAGCAGCTAAGCAGGTGTGCTACAACTACCAAGCCCATGGGCTGCAAATACTGAAGCCCATTTACTGAGAATCTATGCTTCACAAGAGAAGTCACCACAATGAGAACCCCATATACCATAACAAAGAGTAAGCCCCAGTCACCACGACGACAGGCAGCAATGAAGACCCAGCACAAAGAAAAAGAAAATAAATAAACAGATAGTTGTTTTTTTTTTTTTTTAAGAATTGCTTGACATTGGAGAGAATTCTGAGATCCAAGGGGAAAGAGTTTAGTTTGATCTTAAAACTAAACTTTAAGATTGCTTAATTGGGAAATAGGAAATTCTTATATATGAAGGAGACTCCTTGTTCATGATTCTGATAGAACAGAGGAACAGGATACAATCAAACTATTGATTTATAATTGTTTATTCCCTTAAAGTATTGATGAATCTCTGCATTCAAAAATATTATTGTGCACCCACTATGTTCTATATGTCAAGAGGCAACTTGTTGGAAAATACTCTGTTGCTAGGAGAAAGTGAAGGCAGGAGGAGAAGGGGATGACAGAGGATGAGATGGTTAGATGGTATTACTGACTCAATGGACATGAGCTTGAGCAAACTCCAGGAGATGGTGAAGGACATGGAAGCCTGGCATGCTGCAGTCCATGGGGTTGCAAAGAGTCGGACACAACTGAGCAACTAAAAAACAACAAATGTTATAGAACAGTGATCAGTATAAGGCCACGATCACATTGTTCCAGAGGCTTATAATTTAGTGAAAAATTATAATTAATAACACAAAACAGCATTTATTAATTTTCAAATGAGTGTCAGTTGACAGGAAATTCTCTGAGTTCATCAGAATAAATAATCTCTGAATAGAGAGACTCATAAATTCTCTCTGCTTCCTGGTGGTATTTTGTCCAGCTTCATGGGAAAATCAATGTTCAACTTAATGTAATTCTTCCCCAAGCAGAAGCAGCAGCTGTTTATATAGAATTTCTTTTGGCTTTACTATTACCATTAGCAACTGGTTATTTTTGATCTGTAACACGGCTGGGAGCAGCAACAAACAAATGAAGACATTAGTAATATTCTCTGAGCATATTTCATTTACATCTTTAAAAAACATAGCTTTTAAGCCACAATGCAAAATTACTAGAAGTTTCTATTGTTGCTGCTCAGTCACAAAGTCATGTCCCACTCTTTGTGACCCCATGGACTGTGGCATGCCAGGCTCTTCTGTCCTTTCCTATCCCCCTGAGTTTGCTCAAATTCATGTCCGTTGAGTCAAAGATGCTATTTAACTATCTCATTCTCTGCTGCCCCCTTCTCCTTTTGCTTTCAATCTTTCCCAGCATCAGGGTCTTTAGCAATGAATCAGCTCTTTGCATCAGATGGCCAAAGTATTGCAGCTTGAGCATCAGTCCTTCAATGAACATTCAGAGTTGATTTCCTTTAGGGTTGACTGGATTGATCTCTTTGAAGTCCAAGGGACTCTCAAGAGTCTTCTCCAGCACCACAATATGAAAGCATTGGCTTTCAGCCTTCTTTGGCTGCTTATTTTATGGTCCAACTCTCACATCCACACATGACTACTGGAAAAAACATAGCTTTGACTATATGGACCTTTGTCAGCAAAGTGATGTCACTGCTTTTTAATACACTGTCTAGTTTTGTCATAGCTTTCCTTCCAAGGAGCAAGTATCTTTTAATTTTATGGCTGAAGTCACCATCTATAAATGTTTTTGGAGACCAAGAAAATAAAATCTGTCACTACTTGAAATTTTTCTCCAGTTTCCCTGAAGTGATGGGACTGGATGCTGTGATCCTAGTTTTTTGAATGTTGAGTTTTAAGCCAGCCTAAAACGCTCCTCTTTCACCCTCATCAAGAGGCTTTTCAGTTCCTCTTCACTTTCTGTCATTAGAGTGGTATCATCTGCATAACTGAGGTTGTTGATATTTCTCCTAGGAGTCTTGATTTGAGCTTGTGATTCATCTAGCCGGGCATTTTGCATGATGTACTCTGCACAGAAGTTAAATAAGCAAGGTGACAATATATAGCCTTGTTGTACTCCTTTCCCAATTTTTAATCAGTCTGGTTCCATGTCTGGCTCTAAGTGTTGCTTCTTGACCCACATACAGGTTTTTCAGGAGGCAGGTAAGGTGGTCTGGTATTCCCCTATCTAAGATTTTTCCACAGTTTGTTGTGATCCACACAATTAAAGGCTTTAGTGTAGTCAAAGAAACAGAAATAGATGTTTTTCTTGAACTCCTTACTTTCAGCATGATCCAACAAATGTCAATTTGATCTCTGATTCCTCTGCCTTTTTTCTAAATCCAGCTTGTACATCTGGAAGTTCCCGGTTCATGTACTGCTGAAACCATACTTGAAGAATTTTAAGCATAACCTTGGTAGAATGTGAAATGAGCACATTTTTTCATACCAAATGTACAAAGTCTGAGCATTCTTTGGCATTGCTCTTCTCTGGGACTGGAATGAAAACTGACCTTTTCCAGTGCTGTGGCCACTGCTGAGTTTTCCAAGTTTGTAGCATGTGCAGTGCAGCAATGTAACAGCTTCATCTTTTAGGATTTTAAATAGCTCAGCTGGAATTCTGTCACTTCCACTAGCTCTGTTTGTAGTAATGGTTCTAAGTCCCACTTGACTTCATGTTCCAGGATGTCTAGCTCTAGGTAAGTGATGACACCATCATGGTTATCTAGGTCATGAAGACCTTTATTATACCGTTCTTCTGTGTATTTTTTGCCATCTCTTCTTAATCTCTTCTGCTTCTGTTAGGTCCTTACTGTTTCTGTTCTTTATCATTCCTATCCATGCATGATGTGTCTCTTTGATATCTCCAAGTTACTTGAAGAGATCTCTAGTCTTACCCATTCTACTGTTTTCCTCTATTTCTTTGCATTGTTCATTTAAGAAGTTCTTTTTATCTCCTTGCTCTACTCTGGATCTCTACATTCAGTTGGGTGTATCTTTCCCTTTCTCCTTTGCCTTTCACTTCTCTTCTTTCCTCAGCTCTTTGTCTGAGAGCCTCCTCAGATAAATACTTTACCTTCTTGCATTTCTTTTTCTTTGGGATGGTTTTGGTTACTGACTCCTGCACAGTGTTACAAACCTCCATCCATAGTTCTTCAGGCACTCTGTCTATCAGATCTGATCCCTTGAATCTGTTTGTCACTTCTACTACATAATCATAAAGGATTTGATTTAGGTCATACTTTAATGGCCTAGAGGTTTTCCTTTCTTTATTCAATTTAAGTCTGATTTTTGTAATAAAGAGGTCATGATCTGAGCCAGAGTCAGCTCCAGGTCTTGTTTTTACTGACTATGTAGAACTTCTCTCTTTAGCTACAAAGAACTTAGTCAGTCTGATTTCAGTATTGAGCATTTGGTGCTGTCCATGTATAGAACTGTCTCTTGGGTTGTGGGAAGAGGATGTTTGCTATGACCAGCATGTTCTTTTCACAAAACTGTTAGCCTCTGCCCTGCTTCATTTGTACTCCAAGGCCAAACTTGCCTGTTACTCCAGGTATCTCTGGACTTCCTACTACTTCATTTTAATCCCCAGTGATGAAAAGGACAACTTTTTTGGTGTTAGTTCTAGAAGGTGTTGTAGGTCTTCATAGAACCAGTTTACTTCAGTTTCTTTGGCATCAGTCGTTTGGGCGTAGACTTGGATTACTGTGATGTTGAATGGTTTGCCTTGGAAACAAACTTAGATCATTCAGTCATTTTTGAGGTTGCACTCAAGCACTGCATTTCGGACTCTTGTTGACTGTGAGAGGTATTCCAATTCTTCTAAGTGATTTTTTGCCTCCACAGTAGCGACATAATGGTCATCTGAATTAAATTCACCTATTCTCATTCACTTTAGTTCTTTGATTTCCTAAGATGTTGATATACACTCTTGCCATCTCCAGCTTAATCATGTCCACTTTATCTTGATTCATGGACTTTATATTTCAGGTTCCTTGGCAATATTGTTCTTATAGTATCAGACTTACCTTTCACTACCAGCCATATCCACAACGGAGTGGGGATTACACTGTGGCCCAGCCACTTCATTCTTTACTGGAGCTACTAGTAATTGCCCTCTGTTCTTCCACAGTAGTATACTGGACACCTTCTAACCTGGGGTACTCATCTTGCAGCCTCATATTTCTCTGCCTTTTCATACTGTCTATGAGCTTCTCCAGGCGATACAGGAATGGGTTGCCATTCCCTCCTCCAGTGGGCCACATTTTGTCAGAACTCTTCACTATGACCTGTCTGTCTTGGGTGGGCCTGCGCAGCATGGCTCATAGCTTCACTGACTTAGACAAGCCCCTTCAGCACAACAAGGCTGCAATCCATGAAGGTGGAAGTTTCTATTACTCCTCTGTGTAAATGTGAAAATTTTTCTTAAAAAGGAAACTCTGACATCTCCTAAGAGATATAGAACAACATCAATCCTATTGATAAACTAAAACAAGTGAAGGTTTATCTAGGACGTAGGTTTTTGGTGATAGAAAAAAGTAATTGCTTTGATAATATATCTTGATCATTCTCTTACATTGCAGTTGTATAAACACCTTTAAAAGTTTTATTAAGCCAGCAAAACATTCCACCTAACTGTCCTTCCTAAGGGAAACTATAATAGAAAAGCACATGTGTCGTGCTGTTTGTAAAGCAGCTATGAAAGAACTGCAAAAGAAAGTTTGTGAATTCATAGAATGATCAATGGGAAGTTAGATGATCATGACAATTTTCATTACCCCATGAAATTATTCAAAGGCATACACTGAGCTACCTCACATAATGTAGAGTTGTAAATATCTTTTCTAATTTTTATGTACCCTATCTAAATAATGCTGCTTAGCAATTCTAAAGAATATCTAAGTATTGTTTAGTAATTCAAGAAAAATGACACTAGTGTTGAGACTTTCCTCAGGATATTTTCAAGCTCCTTGCAGATTAGGCTTCTGAACAAGTTACTTATTTTCTCTAGCTTTTTCCTATGAATTTAGGAATGAAATACTCAGCATGGTAAAAGGAGGAAGGGGATCTGGAAATCTGATTTAGTTGTACGGTCTAGAAAGATTTTCAAAGATGGGGAAGGGAAACAACTGAGTGACTGAACTGAACTGAACTGAAAAGAAGATGGAGAGTCACTGGTTACATACACTTTTTGTTCTTAAGGTTTGTTTGGTGCTCGTTGGTGTTTGGGAGGATTTCTAATGCCATCTGGTAAGCTCAGCTAGTTCACTCACAGAGCCATGGCTCAAAAATGTTATTGGGTGACTTGACCTCGGAGTATGCCCAGCCCTCCCTTTAATGGCTCTTGTCACCTTGATAGCACACTAATCTCTCAATGGCCTATTTTGGTACCCAGGAACATGTTTTCTTACATGGCTCATTGAATTAATTTGTCCAGTAAATTTTCATAGAAAGCTTTCAAGAGTGAACGTCTCTGTGCTAAATGAGGGTAAACTCATTAATGCTGGCAGAAAAACTGAGCCAAACCTCCTTCCCTATAAATAGGGAATTTATATTAGATTGTGACAAACCTCTATTTGATATCAAGGTTATATTATCTCTTTGATCCTGCAGATTTATTAACACTGTAACTACTATACTGTCATGAAATAAGTCTGATCAATTTCTTCTGACTCGTAGACTGGCGTGAATACAAAACCAACATACAGTTCATAACTGTTTTTTCCTGATGACTCCAGACCTGATCTTTGTGACTTTAATCTAATCTCTGACCTAGCTTCCAGTTCCCAATATTTACGTATCTGTTTATTTTGTATGTTTCCTCCTCGTTTCCCTTTCTTTTCATGAAGGCCTTTTGGACTGAAGATCTAAAAGTCATTGCTGTTCAAGTAGCAAAATCTGATAAACACTGAAGCTGGGGGATGGTCATACAGGGTCATTATACCTTTATTTCCACCTCTGAAAAGTTCAAGAGAAGGTCAAAAGACAAAGCCACTTTCCTATATTGTGCATGGGAATCAGATGGGTATGAGATTGTTTAATTTTACAGGAAGAGAGAAGTTTAGAGAAAGACTTACAGGCCTAACTGTCCATCAGAAGGAAAAAAACAAAACAAGGGTTCTCTGCTTTAAGAAGTTTGTGTGCAATTAAGTTTTTATATGGAAGACTATCCATCTCTAGTGATTTCTAAGTTTCCTTGAGGGGGTGATATCATGGAAGTCTTGATCAACAGTCCTTGAAATCTTACTGCTAAATTCACCAATTCCTAGGCTGTGATCATTACTGTTAACTTAAATTTAAAATCCCACAGGTCTGGGTATCTTTTTTTAACATATCTCTAACATTAGGTGCCAGGTGTTTCCTCTAGATCTGGGTAGGGCTTATCTGCTTCCCTTGTTTCTGTTATTTGGTATTAGTTATTTTTGTTGGTGATGGACAGGGATGCCTGGCATGCTGCAGTCCATGGGGTCACAAAGAGTCCGACATGACTGAGTGACTGAACTGAACTGTTTCTGTTATAATATACATCTTCCATGAGGTTGTTTTAGAGACATTGCAGTATAGAGTCCTTGAGCTGGAAGCTCGAAATAGTGTCTCAGGGACAAGGAAGGAAGCTCTAAGAGAAAAGTGTAGTAGGAAAGGAAAGGAAAAGAAAAAAAGAAACAAGCAGAGTGTATGGCTATAACGGATGAGGCTAAGAAAAAAATAGACAATAGTCTTACAACTTGTTTAATTGTAATCTTAATGTAGAAGGAAAAAAAAATAGGGAAATATTCCAGTTTGTATTTTTAGGTGAATACAACTTTTAATAACTTTTGATACTTTTTTTTAGGATGACTATCTCCACAGCTTAATATTTAATGAATATATTAAATATATCCTTTATATTTAAATGATATATACTAAATATATCATTTATGGGAAAAAAACTATGGACAGTGTCATTCACTATCCTTCTTTGCTGTAAATTTTGATAGATGTGATCAAATATATGCACCATCAAAATGCAGTCAGGATTATATTAGCTGCTATAAAAGCCAAATTCCTAAGGTCCTATAAGTTACCATCTTTCTGCTGTTTTACAATTGATGAAATTAACGATTAGAGAGGGTAAGTGGCCTATGCTCAGACATCTTCAAGTGGGACAGTCACATTCCCATTATAAACATGCTCAAACCTCCTGATTCGGAACTGTTTCATTGTCAAGGGCTCCCATTACATGGAAAGCACTTTTGGTTCTTTTGACAATCAAATAACATTTAAGAGTATATATTCTATTCCCACCTGCAGCCTCTCCCGCAGCTTTGAAAAGTCTCCTGCAGAAGATGTCAATAAATCTCAATAGAGTTGGCATTTAATTTTCAAATGTGTTGAATGCTTGAGTCTTATATTTTATCTAAATCTCATTGCAAGTGGTTACACAATGTTTTTGTCTAAAAAACTACATTATTTCTTAAGAACTCTCTAGACTTAGAACCAGGACATTTCCAAAAGAAAAAAAGATTTTTTATTTTTTTTTAAGTAAATGCTGTATTTTAGGGATGAAGGCTAACTTCTTTGAAGTCTAACTGAAACTATGTTAAGGAATCATGTCACTAGGAAACAGTCATTAAATGTTGTTTGTTACGCATAAATGCCATTCACAACTCAGAGGAAACTGATTTATTTGCCATCAAGTAACTTTATAGACATACGCACAAGTTGTATGTCTATGCCTAAACCAGTAATGCTGCAGAACCTGAAGTTGAATGGTTCTGTGAAGACCTACAAGACCTTTTAGAACTAACACCCAAAAAAGATGTCCTTTTCATTAAAGGGGACTGGAATGCAGAAGTAGGAAGTCAAGAAACACCTGGAGTATCAGGCAAATTTGGCCTTGGAATGCGGAATGAAGCAGGGCAAAGACTAATAGAGTTTTGCCAAGAAAATGCACTGGTCATAGCAAACACCCTCTTCCAACAACACAAGAGAAGACTCTACACATGGACATCACCAGATGGTCAACACCAAAATCAGATTGATTATATTCTTTGCAGCCAAAGATGGAGAAGGTCTATATAGTCAACAAAAACAAGACCAGGAGCTGACTGTGGCTCAGATCATGAACTCCTTATTACCAAATTCAGACTCAAATTGAAGAATGTAGGGAAAACCGCTAGACCGTTCAGGTACGACCTAAATCAAATCCCTGATGATTATACAGTGGAAGTGAGAAATAGATTTAAGGGACTAGATCTGATAGTTAGAGTGCCCGATGAACTATGGAATGAGGCTCGTGACATTATATAGGAGACAGGGATCAAGACCATCCCCATGGAAAAGAAATGCAAAAAAGCAAAATGGCTGTCTGGGAAGGCCTTACAAATAGCTGTGAAAAGAAGAGAGGCAAAAAGCAAAGAAGGAAAAGAAAGATATAAGCATCTGAATGCAGAGTTCCAGAGAATAGCAAGAGGAGATAAGAAAGCCTTCCTCAGCAATCAATGCAAAGAAATAGAGGAAAAGAACAGAATGGGAAAGACTAGAGATCTCTTCAAGAAAATTAGAGATACCAAGGGAACATTTCATGCAAAGATGGGCTCAATAAAGGACAGAACTTGTCTGGACCTAACAGAAGCAGAAGGTATTAAGAAGAGGTGGCAAGAATACATAGAAGAACTGTACAAAAAAGATCTTCACGACCCAGATAATCATGATGGTGTGATCACTAATCTAGAGCCAGACATCCTGGAATGTGAAGTCAAGTGGGCCTTAGAAAGCCTCACTATGAACAAAGCTAGTGGAGGTGATGGAATTTCAGTTGAGCTGTTTCAAATCCTAAAAGATGATGCTGTGAAAGTGCTGCACTCAATACACCAGCAAATGTGGAAAACTCAGCAAGTGGCCACAGGACTGGAAAAGGTCAGTTTTCATTCCAATCCCAAAGAAAGGCAATGCCAAAGAATGCTCAAACTACCACACAATTGCACTCATCTCACAGGCTAGTAAAGTAATGCTCAAAATTCTCCAAGCCAGGCTTCAGCAATACGTGAACTGTGAACTCCCTGATGTTGAAGCTGGTTTTAGAAAAGGCAGAGGAACCAGAGATCAAATTGCCAACATCCACTGGATCATGGAAAAAGCCAGAGAGTTCCAGAAAAACATCTATTTCTGCTTTATTGACTACGCCAAAGCC
The DNA here is from genome assembly GCF_014754425.2 of Oryx dammah. Classification (NCBI taxonomy): domain Eukaryota; kingdom Metazoa; phylum Chordata; class Mammalia; order Artiodactyla; family Bovidae; genus Oryx; species Oryx dammah. The sequence goes on along the minus strand of NW_024070202.1, from coordinate 40,997,428 downwards.
TTTGACTGTATGGATCACAATAAACTGTGGAAAGTTCTGAAAGAGAAGGGAATAGCAGACCACCTGACCTGCCTCTTGAGAAACCTGAATGCAGGTCAGGAAGCAGCAGTTAGAACTGGACATGGAACAACAGACTGGTTCCAAATAGGAAAAGGAGTATGTCAAGGCGCTATATTGTCACCCTGCTTATTTAACTTCTATGCAGAGTACATCATAAGAAATGCTGGACTGGAAGAAGCACAAGCTGGAATCAAGATTGCCGGGAGAAATATCAATCACCTCAGATATGCAGATGACACCACCCTTATGGCAGAAAGTGAAGAGGAATTCAAAAGCCTCTTGATGAAAGTGAAAGAGGAGAGTGAAAAGTTGGCTTAAAGCTTAACATTCGGAAAATGAAGATCATGGCATCTGGTCCCATCACTTCATGGGAAATAAATGGGGAAACAGTGGAAACAGTGTCAGACTTTATTTTTTGGGCTCCAAAATCACTGCAGATGGTGACTGCAGCCATGAAATTAAAAGACGCTTACTCCTTGGAAGAAAAGTTATGACCAGCCTAGATAGCATATTCAAAAGCAGAGACATTACTCTGCTGACTAAGGTCTGTCTAGTCAAGGCTATAGTTTTTCCTGTGGTCATGTATGGATGTCAGAGTTGGACTGTGAAGAAAGCTGAGCACCAAAGAACTGATGCTTTTGAAATGTGATGTTGGAGAAGACTCTTGAGAGTCCCTTGGACTGCAAGGAGATCCAAGCAGTCCATTCTGAAGGAGATCAGCCCTGGGATTTCTTTGGAAGGAATGATGCTAAAGCTGAAACTCCAGTACTGTGGCCACCTCATGCAAAGAGTTGACTCATTGGAAAAGACTCTGATGCTGGGAAGGATTGGGGGCAGGAGGAGAAGGGGATGACCGAGGATGAGATGGCTGGATGGCATCACTGACTCAATGGATGTGAGTCTGAGTGAACTCCGGGAGTTGGTGATGGACAGGGAGGCCTGGCATGCTGTGATTCATGGGGTTGCAGAGTCAGACACGACTGAGCAACTGAACTGAACACAAGTTGTAAACAAATTCTTAAAATATTTTTAAATACTTACATCTCTTTTGAAATGCATTTTAATAGGTGATAAATGAATTCAGGGATCTATCTAGACTTTATTTTTAAAACCAAACTGTGCACAGGCTGATCATTTGAAGCAGCATCTGACTGTTAAGGGAGAAGACCGAGAGAAGGGAAAGGCTCCCCACTCTAGAATTCTGGCATAGAGAATTCCTTGGGCTGTATAGTCCATGGGGTCATAAAGAATTGTACACGACTGAGCGACTTTCACTTAAAGAGCTCACTGAAAATTTCCCACTCAAAAATCTAGAAAGCCCTATTTGCTGATGGCATGAGCCTAAGCCAAAATCCTACGAAAAAGATGAGCTCAATATTCCAGGCAAAACACCTAAATGTATACTGCATCAGGTGATGAAGCTTAAGGCTAAAATCAAAGAAGTTTTCAGAGTGGGATGAGACAATGTCATGAACACAGATTGGAAATGAGCAAATAGGACTGAGTTTCACAGACTGTCTTAGCTGAGCAGCAGAGTTCAGGTGCCAGCAAAGTAGACTAATTTCTCACATATTCTAAATTTAAATCTATGCTAGTAATTAGATACAGTGACTTAGCAAAATTCTTTTTGCTTTCTACTGGACTTTTTTTTTTAATTCCATTGGGAATAATAACCTATGTCTTCAGTGAAGGCCTCAGACCCTCTAGCAACCCTCAACCTCCACCCAAACACAAATCAGATTACTTTAAACTGTCAGTTCAGGAGATGCAAAAGACATGGATTTGATCCCTGGGTCGGGAAGATCCCCTGCAGTAGGAAATGACAACCCACTCCAGTATTCTCGCCTGGGAAATCCCGTGGACAGAGGAGCCTGGCCGACTACAGTCCACAGGTCATAAAGAGTCAGACATGACTGAGCAAGGTACTTAAAAGGAAAGAAACTACATTATTGCATGTTCAGCATTTTCTCAGCAGCTGCTTGCTGGCAGGTTTGTGACACTTACACCTGGCAGACCACATGAAGTTTTTAATTTCTGGTGTCTTCAGTCACTGAGAAATTCAAGATAGGTCCCCACTGGGTGTGTTGCCACTCTGCGCTAGCTGTTGAACTACTGAGGAGAACATTAAAGAAAAACTATTCTCAAGTTCCAGAGTCATGATGAGTCTCAGAACAAAGAGCCACCCAAGGATAGGTTGCAGGGGATCTGGGGTTAAAAAACGTACTATTGGTTTACATCAGATGCACAGCTGAATGAGCTATTCTGGAAAGGATACATTAACAAAACGGGTAGGATCACAAAACAAAAGCTTCCCCAGTCCCATGGCACCTGTGGGTGGCTCCTTTTAGTTTCCATTACTCAAACAACAACCCAGTTAGTCTTCTATGCTTTGGCTTTTATATTTTATCTCTTTGAACTAACAGCCATGTAGTAAATCTACAGCTGTTCCTTAAAATTTCCCATTTGATTCTGTGTACTTTCAAATATAATTTGACCTGGCCTCCATTCAGGCAGAATGATTAGTGATAAGTGTGGAGAGCGGTCTGCTTTGAGTACTGTGTGTAATTTAGTCAATCTACCCATTGTGCTTGAAAAAGCAATAATAAAGCACATAACTCCTAGGTAAAAAGTAAAATAAAAACATCATCAGAAATACATGAAATAAAGAACAGAAAGCTGTTACTGGTGTCATCTAGGTAACACATACAAATGAAAAGGCAAAAGTTAAAACTGAAGTTAGCTCACATCTTTCAGGAATTTATTACTAAAGCACCAAAATTTGATATTAATTATGATCAGAAAACATACTTTTATAATATATGAGATGATAAATGAAAGCAAACAGGTTTTCATTATTGTTTTAATGAAAGAGACTATTGTGATATGTTATGCAATTACTAAACAGTTAATTTGAAAAAGAGTCAAACACGACTGAGCGACTGAACTGAATTGAACTGATTTTGAACCTTACCTCACACAAAAATATAAAAACATCCTTTTATATAATATTGTTATTAAATCTTTAGGCTTTATGACAAAACTGTTTCTCCTTCTTATACACTTACAATTATGACTGATTTCTGGCTACATGCTGAGTCACCAGCTGAATCATGGACAGAATCAGTGATATAATCTGAACTCAGTAATAAGATGCATGGACTTGATATGGCTATCTCTTATCTTCCTCTAGTAGTAAACTGTTATAAGCTATTTACTAAAATAAAAACGCTGTTTACATGTACCTAGGTGATACCAGGAAATGAGGTGGCAAAGAATAATCAGGTGATATGCTTAGAGTTTGTTGGCTAAAAATATACACATCATGAAAGTTGCAAGTTAAGTTTTATTTGGGGCAAAATGAGGACTGCAGCCCAGAAGACAGCACCTCAGATAGCTCTGATACACTCCTGCAAAGAAGAAGTGGGGAAAGGTCAATATATAAGATTTTGGTGAAGGGGGAGTTCAATGCAATCAAGCACTCATCTTACAAAAGGTCTTCTGCTAGTTACAAGCTCATGTCACCAGGAAGGGATTTAGTTCTTTTCTAGATAAAAGGAGATGCAAGGATTAGGATCATGAAATCAGTTCCTGAAAAGATAAAACTATCTAGAGATCTTTTTTTCCACCAGTTTCCCTGGAGCACAGAGTGTCTCACTCCTTCTGGGAGTGTCAAAGCAGCTGCAGCAGCACACGGAGATAGCAAATGTCTTGTTGTTCAGCTGCTGGCAAATGCTATTGGCAAGTGTCCATTTGTAGTTGATGGGCAAGTGCCAGTTTGTAGTTGACAAGTTCTAAGGTAAAAAAAAAATACAAACAAACAGAAAATTGGCAATTGAAAGCCAATATATGAATAAGAAAATAAAAGATCATGGAGAGTTCGTTCAGTTCAGTCGCTCAGTCGTCTCCGACTCTTTGCAACCCCATGAATCGCAGCACACCAGGCCTCCCTGTCCATCACCATCTCCCGGAGTTCACTCAGACTCATGTCCATCGAGTCAGTGATGCCATCCAGCCATCTCATCCTCGGTCATCCCCTTCTCCTCCTGCCCCCAATCCCTCCCAGCATCAGAGTCTTTTCCAATGAGTCAACACTTCCCATGAGGTGTCCAAAATACTGGAGTTTCAGCTTTAGCATCATTCCTTCCAAAGAAATCCCAGGGCTGATCTCCTTCAGAATGGACTGCTTGGATCTCCTTGCAGTCCAAGGGACTCTCAAGAGTCTTCTCCAAAACCACAGTTCAAAAGCATCAATTCTTTGGCACTCAGCTTTCTTCACAGTCCAACTCTGACATCCATACATGACCACAGGAAAAACCATAGCCTTGACTAGACAGACCTTAGTCAGCAAAATAATGTCTCTGCTTTTGAATATGCTATCTAGGTTGGTCATAACTTTTCTTCCAAGGAGTAAGCGTCTTTTAATTTCATGGCTGCAGTCACCATCTGCAGTGATTTTGGAGCCCCCCAAAAATAAAGTCTGACACTGTTTTCACTGTTTCTTCATCTATTTCCCATGAAGTGATGGGACCAGATGCCATGATCTTTGTTTTCTGAATGTTGAGCTTTAAGCCAACTTTTTCACTCTCCTCTTTCACTTTCATCAAGAGGCTTTTGAGTTCCTCTTCACTTTCTGCCATAAGCGTGGTGTCATCTGCATGTCTGAGGTTATTGATATTTCTCCCGGCAATCTTGATTCCAGCTTGTGCTTCTTCCAGTCCAGCTTTTCTCATGATGTACTCTGCATAGAAGTTAAATAAGCAGGGTGACAATATACAGCCTTGATGTACTCCTTTTCCTATTTGGAACCAGTCTGTTGTTCCATGTCCAGTTCTAACTGCTGCTTCCAGACCTGCATTCAGGTTTCTCAAGAGGCAGGTCAGGTGGTCTGGTATTCTCTTCTCTTTCAGAATTTTCCACAGTTTATTGTGATCCATACAGTCAAAGGCTTTTGCATAGTCAATAAAGCAGAAATAGATGTTTTTCTGGAACTCTCTGGCTTTTTCCATGATCCAGTGGATGTTGGCAATTTGATCTCTGGTTCCTCTGCCTTTTCTAAAACCAGCTTCAACATCAGGGAGTTCACGGTTCACGTATTGCTGAAGTCTGGCTTGGAGAATTTTGAGCATTACTTTACTAGCCTGTGAGATGAGTGCAATTGTGTGGTAGTTTGAGCATTCTTTGGCATTGCCTTTCTTTGGCATTGGAATGAAAACTGACCTTTTCCAGTCCTGTGGCCACTGCTGAGTTTTCCACATTTGCTGGCATATTGAGTGCAGCACTTTCACAGCATCATCTTTCAGGATTTGAAACAGCTCAACTGAAATTCCATCACCTCCACTAGCTTTGTTCATAGTGAGGCTTTCTAAGGCCCACTTGACTTCACATTCCAGGATGTCTGGCTCTAGATTAGTGATCACACCATCATGATTATCTGGGTCGTGAAGATCTTTTTTGTACAGTTCTTCTGTGTATTCTTGCCACCTCTTCTTAATACCTTCTGCTTCTGTTAGGTCCAGACAAGTTCTGTCCTTTATTGAGCCCATCTTTGCGTGAAATGTTCCCTTGGTATCTCTAATTTTCTTGAAGAGATCTCTAGTCTTTCCCATTCTGTTCTTTCCCTCTATTTCTTTGCATTGATTGCTGAGGAAGGCTTTCTTATCTCCTCTTGCTATTCTCTGGAACTCTGCATTCAGATGCTTATATCTTTCTTTTCCTTCTTTGCTTTTTGCCTCTCTTCTTTTCACAGCTATTTGTAAGGCCTTCCCAGACAGCCATTTTGCTTTTTTTGCATTTCTTTTCCATGGGGATGGTCTTGATCCCTGTCTCCTATATAATGTCACGAGCCTCATTCCATAGTTCATCGGGCACTCTAACTATCAGATCTAGTCCCTTAAATCTATTTCTCACTTCCACTGTATAATCATCAGGGATTTGATTTAGGTCATACCTGAACGGTCTAGCGGTTTTCTCTACTTTCTTCAATTTGAGTCTGAATTTGGTAATAAGGAGTTCATGATCTGAGCCACAGTCAGCTCCTGGTCTTGTTTTTGTTGACTGTATAGAGCTTCTCCATCGTTGGCTGCAAAGAATATAATCAATCTGATTTTGGTGTTGACCATCTGGTGATGTCCATGTGTAGAGTCTTCTCTTGTGTTGTTGGAAGAGGGTGTTTGCTATGACCAGTGTGTTTTCTTGGCAAAACTCTATTAGTTGTTGCCCTGCTTCATTCTGCATTCCAAGGCCAATTGCCTGTTACTCCAGGTGTTTCTTGACTTCCTACTTTTGCATTCCAGTCCCCTTTAATGAAAAGGACATCTTTTTTGGGTGTTAGTTCTAAAAGGTCTTGTAGGTCTTCATAGAACCGTTCAACTTCAGCTTCTTCAGCGTCACTGTTTGGGGCATAGACTTGGATAACTGTGATATTGAATGGTTTGCCTTGGAGATGAACAGAGATCATTTTGTCATTTTTGAGATTGCATCCAAGTACTGCATTTTGGACTCTTTTGTTGACCATGATGGCTACTCCATTTCTTCTGAGGGATTCCTGTCTGCAGTAGTAGATATAATGGTCATCTGAGTTAAATTCACCCATTCCCGTCCATTTTAGTTTGCTGATTCCTAGAATGTCAACGTTCACTCTTGCCATCTCTTGTTTGACCACTTCCAATTTGCCATGATTCATGGACCTGACATTGCAGGTTCCTATGCAATATTGCTCTTTACAGCATCGGACCTTGCTTCTATCACCAGTCACATCCACAGCTGAGTATTGTTTTTGCTTTGGCTCCATCCCTTCATTCTTTCTGGAGTTATTTCTCCACTGATCTCCAGTAGCATATTGGGCACCTACTGACCTGGGGAGTTCCTCTTTCAGTACCCTATCATTTTGCCTTTTCATACTGTTCATGGGGTTCTCAAGGCAAGAATACTGAAGTGGTTTGCCATTTCCTTCTCCAGTGGACCACATTCTGTCATGGAGAGTAATGGAATGCAAAATTTAGGATAATAATAATAGTAATATCAGGGCATGTAGTACAGATGTCTTGAATATCATTCTTGGTTATTACTATCCTGAGATACTTAAAATTTTCAAAGCAAGTAAGGGGTGTTAAAAATAGCAAAGCAAAACAAACAAACAAAAAATGGCAAAGCAAAGGGAAATTATGAGACAAGATAAGGCAGAGATTAAATTCTGCTGGCCTATTTCATAAATCTTCCATATCAGCACAGTCCCTACTGAATGTATATTTTAATCAAGCATTCAACTATTGATATTTCTGTGATCAGCAAATATACAGGCTTTCTTTTCTTTCTTCCCCATTTAAAAATTATTTCCTATTCTCTGAGTTGGCAGAACTTCAGACACATTGATTGCCTTTCTATTTCTGTACATATTCCACACCTTTAAGGGCCTCAGAATTTTTATTAACATTGTGTGCTCTACCTAGAAGCCCTTTGTTCTCTTTTTCCACTTTTTCAAATCCTACTCATTTTTCAAAGCTTAATACCTGCTACTTCTGCATTTCCTCATCTCTCTCTGAGATCTCAAAGCAAATTGTTTATGAATATTTTATTATTTTATAACTAGCCATTATTTCTATAAAGCAGTTTTTCCAACCACTGATTTAAAATATTCAAGGATTAACAACAATAAAAATAGTAAATATGTGTTTCAATTTCAACTTTAAAAATCAGTTTGAAATAAAACTGCTTAAAAGAGGAAAAAAAAATTGAAGTTTTAAAGGCTGTCAAATGATATGCATTCAATTTATCAAAGATGAACACTGCCAGTTATAGGAAAAGCTTTACTCTATTCAATTGTATACTACCATTATTCTTATTTTTAAAGCTATTTTATAAAGCATTGACTAAAGATATTGAGAAAATTAACGGTATTAAAAACCATAGGTGAAAGTAGAAGTAAAGATACTTGTATATGTATAAATTTGTACCAACACCATCTTTATCAGATTTGAAAACTGCATTTAGGTATTTCACATTTCAATAAAGAAGAGTTGTGTCTAGAAATTCAAGGTCAGTATCCAAAAAGAATATATAGTGTCACATACATTAAATTTAATCTTTTGTTTGTTAGGTACAAAAGGAAGTCACATGCAAATAGTGTTATCAGTGGAGAAGTGTTTTTAAAAAGTGGCCTCTAACCTTCTTTCTTCTCTCATCATTAAGAAAGTAAACATTATAAATATTTTAAAAATGCATAGTTTAAAACTGTGAAATGCAAAATTCAAGTAACAGTGCAGGAAAGGATTTTTTGTCCATGTTTGCTGATAGAAAAATAGTTAAATTTCAAAACACTATTCACCATGTATTTGGTAATGAAACACAACACATTAAAATTTTAATTTATTCATTAACAAATTAAGCTTCTTATTAATTATCTGGAAGTAAAATTTCCTTGTTAGTAGAAAAAAATCAAATCTATTTTTCTATATGGCTATATTAAAGAATACACAATCCTTAATAATTTCCTAATATAGTAAGAAATCTGACTCTACCTCATATTATTAAAAATGAATACAATTTTAACATGACAGGCTGTAGGTATATAGTTATTAAAATGGGTCACAGGTTTCAAAAGGTTTGGAAATGTTAGTTGATGAAAAACAATTTTACACTGAATATAATAAATTAATATTTACATTCACTCAGAAATTTGTTGTATACATAAATCAGTAGATGAATAAATACATGAATTGAAAGAAGGAGGAGAGAGCAAAATTTGTTAGAAAAAAACTTATTGTAAAACCAGACAGACCTGGTTTGAATTTTTAAAACTGCCACTTATTAGGTATAGGCCCTGAGGAAAGACATTCCACCAAAAGTCTTTGAGCACACGTTAATTATAAAAATAATAGGTATGAGAGTGTCACTAACATACCTACCTACGCAGTAGTCCTTATGCAAAGTTTTCATACCATTGTCTCTGTGAATTAAGTTACTTAATTTTACTAAACAATTCACATTGTTTCCTATATCAAAGCAAATAACCAGAAAGCTATTTCTTAAAGACTTTTCATTCTCCACAGAAATCCTTTCATGGAACTAAGGGTTGAATGCTAAATCTTAAAACATTTTGTTGTTTCAGTTGCTAAGTCGTGTCCAACTCTTGCAACTCCCATCTATGGACTGTAGCCATACGGACTCCTCTGTTCATAGCATTTCCCAGGCAAGAATACTGGAACAGGTTGCCATTTCTTTCTCCAGGGGCTCTTCCTCACCATGGATCAAACCTGCGTCTCCTGCTTGGCAGGTGGATTCTCTACCACTGAGCCACCAGGGAAGCTCCCTTAAACATTTTAGTTGCGGGTTAATGCCATAAATAAATATATAAAAATAGTGTATTCAGCTAGCCTACAAATATTTCCGGCATGCTTTCTGCGTGTTGGGTACTCTTCTAAGCAATGTAGAATACAGAAGTCAACAGGACAGTGAAAATTCCCTGGCCCCAAGGATTTTACGTCTTCATATGGTGTATGTTAAAGATTTTAAAAATACCAAACAAATATATGATAAAATAAGGTAGCATAATAAATGCAGTAGTGTGGAATTACAAGATAGAATACGAAGAGAGATTGTTTCTTAAATACATTGGGCCCTAGAGAGAATATTTGAGCAGAGAAGCTGAATAAAAAGGGGAGCAGAGCCTGCACAAAAATACCTGGGAGAAGAGGGTTTTAGGTCAAGGAAAGGTCCAGAGGTAGGATGTAGTTTGGTGTGTTCTAGGAGGGCCAGTATGGTATGAACAGAGTGAATGAACTACAACATAGTGAGAGTTAAAGATAGAGGAGAGATTAACTGCTAGCAAGATGAGGTTTTTTAGATTCCCAATATTTGAAGACTATTTTCTACTTCTGAACCAGTTGTTAGAACTCTTTGAAGACACTGTCCATTTTAATGTCTCTCTTAAAGATCCAGTAATAAAGTTATCTTAAGATTTGATTCATGAAGAAATCTGATGCCTGCTGAAGGACTGCTAAGTTTTCATTTATGAGAGTATTTTAAAACACATCACAGTTCCCTTGTGGCTGCCAGGAGACACCAAGCTTGGGCTTGGCTTGAGTGAACCAATGTTCCTCAGCTAAGGTTTTAGGCCAAATTCATCTCCCCTCCTTTATTTTTTCTCTTTGTTTGTTTCACATCTTCACTCATTTTCTGTTGTGTATTGTTGCTTCTAGAAATAGATATAATGAAATAAATCAATAAAACTACCAAATCTGTACATCAGAGATCTTTCTAAAACTTTGATTCATATGAAATCCATTTATTAAATGATTGGTTAGTATATAGAAACAGTGGACTAGATTAAATGAATAAGCCCTGAATTCAGAGATTAAATACATATACTAAGTTTGATAAAACAATATTTAAGTTTACAGGGAAGTAAATCATATATAATAATATGGGAGGTCAGTTCAGGAAGAGGTTTTGTTGGCTAAAGGAGAATTGAATAAACCACAGAGAGAAGAGAGAAGATTTGTTCATTGAATCTTAAAGGAAGACCACTGCTGAATATGGTAATACTTGTCCACTAAACAATATGGTAATACTTGTACAATAAACAATGACAATAAATGCTATCATTCACATTGTATATGTGATAATATTATATATAATGTAACATAAAATATATGTAGATATATAATGACAATTTTCTGATAATGTACATCAAAGTATTTTGAACAAGTGGTTCCTTTCATTTGTACAAATTAACCACATAGACCAATACTAGCACTAACAGTAATTTTTAAACATGAAAGTATTCATTAATTTCAATTAAATAGTCTAGGATGAAGCACGAATATGTTATATTTTTTAGAGTTTTTAATGTACACACTATGCTAAGGATCATTTGGAGGGTGGCATTTATATAGACAATTGAAAATTCTAGATAGAGGAAATATTTCAAGCAGTGTAAAATGCAAGATAAAAATGCAGAGACCATTTCATTGAAGAATAGACTTCATGCAGGAACAGAAATAATAGTTAAAAATCTTCAGTGCTGGTCTAAGAAGTTTAAAGTCCATTCTGTACTGTTAATCGGAGAAGGCGATGGCACCCCACTCCAGTACTCTTGCCTGGAAAATCCTATGGACAGAGGAGCCTGGTAGGCTGTGGTCCATGGGGTCACGAAGAGTCAGACACGACTGAGCGACTTCCCTTTCACTTTTCACTTTCATGCATGGGAGAAGGAAATGGCAACCCACTCCAGTGTTCTTGCCTGGAGAATCCCAGGGACGGGGGAGCCTGGTGGGCTGCCGTCTCTGGGGTCACACAGAGTTGGACACGACTGAAGTGACTTAGCAGCAGCAGTACTGTTAATGGAAATGGGTACTATTAATGTTTTATTTTAAATAAATAAACCATAAAATCAAATTTGTGTTTTAGAAAGATTACCCTAAAATTAGTGGGAAGCATAAATGAGAGGGGAGTAATTCTGCATGCAGGAAAACCAATTAGGGGACCATAGCAATGGTTAAAGGTAGGTGGTATTGGAAATCTGACTTAAGTAGAGGCAGTGAAAAGAAAACATGGGAAACAAATGGAAAATCCATGACGAAGTTAGAGCTGTTAGGAATTGGAAGATGATTCAGTGTAAGGGGACCAGTTTCAGGCGGGTGGCAGGAGGTAGAGATGTAGAGATAGGGAAGGGGGGCTGTGTTAAGGCAGCAGGGTAGAGATGTCCACAGAAGGTTGATGAACAGTTATATCACAGTGAGTCAGTCACAGAACAGTGTTTAAGGGCTTAAGGCCTGGAGTCATCTGAGCCCAAATCTGGCTACTTAGAGCATTGTTTCTGTGAATTAAGTTACTTAATTTTACTAACCATTCATTTAAACTTGTAAAATGGTAAATGTTAGTTTTATATCCAGAGTTTTTTAAAAAATAAATGAGTTAATATATGTTACTAGTATATAGAGAATTCTCAAAAATGCCAAGTAAATTTATCATTAGGGTAGAATTTAGGGTAAAAAATAGATTTGGGGATTAACTGTGCAGAAGTGATAAATTGAGCCCAGACAGTAGCATATATTGCCAAGAAAGAGAAGACATAGGAAGAAAAAAGAATGGATAGGACAGGAATATAGAAGACTCCTATATTTAGAATGCAGATAGAGCAAGGGAAACACAAACATGGACAGGGAAAAGATAATCAAGAACATGGATATTTGATCTTTACATGAAAAATGTATACACAGAGGAATCCTATTTGAAGTATGATCTAAAGTCTGGACATTCTGGTTCTAGAGCTTTGTTAGAACATTTTGATTAGCCTCAGTATTATCCTGCTTAATCTTCCCCTATCCTAAAGAAAACAGAGCTACAAGACACTAAATACTGTTTTGTACAATCGCTCATCAAGAAAGTACATACAAATTGTCTGATTATTAGCTAATTATCATGTGATAACATCAAAACAAAATTTCATAAACAGATAATGCTACAACATGTTAGGTAATAATTATAACAAAGCTGTGTCTGATTTAAAAACCAGTGAGACATCTGCTTGGCTGCTACCATAATTGGCTACTAGCCTGTTGTTTTGTTGTGCTAGAAGGACTTTATGTCCTGTGGATATTATTTGCTCTTGGTCCAGGGGGACTCAAGTTTCCATTAGATTACAAGCTTCTATACACAGAGCCAGATGTGTGCAAGATACTTGAACAATTTCTAAGCCACTGAAAAATTTTTCCTTTTAATACTTTCCTTTTAAGGTTCATTCATTTTCCTTTGGACCTGTCTCCATGAGAATTTGTCATTTCCCTGAACTTCTAGTCTCTTAAGGTATCATCACTTGGTGTGTTGTGACTCTCCTTGCCACCGCCTTGTGGAAACTTTGTATGATGACCTAAACAAAAGAAGATACATTGCAATAAGCATTCACTGCTATTAACATTCTACCCAATTGCACAGTCACTTATCCATTTATATAATCTTTTATTCAAGAAAATTTCCAGAACCAGCTGAAATATGTCAATCATTGAGCTAGATGTTTTCTCATATGTTATCTGAAGAATAAATGTTCATGTTAGGGGGTAGAATAATTCCTAGATAGCTTCAGTTTAAATAGTTTCTCAATTATTCTTCTTCCCTTTTCCTCATATACCACCACCACCAAAATCTGTTGATTTTACCTACGCATTTTACAAATCCATGTTTTTTCCTCCATTTATCATCCATTTTAGGATCTTATCATTAAAGTCAGTAATAATTGCTTTGCTGGTTTCCCCACATCTATCCTTACCTCTCTTTAATCCATTAATAATGAAACTATCAGAGAGCTTGTTCTTAAAGGTAATTCAGATTCACCCATGTGTCTCTCTTGATTAAAATTTTTCAAAGGCTTCCCATTGTTCTTAGAATACATCACTACAAATCCTTGTAACAGTCCACTCTCCCCCAACCCTACTGTCTTGTTTCATATGACTCTTCCTTAACCTCTCTCAGCCAGTCACAGTGGCCTTCCACTGTGCTCCTTCCTGTCTGTGCCACTTCCTTACAGTGGTGGATCCTTACCTTTGAATGCTTTCCTAATTTTTTGCCACTTAAAAGCAATTCATTTTTAGATATTTGTGTGTGTGCTCTATATTATATGTATATATATATACACATATATGTACATATATATCATATATTTAGGTGTAGTAGAACTAAATGGTAAATAAAGCACTTTCAGGAATCTTATTGTTTAGTGAAGGCAGACAGGTATTATTTAACACATCTTGATAATATACATATTATATAGGGAAGAGTACATACAAAAATTTTAGGGAAAACTCTCTGACCTCTCTCTCACCTTCAGTTCAGTTCAGTTGCTCAGTTGTGTCTGACTCTTTGCGGCCCCATGAACTGCAGCATGCCAGGCCTCCCTGTCCATCACCAACTCCTGGAGTCCACCCAAACCCATGTCCATTGAGTCCGTGATGCCATCTAGCCATCTCATCCTCTGTCATCTGCTTCTCCTTTTGCCCCCAATCCCTCCCAGCATCAGAGTCTTTTCCAATGAGTCAACTCTTTGCATGAGGTGGCCAAAATACTGGAGTTTCAGCCTCAGCATCAGTCCTTCCAAAGAACACCCAGGACTGATCTCGTTTAGAATGGACCGGTTGGATCTCCTTGCAGTCCAAGGGACTCTCAAGAGTCTTCTCCAATACCACAGTTCTTCAGCACTCAGCTCTCTTCCCAGTCCAACTCTCACATCCATACATGACCACTGGAAAAACCATAGCCTTGACTAGACAGACCTTTGTTGGCAAAGTAATGTCTCTGCTTTTGAATATACTATCTAGGTTGGTCATAACTTTCCTTCCAAGGAGTAAGCGTCTTCTAATTTCATGGCTGCAATCACCATCTGCAGTGATTTTGGAGCCCAGAAAGATAAAAGTCTGACACTGTTTCCACAGTTTCCCCATCTATTTCCCATGAAGTGATGGGACCTCTTACCTTATCACAGTGTAAATTCCTTCAAAATTTATCCTCATTGATCACAGTTTATGACAGTACATAAATGGGGCTTTCGTGTTGCCTCAGATGGTAAAGAATCTGCCTGCAGTGCAGGAGACCCAGGTTCAGTCCCTGGGTTGGGAAGATCCCTAGGAAAAGGCAATGGCTACCCACCCCAGTATTCTTGCCTGGAGAATTTAAAGGACAGACAGGCCTTGCATGGACTGAATTCCATGGACAGAGGGCTCAGTCTTTGGGGTTGCTAAGAGTCAGATATGACTGAGCGACCAACACTTACATACATAAACAACATCTGCATATATCCATTTATACCTAGATACACATATAAAGAAATGCATACAATATATAGATGTATACCTATATGCATTTATATATATACATAAATATGTTAATATAAATAAATACATACAATGTATGTATGTGTGTGTACATATATATATGCACACTGTCTATACATTTAAATGTATATGTATATTAGGGAAACGTCTCTGACCTTTCAGCCTAGCTTATCACAATAAAACTTTCCTTCATTATTTATCCTACTTCATTATAATATGATTTATTAAATAGTGCTTATCTCCCTTCACAAAATAAGACATTAAGAGCACAGCTTTGGCCTTTTATTCACCATTTTTCCCACAGGAGTAGGAGAATACCATACACAATACCAAAACACATTTCAGTGTGTTTTGCTATTGGATGGGTAAGTGATTAAACAAAAACCCATCAACCTTAAAAGGAAAGAATATTGCTTTGGAGCTATAATATTTGGTTGCAAGTTATCGATAAGGCTTTTACAACTAATGAGGATGACTCTGGAAGGCAGAAAGCAAAATAAATACACCGTCGAGCAATAATTTTAGGCTTCCAAGACTTAAGAGCACTGCTCCATTAGATCATTTTTAGTAGTAGAGATTTCCATCAATCCTCATTACTTTTGAATAACAAACACATAGCCAGCACTCACTTCTGAAGTCAACTTTGTGAGGAAATGGTGGTAAAATCTTTACCTCAAGCTGATGTTTGGAATAAAGACATTTCACACATGTATAGATTTGAGGAGAGCAAGTTAAGCAGAGAAGATTAATATTAACTTGTCCCCAGCTTTCCTGTAGGAAAATGCTCCTTATGAAGAATGTCTGAGTGAAATTATTTATTCCACGTTAACATGGGAAAACAGACAAAAAGTCCAGGAAAGAAGGGTGTGTTACTGGAATCAATGACAACTTAGTCCCCAAAATGTCTTTCAAATACTAAATATACACGTTAAGCAAGCTGATAATAATTCAAGGATGTTTTTCAAATGTGCTTTCCCTAAAAATTTAGTAAGGTTCACATGTTTAAGTATCTTGGTGAATATTCTCATTGTTTTTAAGTGTGTACAGGGGTTTAAGCCAACATTTCCTGATAAGGCCACAAACTATTCCTTCCCTGTTATGTTACAGAGTCAAGGATTCAAGAACAGATTACTGTTAACACTTATACAGTGAATAGGAATATAAACAAAGGGGCGAATCTTTGATTTAAAATTAGAATTTTTCTGAAGGGGATTTTTGAAAATGCATGATATTATTAATTGAAAAGGCCTAAACCTATTCAGCAGGACACAGTACTTAAGGGTGAAGTACTAAGAAGGGTGATTTCTTAGTCAGTGCTGCTAATAATACTCGATGAAGCACCTTGGATGGTGCTGGTCAGATAGAGAAGAGGGATCTGAAAAGATGACCCTCTGAGGGCATCAGGAAACCAGAATTAGAGGGGTGGATAGAAATTGGGAAGGACAGAAATATGAGTGTGACTACCGCTGCCACTGTATCCATGACGCTAATGCATATGGACAGATTAATTTGACTGCTGTTCTGAGAAAAACATTTTCACCTAGAAATTGGACATTTCACAATAATGTCTTGTGAAGAACATGCTATTAACAGCTGGCAACAGCTGCTGTTAGTGGCTGGGTTGTTGGTTCAACTTTAATTCCTTACAGTTTATGGCACTTGTGTGACAAAATCCAGGAGAGGTTTTGATTTTGCCTAGTTTAATACTCAAAAGGAAACAGTTTGGGGTGAAAAAGACCTAGGTTTAAGTAATATCCTGCGATGAAATATTTAATTCTAAAGATAACTGCTTAAGAATGAAAATTCTCTGGTTGAAGAGGGTCAGAGGTCTTATCTGAGTTACCCCAGAGCCTAATCATTTTGTACCCCAGTCCATCACTAGTTTCCCTCTCCCTCAACATTCACCCTTGAAGTCAGTGTCACCAGGGAGTGAAAAATTCAATGATAATGAATATATAATTCATAGAAAGGATATTCCACGTTCTCTGTTCTTATTTATAAGGCCTAATCCATATTCAAAGATAATGGGTGCTTAGGGTGTGGGCATTCTCTGATACTTATTGTGATTCATAGAAGACATATGTGATCCTGAGTTCACTGAATTTGTAGTTTGTCTTCTGACTTCTTTGATAAAACATTTTGTTTAACAGATTCCTAGTTCAAGTAAAAGAAGAACGTTTTATACACATAGAACCTTTTTTTCTATAAAGAAATGTGTCACCTTCTATGACAGATGAGAGTCTGACCTCCTCATGCCAGAATCTCTCTGGTATGGACCGCCTGACCTTGCCAGATGACTCTGCGTCACCTGGATGTCACGTCTTTGTGGTAGGTATCCATCTCAGACTGCCAAACATGATATTAATGGTTGAGAGGTGGCCATCGGACTGGCCCTCCAGGCTCTGGTAGGTCAAATTTTGCTTACACAAACTGACAAGGACAATTCAAAGAGAAGTTAATGCAAGAGATGAGAGATATCTCTGGCTAGGGTGGTGCTGTACTTACAGACCGTCTATCTTTTCCTTGTGTTAAGGACAATGCTTCTGGGGAGACTTTCTGGTGTCATAGCAATACTCCACAGGGACCACTTCTGTACTTTCCCTAACTTTGTTTGCAATAAATTAAAACAGTTTTGGAATTACTTATAGGTTGATTACTTTGACACAGATAATGTGTGGATGAAACATTTTTAACCTGTAACTATATTTTAGGGTGGGAAAGAAACATGCTTTCAGTCAAAATTGGGTGTTAGACTCTCATATGAACCACTTATTAGCCACATGTCCATTGTCAGTATTTATCCTTTTGAGTCTGCTTTCTTTCCTGTAAATATTTGGACCTAAAAATATTAACTTGATTTGAAAGGATGTTTCAGGGTTAACAAAAGAGAATGATATTATACAATATGTACTTAGCAAAGTGCCAAGCGTGTAGACAGTGCTCAGTGCACAGCATCTATTAAATAAAATACTAGATATTAAAATACTAGTTTTTACCATTTGAAAAAAGTCTTTCTCCTACCTGGAATGACAGGTAATACTGGTTATAGTTCAGCTTCATTTAGAAAGTGGTAACTCCAAAAGCCATCATTTTTCTCTAGTGCCATTCTGTAAAGACTGTATTAACTGAAAACAATTAATACCTCAAAATCTCAGGAAAGCAGCATGACTTTTCTGGTTTCTTTATCCACTTTGTTTTGATATAGTATTATAGATTCTTAATAAATAATATGAATCCCAGGAAGGGACTTATTGTTAGAAATCTTGCAATTATAGCTTCAGAGTCATATCTTTAATCAGATTGAGGGTAGATCCTTATTCTTATGCTTGACAACAGTACTAAGTACAATTCGATTTAAATCTATCACGTGATACAACTATACCAAAAGATTAACTTAAGCCAAAGTACCTTGGCAGTATGACACTTTCCACATCACTAAATGAGGCAAACCAAAAAGGACCAAATTACTACTTAAACCATGTAGGAGAAAAACATACGAGAAAGTTTACCAAATACATATTTACATTTCAATGACTCACTTGGAAAACTTCCTGACAAAAGTTTGTAAATAAATATTTAATATTCATTACTGTTTTCTTTCAACTTAAGCAAGAGAAATTCAAACCTGTATCTATACTATGACAACAAATGCTAAACATAGACAGAAGCAAATTGATTGTGTATGATTGATCTGAATTCCTGTGCTTCATAAGCAAAGGAATTATCTGTTAAGGCGTAACAGGTTTTAACAGGAAAAGGATTAAGGGTTTCATTTTCCTCAATGGAGGGGCGAAATGAGCAAGATTTTTCAAGTTAACGTTCACTTCATCTGGCTCAGGTGTCAGGGATCTATATTTATCTCGGTTTAGGCATCTGAAGTGCTGGAAGTCTCAGGATGTCAGTGGCTTCACATGTCAGGATAACCTTAACGACAGACGAATGGTCAAGACCCTGAGCCTCATTTCTGAGTTCTCAGCTGTGGAAATCATGTGTTTATTTTCTGCATCTCCTCCTACAACAGTCACTCTGAAGCCAGTTTTAAGATCCTACATCTGGGCAAGCAAGCTTCTCTAAAAGTTGGTGAGCACAGTTATTTTTGTTTAGGGGTGTGGCTATAAATGTCTTTGTAGTTGGTGGACTATCATCAAGTACACACTAATACTTGTTATTTCAAACTCCTTAAGAGGCTAAATACTAACTGGTGTAATAATTTAGTTTATGATATTGTTTAAACAGAGTTATAAGCTTTTAACTAAATGGGCAGACTTTTAAGACAAAGTTTTCATTTCCACTAGTCTCTCAAGTGATCCTATGAAATTTCCATTTATACATTCTCATATCTTTTATTTTCAAAGTATCAGAAAACTTAAACTAAGTATTTTTTAAAGTACAATTTTGGTGGAACTTTTTCTTCCTTAAGTTTCTTAAGTTGATCTGTCATGTCCTGTTCTTAAACTGATTTCTTATTTTATTAACTTTCGTATGCTTTGTTTAAAAAATGTTACTCTTTTGAAAAGGATGCTTTCAAATTCCGACCAGTTCAATTTTCTGCTTACAAGTTGAAAAAACATGTTTTTAATGAGATTAGAAGTTGAATGACCTTTGTTCATGGGACCTAAAAATGTTTTTTGGTGTTTTGTCAAGACTGACAAGTATATTTAAGAAATAATCTAAAAGACTCAATCCTCTTAACAAACCCTTAGAAGAAAAAAATATTTCCATAAATAAAATTACTGATCACTAGTGATCATAGAAATTATACTAACTGTTGGCACCAGATATTTGATGGAAGGAAATTTTGTTTCATGGCAGAATTTTTGTTATATGCTGTGTTTCATACTATGGCTATATAAGACCAGGAAACAACAAAGAATGATAGAGTATGACTTATTCAGACAGGAAACTTAAGGGTATGCTTAGAGACAAATAAGTATATAATGATATACTTCTTTAGAGACAACTGCTGATACCAAAAAAGCAGTTCCATCTGACTCTATGCTATGTTACAAAGTCTGAGAATGAAATGAACAGGCTTCTTTACCTTTAAAAAAAGTCACCTTCCATAATTCTTTGGAGAATGGTCTCTTGGAGCCATGCTGAATTCAAAGGAAAGCACTCTGGACTAATACTTTTAAAAGTATTCTGTTCACTTCCTATGCAAGAACTCAGGTAGGATCTGGATCAGATGAAGAGAAACAAGCAATCTGTCCTGTTCTCAGGTATACCTGACTAAAATAAAAGAAGGAGGGTTTGTGGGACAATATATGAGACTCCTGCAATCCTGGCAAGGGGAAAGGAGAAATATTTTCAGAGGATGTACAATACAAACTGTAATTATTTGGAATTTGATCCTTTTGTAAAGGACAATGACGACTTTGCAATGAATTATTCTGTTACAGAAAGAAAGCAAACACCTGAGAATAATAAAAAGATTTTCACCTGGGGAAAAATGGTAAGCTCCCAAACTCAGAAGAATCATTGTTAGGCAAAAGAGGAAAAACAAACAAGGAAAAAAGGCTTTAAAATGCTAACAAATCGGTGGCAAAGACCATATAAGACGGCAGAGTGGACCAATCAGATGAAAGAATATGTTTTTCTTGGAATGAAGAAATACATAATAATGTACTGCCCTTGAAGTGATTAGGACTAATTTTGCTTTTAGCATAGATTGTTGGTTGAGATCACTAGCTAAGGAATTTAATATTCTTAGTATTTACAAACTAAACTTCACAGTAGAATTTTTTAAGGAAAAATTCACAAAATTTTAAAATGAAAAAGAAATGCTTTTAGATGAGAAGTGTTTTTAATTGGTCAGTTGTTTATACATTGTTGATTGCTCTTTGGATGAAAATTGAAAAGCGTGCCATCACTCTAGTACAACCTAAAAGCAGAGATCTGGAGTGGTGAGCAGGGAGGTGCTGGTGGAGGAGTGATGCTGTTTCCACACCAGGTTCCCGGAATCTGAAATCATGCCTAATCCAAAATGATTCTCTCAATCACAAACAATGAATTGTTTGTCAGGAAAAGGAAACAGTCTAAACTAGGGTAAGTGTGCCGGGGATATAAAAAGAAATACAGTTTAGTAAATAGTTTTACTGTTTTGTGTGTTGCATGTTGAAGTATACATATTGACTAAGCCACTGGAAACTTTCTCTCCATTACATCTGGCAGGTAATAAGTATGCCATTGGTTCCACGATGCACTTTCTAGTCATTTCTTTGTGGATCAGGGCAAGGTGAATTGAGCTTTGTGTCTTCTGACAAATTTAGTCTTCTGGAGAATGAATAACACTATTAAATTGGGGCTTGATATTACATTGTTAAATAGTTTAAGATGTTTTGAAATATATCCAGAGACCTTTGTCACACACTGTCATCTCAAGGAGGAAATGAGAGAAAATTGGCAGACGTTCTGGAGGTGACATAGCAGACAGCTTGGCTGCCTTCATCAACGACTCCACAGTGAACACAAATAGAAGAGCATTGTGCATCCGTCAGTGCTTGTGAACGTTAACAGTGGAGTGAGGATGGTTTTAAAAGTGATGAGTTTGATCTCAGTGTTGTTTTCTCTTATTAAATCTTCCAAACTTCAATCTTACATTCCTCCCATCTTAATTTTCCCAAATTTCTCCCATTTCATTTCACCTAAATCAAAAGGGAGGGATATTAGTACTCATGAGAACACAGTCTAATTGAAATTCATTTGGAGGTTCACTTCGTTCTATGTAGAACTTCATTATTACTCTATTTGAAATGTAACAGGTGCTGTTATAAGGGTTCTTTCTTATATCTCACTCTAGGAAGCTTTGGAAATAAAGAAATAATAGGTTATTCAGTACAGTGGTCCCATCTCATGGACCCTAAATACAGTATCTTCTCAGAGTAGGCATACACTTTAGTAAGTGGCATCTTTCCTACAAGTATTCTTACTTTGCTGCTAAGTCATTTCAATCGTGTCCAACTCTGTGTGACCCCCATAGACGGCAGCCCACCAGGCTCCCCCGTCCCTGAGATTCTCCAGGCAAGAACACTGGAGTGGGTTGCCATTTCCTTCTCCAATGCATGATAGTGAAAAGTGAAAGTGAAGTCACTCAGTCATGTCTGATTCTTCGTGACACCATGGACTGCACCCTACCAGGCTCCTCCATCCATGTGATTTTCCAGGCAAGAGTACTGGAGTAGGGTGCCATTGCCTTCTCTGATTTTTACTTTGATGGGACCCTAAAACAACAAACCTATTTTGGTTGAATACATAATAGAGTCATCCTCTTTCAGATAAACTTATTTCTCGATGCATTTGTTGAAAAATATTTGAGTACTTACTCTATGTCAGACATTGTTGTAAGCTACAGAAAACATTATTAGATACCTTATTGTGCTGAACACTGACAAGGATCCAGGATCTTTTTATTTTCAGGTGGTGGTTCTAAATTTTGTTTCTATGGAATGAAACCTTTTGATGAAATTGAAAAAAGAAAACCTTAAGTTAGTAAATGATGAAGACACAAGTTGAATTCTGTGGATACTTTGCCACCACTGCACACAAACAGACCCCGTAAGGGCCTATCAATCTCCTGAAGAAAACAGGCCAAACAAGTGACTTAAAAATAATACGATATTTACAGGAGGAATAGAAGGAAGATACCAGAGTGAGCATCTTGCTGTTGCCGTTATAAATGTATAATTGACTCTTAAAATTCTAGTAACTAACATATATAACACATGGAAATACCTCCAAAACATAATAACTGTACTGTGTGCTCTAAGGCTTGTTGTTGTTATTGCTCAGTTGTTCAGTTGTGTCTGACTCTTTGCGACCCCACGAACTGCAGCATGCCAGGCTTCCCTGTCCTTCACTATCTCCTGAATTTGCTCAAACTCATATCCATGAGTTTGAGACGATGATACCATTCAACCATGTCATCCTTTGTCGCCTCCTTATCCTCCTGTCCTCAATCTTTCCAAGCATCAGGGTTTTTTGCAATGAGTTGGCTCTTTGTATCAGGTGGCCCAAGTATTGGAGCTTCAGCATCAGCATCAGTCCTTCCAGTGAGTATTCTGGGTTGATAACCTTTAGGATTGACTGGTTTGATCTCCTTGCTATCCAAGAAACTCTCAAGAATCTTCTTCAGCACCGCAGTTGAAAAGCATCAATTCTTTGGTGCTCAGCCTTCTTTATGGTCCAACTCTCACATCCATACATGACTACTGGAAAAACCATAGTTTTGACTAGATGGACCTTTGTCAGAAAAGTGATGTCTCTGCTTCTTAGTACACTGGCTAGATTTGTCATAGCTTTTCTTCCAAGAAGCAAGCACCTTTTAATTTCATGGTTGCAGTCCACAGTGTTTTTGGAGCCCAAGAAAATAAAGTCTGTCAATGTTTCCATTTTTCCCCATCTATTTGCCATGAAGTGATGGGACTGGATGCTATGATCTTAGCTTTTTGAATGTTGAGTTTTAAGCCAGTTTTTTCTCTCTCCTATTTTGCCTTCATCAAGAGGCACTTTAATTTCTCCTCAGTTCCTGCCATTAGGGTGGTGTCCTCTGCATATCTGAGGTTATTGATATTTCTCCTGACAATCTTGATTCCAGCTTGTGCTTCATCCAGCCCAACATTTCTCATGATGTACTCTGAATATAAGTTAAATAAGTAGGGTGATGATATACAGTCTTGATGTACTCATTTCCCAATTTGGGACCAGTCCATTGTTCCATGTCTGGTTCTAACTGTTGCTTCTTGACTGACCTACAGGTTTCTCAGGAGGCAAGTAAGATGGTCTAGTATTCCCATCTCTTTCAGAATTTTCCAGTTTGTTGTGACCCACATAGTTAGGGATTTAAGGTAATCAGTGAAGCAAAAGTAAATGATTTTCTGGAATTGCTTTGCTTTTTCTATGATTCAACAGATGTTGGCAATTTGATCTCTGGTTCCTCTGCATTGTCTGAATACAACTTGCACATTTGGAAGTTCTCGGTTCACATACTGTTGAAGTCTAGCTTGAAGGATTTTGAGCATTACCTCACTAGCATGTGAAATGAGTACAACTGTGTGGTAGTTTGAACATTCTTTGGCATTGCCTTTCTTTGGGGTTGGAATGAAAACTGACCTTTTCCAGTTCTGTGGCCACTGCTGAATTTTCCAAATTTGCTGGCATATTGAGTGCAGCACTTTAACAGTATCATCTTTTAGGATTTTAAATAGTTCAACTAGAATTGCATCACCTCCACTAGTTTTGTTCATAGTGATGCTTCCTAAGGCCCACTTGACTTCACACTGCAGGATGTCTGGCTCTAGGTGAGTGACCACACCATCATGGTTTTCTGGGTCATTAAGACCTTTTTTGTATAGTTCTTCTGTGTATTCTTACAACTTCTTCTTAATCTCTTTTGCTTCTGTTAGGCCTTTCTTGTTTCTTTCCTTTATTATGCCCATCTTTGCATGAAATGTTCCCTTGACATCTCTAATTTTCTGGAAGAGATCCCTAGTCTTTCCTAGTCTATTGTTTTTCTCTATTTATTTTCATTGTTCACTGAAGAAGGCTTTCTTATATCTCCTTTGGAGAGATAATCTTTGAAACATTTGGAGTTCCAAAGCTATTCTTTGGAATTCTCCATCAACTGTGTATATTTTTCCCTTTCTCCTTTACCTCTCACTCCTCTTCTCGTCTCAGATATTTATCTCAGCTATCTTATTTCAGACAACCTTTTGCCTTCTTGCATTTCTTTTTCTGGGGGGATAGTTTTGGTCACTGCCTCTGTATGGTGTTATGAATCTCTGTCCATAGTTCTTTAGGCACTCCATCTATCAGATCTAATTCCTTGAATCTATTCATCATCTCCACTGTAAAATCATAAGGGATTTGATTTAGGTCATACCCAAATGGCCTAGTGTTTTTTGTTACTTTATTCTATTTAAGCCTCGATTTTGTGATGAGAAACTGATGTTCTGAGTCACAGTCAGCTCCAGGTCTTGTTTTCACTAACTATATAGAACTTTTCCATCTTCAGCTACAAATGATATAATCAATCTGATTTTGGTATTGACCATCTGGTGATGTCCGCATGTAGATTGATCTCTTGTGTTGCTGGAAGAGGTGTTTGCTATGATCAGTGCATTGTCTTGGCAAAACTCTGTTAGCCTTTGTCCTGCTTCTTTTTTGTACTCCAAGGCCAGACTTGCCTGTTACTCCAGGTATCTCTTGACTTTCTACTTTTGCATTCTAGTCCCCCGTGATGAAAAGGACATCTTTTGTTCGTGTTAGTTCTAGAAGGCCTTGTAGGTCTTTGTATAAATTTTCAACTTCAGCTTCTCTGGCATCAGTGGTTGGGGCATAGACTTGGATTACTGTGATGTTGAATGGTTTGCCTTGGAAACAAACTAAGATCATTCTGTCACTTTTGAGTCTGCATCTAATTACTGCATTTCAGACTCTTTTGTTGACTCTGATGTCTACTCCATTTCTTCTAAGGAATTCTTGCCCACAGTAGTAGATATAATGGTCACCTGAATTAATTTTTCCCATTCCCATCCATTTTAGCTTAGCTTCCTAAATTTACTTCTGATTGAAGTGTTTTTGTCTGCAGTGGGGGACAAATGTAATCTAAATTGTAGTTGAGTCTCTTGGCAGAAAGACTCTAGTTTGCATGGAAACATATAGTTTTTATGAGCCCAGTCTTTAAGAGCTGCTTGGTCAAAAGTTACATCCAAGCAGACACGTAGACAGGGAATTCCAGTGCATTACCTTGAGCTGTGATAAGCCCAGTGCTCAGAGATACCAGCTCTGTTCTTTGATAAAAGGCGTCTGTTTACAGACCTTTGCTGTTATGTGGAGTCTGCGCTTCTTGCTGGGCTGTAAACTCCATGAAGGCTGGGTTTCATTTGCAACTTAGTATCAGCAATATCCAGTGCTGGATACACAGTAAGCACTTAATAAGCAGATAGTACCTATTTATTCAAAAATAGGTGTAAATATTTTATAACCCAAAAGGTTCACCTTCCAATGAGGTCTAAATTAGGATCTTAAGAATTTTTAGTCATGTAAAACAATTTAAAATCTTTTATCTCCATTTCTTATGCTGAGCACTTTAAAAAAAAAATCCATCTTGACATAAATCTCTACCATAAAGTAATACATAGATGTGTGCAGTTTTGTGAGTGAGAAATCCTCAGGAAAGCAGTTTCATGGAATATTACCATCACCAGTACCACCCTCACCTTTCTCAGCATGTCTGTCTTATTTTATTTTATTTTTTTTAAACTCTCTTTCACTCTCTCTGTGTAGGGTGGATCATCTATTAAAATTATAAAATTTAACAGAAATATTCTGTTTCATGCTACGCTACGTATGCAAATTCACAGACACTGATAATTTCTCAATGAACCAAATCCGTGAAGCTCATTCATCTCACCTAATGCCATGAAAACCTTATCGTTTTTCCCGTTCTACGTGCAGAGCTTAGATACGTTTGCTTCTGTGTCCCGTCTCCTAGGTGTCTACAGTACATCTACCAAGTGTTTAGATAGAGCCAGAGAAAAATTCAGTCCTTCCACTCTGGGTCCAATGGGCATTTTTAAGATTTGCTAACAGGGAAAGTACAGGTTTTGATTTCTCCACTTCTCACTTCATGGGAAACCACAGCATAGTAGATGTTCTTTGTTAGCCTAATCACACATACCTCCAAAACCCTCCCTTGAGGTGGATGTAATGGCCACAGCAAGTGGAGAGATACAGACATCATTCTCTATCTTCTTTCTCAATTCATTGGTCAGAGTTGCGTCCTGACCTCATTGAGAGTTTGTCTCCTGTTATCCAAACTTCTTTGTTTCGCATACTACAGTTCAGTTATAGCAGTTGCGCAAAACTCTATGTTTTACCGGATGAAGTCAGGAAAACCAGGATTAGGCAAGGAAAAAAAGCAAATTCTAATATTAGGGGGCAAACAGAAAGGAAGCTTACCATAATGATCCCTTCCCTCTTCTCTACCTCATTAAAATTCCCCCTGTGTATGAAAGGTGCCATTTTGTTTTCTTCCTCACATCTCCCATGCAGAACTCTGTACATAGTAACAGCAGGAGCATTTGTGAAGCTGAAATCCTGTAGAATAAATAAAAGCAATTGAAACCATTTGAATGGGCTTTTGTGAGAAGAAAACTTGTTTAATAATAATTTACCATGGCAGAGCAGCAGCTATGAAGTTGAGCTTTTTCCCTCCGGTTTAAGGCTAAAAGTCACCTTTCAGCAGGTCTTCCAATGTTCACATTTGTTCACAACAAAAGCTGCAAACATTGGAAGTTAGAATAGTTCTTGGCACATTCTTAAACCATGATTCACTAATTTTTTTTTTTTTTTTTTTTTTAACAAGTGAGGACTCTGAGGCCCAAAGAAGTGAAGTGAGCTTTCACGTCTGGGCCAAGCCTTTGGATTGCCCTTTCTGCAGTTTTTCTAGGCTCCCCCTTCCATTCAACACCAACATCTATTTTCTTATGGTTTCAAACTATAACCTAGCTGTTGAAGAGACCCAAATCTTTTCACCACCCCCATCTCTTCCCTGATTATTAGACTCATCCATTTATGTGCCTACTGCTCAAGTTCTAGACATGGATGCATTACTCGTGAGTTGAAAGTGTCTAACCTCTTTCAACACATTATCTTGTCACTGTGCTTTGATTCATGAGGTGCAGTTTATGCTCAAAATTGTAAACAAATCCGATTGAGTTTTGTTTCCTACTCTGCTTGAGTATCTTCTAAAGTTCAGTAAAACATGCATATATATGTACTCTGCAAACACTTTTAAACTAACAGGCTGGATTAAATTATAATAGCTAATTGTAACCTACTGGTATGTTCAGGGCACTCACACTAATTATGAAAAATGCCTAGTATTTAATGAAAGGTACTGGGAATCACTGGTTGAGATACTCTCCATAGCTGGATTGAAAAGATTTGAAACCTGGAATCTGCCACTTTCCAGATCTGTGACCTTGGGGAATATATTAAACCTCTTT
Organism: Oryx dammah; assembly: GCF_014754425.2. Classification (NCBI taxonomy): domain Eukaryota; kingdom Metazoa; phylum Chordata; class Mammalia; order Artiodactyla; family Bovidae; genus Oryx; species Oryx dammah. Next base: position 40,969,539 of record NW_024070202.1, on the reverse strand, counting down.
GTATCTCTGCTTTGTCTGTTAAATAAGATTAATATAAGTACTGCCTTTATGGACCAGTTGCTCAAAATAAGCAAGTGACTATGTAAAATATGCAAGTGCCTTGCACATAAGTTCTGAAGAAGGGTTAATTACCATTATTTAATTCTCACAATAGTTTTAAATAGGCAGTGTTTCCCTCGTATAGGTATGAGTAAACATGCTCATAGAGATTAAGATATTTCCCTGGGTCCTGCAGTTAGTGAGAATGCTAGATAGAGCTATCCAGCCCCACCCCAGTCAGTTCAGTCACTCAGTCGTGTCCGACTCATTGAGACACCATGAATTGCAGCATGCCAGGCCTCCCTGTCCATCACCAACTCCCGGAGTTCACTCAAACTCACGTCCATCGAGTCCGTCATGCCATCCAGCCATCTCATCCTCTGTCGTCCCCTTCTCCTCCTGCCCCTAATCCCTCCCTGCATCAGAGTCTTTTCCAATGAGTCAACTCTTTGCATGAGGTGGCCACAATACTGGAGTTTCAGCTTTAGCATCAGTCCTTCCAAAGAAATCCCAGGACTGATCTTCTTTAAAATGGACTGGTTGGATCTCCTTATAGTCCAAGGGACTCGCAAGAGTCTTCTCCAACACCACAGTTCAAAAGCATCAATTCTTTGACATTCAGCTTTCTTCACAGTCCAATTCTCACATCCATACATGACTACTGGAAAAACCATAGCCTTGACTAGATGGACCTTTGTTGGCAAAGTAATGTCTCTGCTTTTGAATACGCTATCTAGGCTGGTCATAACTTTCCTTCCAAGGAGTAAGCGTCTTTTAATTTCATGGCTGCAATCACCATCTGCAGTGAGTTTGGAGCCCCAAAAATAAAGTCTGACACTGTTTCCCCATCTATTTCCCATGAAGTGATGGGACCAGATGCCATGATCTTTGTTTTCTGAATGTTGAGCTTTAAGCCAACATTTTCACTCTCCTCTTTCACTTTCATCAAGAGACTCTTTAGTTCCTCTTCACTTTCTGCCATAAGGGTGGTGTCATCTGCATATCTGAGGTTATTGATATTTCTACCAGCAATCTTGATTCCAGCTTGTGCTTCTTCCAGCCCAGCGTTTCTCATGAAGTACTCTGCATAGGAGTTAAATAAGCAGGGTGACAATATACAACCTTGATGTACTCCTTTTCCTATTTGGAACCAGTCTGTTGTTCCATGTCCAGTTCTAACTGTTGCTTCCTGACCTGCATATAGGTTTCTCAAGAGGCAGGTCAGGTGGTCTGGTATACCCATCTCTTTCAGAATTTTCTACAGTTTATTGTGATCCACACAGTCAAAGGCTTTGGCATAGTCAATAAAGCAGAAAGAGATGTTTTTCTGGAACTCTCTTGCTTTTTCCATGATCCAGTGGATGTTGGCAATTTGATCTCTGGTTCCTCTGCCTTTTCTAAAACCAGCTTGAACATCGGGAAGTTCACGGTTCATGTACTGCTGAAACCTGGCTTGGAGAATTTTAAGCATTACTTTACTGGTGTGTGAGGTGAGTGCAATTGTGTGGTAGTTTAAGCATTTTTTGGCATTGCCTTTCTTTGGAATTGGAATGAAAACTGACTTTTCCAGTCCTGTGGCCACTGCCGAGTTTTCCAAATTTGCTGGCATATTGAGTGCAGCACTTTCATAGCATCATCTTTCAGGATTTGAAATAGATCAACTGGAATTCCATCACCTCCACTAGCTTTGTTTGTAGTGAGGCTTTCTAAGGCCCACTTGACTTCACATACCAGGATGTCTGGCTCTAGGTGAGTGATCACACCATTGTGATTATCTGGGTCATGAAGATTTTTTTTGTACAGTTCTTTTGTGTATTCTTGCCACCTCTTCTTAATATCTTCTGCTTCTGTTAGGTCCATACCATTTCTGTCCTTTATCGAGCCCGTCTTTGCATGAAATGTTCCCTTGGTATGTCTAATTTTCTTGAAGAGATCTCTAGTCTTTCCCATTCTATTGTTTTCCACTGTTTCTTTGCATTGATCGCTGAGGAAGGCTTTCTTATCTCTCCTTGCTATTCTTTGGAACTCTGCATTCAGATATTTATATCTTTCCTTTTCTCCTTTACTTTTTGCTTCTCCATTCTTTCTTTTTATATTGTTGCTCTGAGCCTAAAACCTAGAATTCATTTTGTTTTTTAACCCCTCTACCTAGCTCATTACTAACCAAGTCTTGGCTGTTTACACTACCTTCTAAAATCCCCGAATGACTCTGTATTGCATTCAAGAGAAGTTTCTGAGAGAATGAATTCCTAGGTATTCAGGCAAAACCCTCAGCCTGGTATATTATGCATTACATTAGGGCTTCATGATGTCATTTGTGCCCACCTCTCCAGTGTCCTTTCTTTTCCAAAACTCGTACATTGTACCAAAGCCTTACCAAACTGTATTTCTCCTGTGGTACAATTTCTTAGGCATCTGTAGTTTAGGGGCATGCCTCCAATCCCTTTGCTGTCTCCCCCTTCCTTTCCTGGACCCTGTGTACTACATGCAGTAAGCTATCGCTTCTTCCACCAGCAGTCCTTTCAATTTCTTACATGACCCACCATTTTTCTTCCCACCTGGGTGTAGGAGTCACAGTAAATCAATATTATAATAGTCTGTTTACAAAGCTGTCTTCCTAGGGATGCTGTGGGCTACTTGCATGAAAATACCAGGTTTTTGTTCTGTTGATTCCCTCATTTCATCCCAATTATTAGTCCAGGCTAAGAATGCTTAAGGAATTTATTTTATTTTCCTGTTTCAGTGGCTACAGGTTAATGAAACATTTACCAGTGTAAATGGAAGAATAAAAGCATAAACAAATGAGAAGCAAAGTGAATGATTCAAACTATTATAGAAAAGTAGCTTCAACAGTAATCTAATATTTTTTAAAAATGCAAAAAGCTTGATAGGGGAAATGATCCAATATGAGAACGAGTAAAAATCATTGCAAAAAGCATGGAGCCAGAATTTGTGTATCTTCTGGGTTGCGATCCAGTGGTGAAGGAGCCAGATCAGAAGAAGTTGGTTCAGGTTGCAGGCGTAACTGCTTGGCAAGTGCTTGCCATGTAGGCAAGAGGTTGAGGACAAGATAAGATTAGAGGACATATACTATCATGGGTAAGCCCAGTTGAGAGTCTTACGTAGTTTTAAATTCTTCCTTCTTTTGGAAAATAAGGACTACTAAGTGAGTGCTGGAAACTACAGAGTATGAAGTATTCTCACAGCACTAGGCTCAATTTTAGTAGTTGTTTAAATCAAACAAGATTTAACACACTAGATCTCAAAATATTGGCATGCATGAGAGTAACTAAGAATGCTTGATGCTTAGGCCATGCTTAGGCTATCCCCTTGCTCTCTGAACATCCCTTGCTCAACCACTCCCTGCCCACCTACACCCTACTCACATCCTACCTACCTTCCTTGTTAATCACTGAATCTAATCAATAAATGCCTACAAACTTGTCCCTGGCCCCAACTAGTGATTCTTCCAATCTTTCTCTTCCTTTCCTTTGCTTCTTTTTTTATTTTTTTTGGCTTTACCACATTGTGTTAGTTTCTGCTGTACAAGGAACTGAATCAGTTATATGTATACATATATCCCCTCCCTTTTGGACTGTCCTCTGCCCCACCCCATCCCACCCATCTAAGTCATCACAGTCCAGGAGCTGAATAAAATAGAAAGCTAGTGGGCACTGCGGTCCTAATCTTCTGATCAGAACATCTCCACCAAGATAGCTCATCAAAGGGGAATCAGGGATGCATTCCTCTATTGGTTTCTCTGATAACTGATGACTCAACCTGATGTCAACTGCTGACTTCCCTCTCCACATCCTCTGGCCCCCTGCCAGCAGACTGCTGCCATGTCTTGCCCATTGTCTGTCCCACATGGTGGAGTGTCAATTCAAGAACTTGCTTCTGACATGTAAGATCCCCCATTCATTACACCACTGATGTGTCTGCCCCTGACTTTGAGCTCTTTAATCAGGCTTATGGCTGAGCAAGCACAGAGCATGCAGCCCAAGTGTAGCTGTAATGCCTGCTTCTAAGCAATTCGTTGTTATATGTCATATTGTTATAATTTTATAACTGTCTTCATTATCATTGTCATTGTTACTCTTATTTTTTACATTTGTACCCTGATCTTCCCATCTTGCTGATTATCTGACATTTTAATCCCTTCTAAATACACACTTTGTCTTAATCTCTTCTAAATTATGAAAATTCACCTACAACTATCTTGGTAACCCTTTACTGGGAGGGTTATTAGTTTCCTAGTGATATTTAGCTTTTCTTTTGTGCTCCTCTTTCCATGGGATTTCCCAGGCAAGAATATTGGAGTAGGGTCACCATTTCCTTCTCCAGGGGGTCTTCCCAGCCCAGGGATCAAACTCATATCTCCTGCTTGGCAGGCAGATTCTTTACAGCTGAGCTACCAGGGAAGCCATGCTTTTTATAGATATAATGTAATACATATATAAGAAGAGTATAATATTTTCAACATAGTGGCTAAGACTTGGTATTCAGACTTAAAATTTTCTATTATAACCCTTTCTTCTTTCTAGTTGTAAAACAGGGTTATAAGACAACTCTTCAGTGTTTCATGGTTCTTCAGCTCATGATCTGCCTCTCCTTGTGCCCTGATTCGTGTTCTTCATCTCAGTGGGATATTTCACTCCATACTTGAAACAGTAGCTTTAGCCTCAGAATCTTTGTCTAGTGTCATTTTGCATACCCCATAATAATCTCTCCTGTTCCTCATCACTGTGTCATCTACTAATGTTCCTTCTGTGAAGTTCTATTTGTTGTTGTTGTTTTAGTTGCTAAGTTGTGTCCAGCTCTTTGCGACCCCATGGACTGTATGCCTGCCAGGATCCTCTGTCCATTGTATTTCCCAGGCAAGCGTATTGGAGTGGGTTGCCATTTCCTTTTCCACGGGATCTTCCCTGCTCAGGGACTGAAGCCACATCTTCTGCATTGGCAGGTGGATTCTTTACTGTTGAGCCACCAGGGAAGCCTGATGTTCTATTTACTCTTCTTCTAAATTCCGGGAAATTATATAACCAAATGCATCAGAACCACCTGATAACACAGGCGTGAGCAGTCAGACTTTTTAGCTGCCTTATTACTGTCCTTGCCCTTAAGCCAGAGGCTACCAAGAAGACACCTGTAGTTGAAAAAGTTGAGTTCATTACCTATTACAAAGAGGAAAAAGTGTGCTATGGGGTCAGAAGGCATTAAAAAGAACCTCTTATAAAAGCTGAACTTCAGTTGAGTGATCTGGGGAGAGAGTTTAAGGAAGTAGAGCATTACTCTGAATTGAATGTTGTCAGGAAGCAGGGTAATTTTACGATCTGGTGCCTTAATAAGTCTTATTTAGGAAGAGGGAAGATAAGCCTGTCTTGGTAGTGCAGCAGCAGTGACTCAGATTAGCTGGGAAAGGGGGACATGCAATGCCTGTGGCTTAGACAGTGTTCGTAAGAGGTCTGTATTCGGACAGAATTACAGAGTATTTTGTTTTTGTCTTGATTCTTCATGATCATAGAGTGTCCTTGCCTAAAGCTGATGCTCTGTGAAATTGCTTCTGTTCAACATGAGGATACCACAGCCAGGTGTGAGAGCCAGGGCAGTGTCCAGAAAGAACAAGGCCTAAGGGACAGCACCGGGGCCAGGTCCTGGATGTCAGGGGTTGTTTTCTCTCTCATGAAAAAATTCTTTGCTGCTTCAGTAATTAAACTTACTTCCATGAAATCCACTTTCCTATACTTTAGTGATAAGATTCCAACAGTTCTTTGTAATTTCCTCCCTAAGCCCTATGGTATGCTCAACCCATTGTGTATTTTAATACAAAATTTCATTCCTCTTAAGCTAGCAATATGATGATGATCAATAAGGACCACAAAAGTAGCTTGATCTATGTATAATAATACAAAGGGCACAATTGTTTAGGGAACTGATTATTTTTTGTACTTATACCATAAACACTAATTTTTTGTGTAAATATAAACCACTGGCATATAGGAAATAAATGGAATAAAATTTTAATTTTATTTAGTGGAAGTCACTTGTGAGGACTTTAAAGGGTCTTTCCACTTACTATATAGAAAAGAGTTTAATAATCAGAGACTGGAATTTTGGAGTTGGGAATTATGATGAATCAAAATATCTCTGGAAATATATACTAGGCTAAACATATAAATGTGGTTAAAAACCTTACTACTTAGACATTCTAGATGCCTACTAAAAAAAGTGAGAAAATCTTTTTCTTTTACATAATGGACTGTCATTATCATAAGTTTTACTTAAAGAAAAGAACACCTAATTAAGAGATTTAAGTTCATGATTGAATAATCTTTAAGTAATGTATGGATTTTAAATGAGTAGAAACTGACAAATGTCCCATGCTAATAATTTGCTTTGTAACTTGTTACAGATATGTAAAGAAAGTGTTGTGGGTGGAAGGCTCTGAAGAAAGGAGGAGATAAGGTTATATAAATCAGGCCTATTCTATTCTAAGTCACACATGAAAAAATATCTTCCACAATGTAATATTTAATGTATTTGTAATATTGCTAAATATAATAATTTTTTTGACTTATATGATCTTTAAACATGAGTTATTTGATAGGCTTCAGATTACCAATTTCATATGTAAGATTAAGTTTCTTCATCTTTGAGTTTTTTGATTGGTTTTAGAATAGAATAAAAGCAATAAAGAAGAAATAGTTACTTATTTTCCAACTCTGCTTTATTTATCATACGGTCTTATTAGTAACAATAAGATGTTTTGATTGAACTTCATGAAATTTGGCCTTTATTTACCCTTGAAGATATGATCTAAACCAAGAAAGATGCTCATTTTTCATTGTCTCTTACGGTTTACTCTTTTGTATGATTCTATTTCATCTTTCCTGTTTTCAAGGAAAATGTGTAGTTATGTTTTATGTGAACCAGAAATAATAATTTATAACAGGAAATGGAAATTAAAAAGTTAAAATTCAAGTTAAATATTTAACTTTTAATTAGACAATAAGGCTTAAATCATTTTAAAGACTATAGATACTTGTCATGGGCATAGAGGTGGGTCTATTCTCTCTTAGTACAATCGAAGGCAGCACTTTGGATCCTTAAATCTGAATGGTTCAATAATTAAATTACAGAAGATTCCTGATAACTGATTTAATTCTTTGTTAACAGTAATAAATGAGAATACAATAAATATCCTTGGCTACTTGGGAACTTAGTCTATTCTTGGAGTCTATTTCATGCGGGGCCAAATTAGTATAATGTGCTTTTGGATGTGTGTGTTCTTTAATATTACTTCCAGAAGTTTACTACAGATGAACTTATATAACTGCTTTTTGTCAAAAGAAGTATTTTGAGTACCCATTTAAGCAGTAGGTACCTATCAGAAGTGAAAAGGATTCAAGCCAATCAACTTTCTTACCTGAAATATTCCTGCACAAGGTGTGCTTCTGCAAACTCTTTAACACACCACAGATGGTCTCAAAACTGTTGTTGTGACTGATGCCAGAATAAAAAGGTAGCTTTCTTATTCTTTTTTACATATATTCCTTTCTTCTTGGAGCATATCAGGCTTGGAGGCAAACAGTGGCAATGGTTTTCAACTGCAAAAACTATCCAGATGATTTCTTCCAGAGTCTCCTTTTTCCCCATTGTCATTAGGCTTAGATTCTCCTCTCTTCCATCCTATCCTTTTTGAACTGTCATAATGCATTTACATTTTATACATCTACTGGCCAAACAAGAAAGATTACATGTTCAACAAAAAGCAGGCTCATATAATCATTTTTTTCCATTGTTTCTTCCAACAAGGTCCAGTTATTGACTCTAGACTAAGTAAACCAAAGGATCAATGTTTCCTGCTTACTCTTCCATGGCTGTTTGCAGTGGACCTCTCCATCTCTTGATCTTTGTTCCTCACCCTCATCCCCACATCTCTTCCCCAACTCCCATGAGGCTGAGCATGGCCCTAAGTCCAGCAACCTCAGCCTGGAATGTGAAGTGGGGAAAGTGAGAAATTAGGAGATTAAATACTTCCTAATAAAGCTCAACATTCAGAAAACGAAGATCATGGCATCTGGTCCCATCACTGCATGGGAAATAGATGGGGAAACAGTGTCAGACTTTATTTTGGGGGCTCCAAAATCACTGCAGATGGTAACTGCAGCCATGAAATTAAAAGACATTTACTCCTTGGAAGGAAAAATTATGACCAACCTAGATAGCATATTCAGAAGCAGAGACATTACTTTGCCGACTAAGGTCCGTCTAGTCAAGGTTATGGCTTTTCCTGTGGTCATGTATGGATGTAGAGTTGGACTGTGAAGAAGGCTGAGCGCCGAAGAATTGATGGTTTTGAACTGTGGTGTTGGAGAAGACTCTTGAGAGTCCCTTGGACTGCAGGAAGATCCAACCAGTCTATTCTGAAGGAGATCAACCCTGGGATTTCTTTGGAAGGACTAATGCTAAAGCTGAAGCTCCAGTACTTTGGCCACCTCATGCGAAGAGTTGACTCATTGGAAAAGACTCTGATGCTGGGAGGGATTGGGGGCAGGAGGAGAAGGGGACGACAAAGGATGAGATGGCTGGATGGCATCACTGACTCGATGGATGTGAGTCTGAGTGAACTCCGGGAGTTGGTGATGGACAGGGAGGCCTGGCGTGCTGCGATTCATGGGGTTACAAAGAGTTGGACACGACTGAGCAACTGAACAGAGCTGAATATTAATATCAACTGAAGTCTGTGCAGGCTCTAGTTATCTGCTCTGCTATTTGTAGAGCAAATCCTATGTCACTTCAGCCTGAGCCAATATAAAAGTGTCAAGTCCCTCAGTTCCTCTGACCTTTAGTGTATTGTCTCTGCTTTTACCAGGACTGTTACTTCAGTTCTTACCCAGTCTTCATTACTTCTCTTTCTACCTTTGCTGTTATGCTCCAGGGCACCATCAGAAAAACAAAAAGCTTAACTAGAATCTCTCACCCACTCATGATGATGGCTGTAAGGACATGCTTTCGTTTTATGACCCTCTTTGCCACAGCTGCTGCCATGAACTGCACCATTTTCCCACTAATCCAAACTCTGTCGGGAAAAAGTCCACCTTCTCTTCATTAGACTGAACACAAGTCTTAGTGCAGAGCTATCTATCTTCCCAGTACTTGCTTAGTTTTCTATGTAGATGCTCATCCCAACTTACTGCTTTTAACTTGGCCCTTTAAAAGTGAAAACACTTATCCCTGCCCCTATTTACAATTACTTAACAGTTCTATTTTGCTTCCAGAATAACATTCAATCTCCTTGAAATATTATACAAGGAGCTACAACATCTGGCCTTCACCCCTTCTTCTCACTTTTTCTCTTCCCTTAAAAATCAATTTTTGTTATTTTACAAATATATCACTCACTCCTATCTTGAATTTGTGCTATACAGCTTCCCACCAGTCATCCACTTTACACATGGTCGTATTACATGTCAATACTACTCTCTCAATTCTTCCCACTCTCCTCTTTCTCTCCTGTGTCCACATGCCCATTCTCTATGTCTATTCTTGCCCTGAAGAGAGGTTTATCTGTATCATTTTTCTAGATTCCACATCAGTTCAGTTCAGTTCAGTTGCTCAGTCATGTCCGCCTCTTGTGACCCCATGAGTCACAGCACGCCAGGCCTCGTTGTCCATCACCATCTCCCGGAGTTCACTCATGTTCATGTCCATCGAGTCGGTGATGCCATCCAGCCATCTCATCCTCTGTCATCCCCTTCTCCTCCTGCCCCCAATCCCTCCCTGCATCAGGGTCTTTTCCAATGAGTCAGCTCTTCGCATAAGGTGGCCAAGGTATTGGAGTTTTAGCTTCAGCATCAGTCCTTCTAATGAACACCCAGGACTGATCTCCTTTAGAATGGACTGGTTGGATCTCCTTGCAGTCCAACTGACTCTCAAGAGTCTTCTCCAAGTTCAAAAGCATCAATTCTTTGGCACTCAGCTTTCTTCACAGTCCAGCTCTCACAACCACACACACATGACCACTGGAAAAACCATAGCCTTGACTAGACGGACCTTTGTTGGCAAACTAATGTCTCTGCTTTTGAATATGCTATCTAGGTTGGTCATAACTTTCCTTTCAAGGAGTAAGCATCTTTTAATTTCATGGCTGCAGTCACCATCTGCAGTGATTTTGGAGCCCCCCAAAATAAAGTCTGACACTGTTTCAACTGTTTCCCCATCTATTGCTCATGAAGTGATGGGACCGGATGCCATGATCTTCGTTTTATGGATGTTGAGCTTTAAGCTAACTTTGTCACCCTCCTCTTTCACTTTCATCAAGAGGCTTTTTAGTTCTTCTTCACTTTCTGCCATAAAGGTGGTGTCATCTGCATATCTGAGGTTACTGATATTTCTCCTGGCAATCTTGATTCTAGCTTGTGCTTCTTCCAGCCCAGCGTTTCTCATGATGTACTCTGGATAGAAGTTAAATAAGCAGTGTGATAATATACAGCCTTGACGCACTCCTTTTCCTATTTGAAACCAGTCTGTTGTTCCATGTCCAGTTCTAACTGTTGCTTCCTGACCTGCACGCAGGGTTTCTCAAGAGGCAGGTCAGGTGGTCTGGTATTCCTGTCTCTTTCAGAATTTTCCGCAGTTTATTGTGATCCACACAGTCGAAGGCTTTGCCATAGTCGGTAAAGCAGAAAGAGATGTTTTTCTGGAACTCTCTTGCTTTTTTCCATGATCCAGTGGATGTTGGCAATTTGATCTCTGGTTCCTCTGCCTTTTCCAAAACAAGCTTGAACATCTGGAAATTCACGGTTCACATGTTGCTGAAGTCTGGCTTGGAGAATTTTGAGGATTACTTTACTAGTGTGTGAGATGAGTGCAATTGTGTGGTTGTTTGTGCATTCTTTGGCATTGCCTTTCTTTGGGATTGGAATGAAAACTGACCATATATATGCATTAATTCCACATATATGCATAAATATACGATATTTGTTTTTCCCTTTCTGACTTACTTCACTCTGAATTACAGTCTCTAGGTCCATCCACATCTCTACAAATGACACAATTCCTTTCCTTTTTTATGGCTGAGTAATATTCCATTGTATATCTGTACCACATCTTCTTTATCCATTTCTCTGTTGATGGGCATTTAGGTTGCTTCCATGCCCTGGCTGTTGTAAGTAGTGTTGCAATGAATATTGTGGTATATGTGTCTTTTGGAATTATGGTTTTGTTTGGGTATATGCCTAGAAGTGGGATTGCTGGGTCATATGGTAGATTTATTCCTAGTATTTTGAGAAATTTCTCTACTGTTCTCCGTAGTGGCTCTATCAATCTACAATCTCATCAACAATGCAAGAGGGCTCCCTTTTCTCCACACCCTCTATGACATTTATCATTTACAAATTTTGTGATGATGGCCAATCTGATTGGTATGAGGTAATACCTCATTGTAGTTTTGATTTGTATTTCTCTAATATTTAGTGATGTTGAGTATCTTTTCATGTGCCTCTTGAGCATCTGTATATCTTCTTCGGATAAATATCTGTCTGCTTAGGACTTCTCGCCCCAGCTTTTTTTTTTTTTTTTTTAGATTGTTTGTATTTTATATGTTGAGCTGTATGAGCTGCTTTAATGGGAACACGTGTACACTCATGGTGGATTCATGTTGATGTATGGCAAAACCAATACAGTATTGTAAAGTAAAATAAAGTAAAAAAAAAAAAAAAGGTCACATCTGCTTATTTTTGTTTTTATTTTCATTTCTCTAGGAGATGGATCAAAAAGGATCTTGCTGCAATTTGTGGCAAAGAGTATTCTGCCTATGGTTTCCTCTAAGAATTGTATAGTCTGGCCTTACCTTCAGGTTTTTAATCTATCTTGAGTTTATTTTTATGTATGGTGTTAGGAAGTGTTCTAATTTCATTATTTTTTTATGTAGCTGTCCAGTTTTCTCAGCATGACATATTGAAGAGGCTGTCTATTCTCCATTCCACCTTCTTACCTCCTTTGTCAAAGATAAGGCAACCACAAGTGTGTGGGTTTATATCTTGGCTTTATATCCAGTTCTGTTGACCTAAAAAGTAATTTCTAACATCACATTTCTGCTTCTTAGCTAAAATAAGGAAGTTGTTCCAGATGATCTATAAGGGATGTTCCAACACTTGGTTTATTTGATCATCTATTGTGTGAATCTATGCTTCTGTTACCTTCTTTTTTAGTATATACTATTGCACTGAAGTTTCCCAAATATTTTTTTAAGTATTGACAAATGACCATAATTGCAACAGGAGAAATTATTCTAGATTTACAGAGTAGGTGACTGCAAGCTAGTAAGCAACTGGCTATAATATCTTGGTCAAATTCTAAACAAAGAATTACAATTTTTGTGTTGATTTTCTGGTTGTAGAATTATATAGCAAATGTTTGTAAAGATTTCAATAAAATTTTCAGGCTAGACAGAAATGATGCAAGTAGAATGGTTACTGAAGTTTCTACACAAATCTCCTACCAGAAAAATGAACTTAACAACTATCCATGCCCAAAAATACCTTCACAGAAGCTCAGGATTCCAAGTAAGGGATGATAGTACCTGGGTCAAGGAGGTACTGTATTTTGAAGAGATTTTAAAAGATACACAATGGATGGCCTCAAACGTTTTAAAGCAGGAAATAAAACTTTATCCTAAGATAGGTTTCCAGGGAAATACTTAGGAAAATGAAGATGCCACAGCAAAAAACCAAGAGAGCGAAGGCAAGAGTCACAAGATAGGAAAAAAGTAAAGGACTGCTTAGCACAGCTCAATTCAATTACAGTCTTGTTTTTAAAATGTATATAAATATCAAATGAATGTTTGTTAGTTTTTTAAAGGACCAAATGGTGTTTTAAAACTTAAAGAAAATAGACAATTGCCTTATTTTCTCCACCCTGTCCTATTCCCCATGTTAAATTTTATAATACTGAACTATTTTTAGATGACATACTTAAAGTGTTCTTGATTTTTTTTTAATCTGTTTTTTTAATACAATTTATTCCTGTAGAAAAGAAGGATCTAACTTTTATGTATTAAATACAATACCGCTCCATCCATCACATCTATATACATACTTCTCATCTTCCACCTAATAATGTAGTTATTTTTCTAATATTATTGACTGTGTAAATCATTATTATAAATTTTCTGAGCAGCAGAGCCAAGATATAAACAATGAGTGCTTTCTTTCTGGTGCAATTTATGTTTTCCTGGTGATAATTGCTTCCTTAAATCCTCTGTCCTCCTGTTCCAATATTAACTGGATTTTGTTTTTTTCCCCTTGACTTGTGACATAATTCTTACTGTGAAACTTCCCTTCTGCTGTTCCTGGAAATTCCCTATGCCTCTCATTTGTTGTATTAGCTATTTCCTTAATTCCCTGTCTTCTTTTACTTCCTTGTTTCAGTAAAATTTATATTCTGAGATTTCTTGGGCTCCTTAAAAAACAGTAAAAGAGAAGTAAAATTTAGGACTGTGTGTATATTAAAATGTCTATATCCTCTTTCTAATTTTTGGACATTTTTGAAGAGATTGTTATTTGACTTGTAAATCCCCAGTGCTGCCATCTGTTGTCTCTTTGATTTGTATATGACATTACTCTCAAGCCCGCCAGAGGTTTTTAAGAATTTCTCTTTATTCTTGGTACCTGTGATGGGAAAACAGGCAGCTAGGTCATAGCCTGTGGCCCTTTATATCCACTCTGCTGTAGATGGGTGACTTTCTGCACTCTGGGGATTTAACGTCCTTTGATTCTGGAAAATATTCATGCATTCTAGCCTATTTCCACTTTGTCTGGTTTTGTTTTCTCTGGAAACCCCATTGTGTGGTTGTTGGGTCTATTCTATAAGCTAGCTGCTCTAATGCTGCTCCCGTAGCTCCTCTGTACTCAGATACTCCAAATGCTTGCTCCACTGTGTTACTTCTACTATCATGGTTTTCTTTTTTCAGATTGCTGCCTTTTGTTTATGTGGATTTTAGGATTTCATGGTTTTCTTTTTAAAGTGATTCTTTCCTATTTATTTGTTAAAATTATGATTAGAATTTTTAAATGTAAGTTTTATGTTAATTTTTATATTTTTGGCTGTGCTGGGTCTTCATTTCTGTGCAGGCTTTTCTCTATTGTGGTGAGTGGGGACTACTCTCTCTTTGTAGCGGGTTCTTTTGTTGCGGTGCATAGGCTGTAGGTGCATGGGGTTCGGTAGTTAGGGCTCCCAGGCTCTAGAGCACAGGCTCGGTAGTTGTGATGCACAGGCGTAGTTGCTCCACAGCATGTGGCTATCTTCCTGGACCAGGGATTGAACCACGTCTTCTGCGTTGGCTGGTGGATTCTTTACCACTGAGCCACCAGGAAAGACCCATGGTTTTTTGTTTTACTAGTTTCATGATACAAAATTACCTCTTAGTTGCCTGATGATAGTAATCACAAAAATATTTTGTGTTTTTTATTCCCTTTTCTTATATTCAACCTTATTGTTTACTTGTATTTAACTTTTTTCATGCAAGTCAGAAGTATTCCTCAAATGTTTAGTGATTATCCATTTATATTTAAGATTGAGGCAAAATGAATACAGATTTCATTCTAGAGTTGCACTGTCCAATATGGTAGCCACTAGCCCCAAGTGACTACTGAGAACTTGAAACATAGTTAATCCAGATGTGTTCTAAGAATAAAGTAAAAACCAGACTTTTAACACTGTGTGCCCCTGCAAAAAAATCTCATTAATAATTTATGTTTATTTAAATGATAGTATTTATGATATTGTAGTAAGTAATATATAATATTAAAAGTAATATTACCTATTTACTTACATTTTCAGTGTGGCTACTGGATATTTTAAAGGGCTATTTAGCATGAGGCTTCTATCATACTTGCACCAGACAGTACTACTCTGGATTGAGCAGAAGGTCCTGACCATTTCACTGTGCTCCCTGACCTCCTCCCCACTTCAGCTAATAAATAGTCTCAAATGTTTTCTCTTGTGCCAGTTTCCTTAGAAAGGAATCCTGTGATGTTTTGCTTGGTAGAGTTCTGGAATTGGTAGTGGAAGAGAAATCAGTGTGGTCTTAAACTTATTTTGACATGGATCTCCCTCGTACCCCTAGCTGGGCTTCCTTGTCTTAGGTCCAGAAGTCTCTTACCCCAAGTCTCAAAAGAGGAAACACCCCATCTTCTGACAGATGAGGAGGAAGGAGAGTGAGCAGGCTGTGTAAAGTATATGGAGAGAAGATTTAGGGTTAGGACTTCCTGAGATATTCAATCAAGTTAAGACTCTGCTTTCCATGCACCCCATGGTCCTATGTGGACTTATACAGTAGATTCTTTTTGCTTCTAGGTGTACATGTTTAGAATCTGACATGCAGGATGTTTGAGCAATTACCATTAGTCCATTATGCTTTCTATATGTTGACAGGTTTCTTGTCTTCACTCATCTAAATCTTTGAGCTGAACATGTGTGTTCCTATTTTTATAAATTCTACCTACAACTTTCATTTTAATGAGATTTCAGATGCAAGTGAAAATGTATTCCACCTGCCACATTTAACCAGAGGCCATAATTTTAAATCTTCAGTTCAGTTCAGTTCAGTCGCTCAGTTGTGTCTGACTCTTTGCGACCCCATGAACCGCAGCACACCAGGCCTCCCTGTCCATCACCAACTCATGGAGTTCACTCAGATTCACGTCCATTGAGTCGGTGATGCCATTCAGCCATCTCATCCTCTGTCGTCCCCGTCTCCTCTTGCACCCAATCCCTCCCAGCATCAAAGTCTTTTCCAGTGAGTCAACTCTTCGCATGACTTCCAAAGAAATCCCAGGGCTGATCTCCTTCAGAATGGACTGGTTGGATCTCCTTGCAGTCCAAGGGACTCTCAAAAGTCTTCTCCAACACCACAGTTCAAAAGCATCAGTTCTTTGGCGCTCAGCCTTCTTCACAGTCCAACTCTCACAGCCATACATGACCACTGGAAAAACCATAGCCTTGACTAGATGGACCTTAGTTGGCAAAGTAATGTCTCTGCTTTTGAATATGCTATCTAGGTTGGTCATAACTTTTCTTCCAATAATATCTTGTTATTCCCTTCTGTCTTTTTTGTCAGATTATAGTCAGGTACTTAACTCTCCTATAACCTGCTCTAACATGTCCGTCTCTGTAGATAGGAAACTTTATGGCAAGCCAGGTTTAGCTTGTGCCCATGCCTTTTTCCAACCATACCAATTACATTTCTAAATGATTTACATGCTTTATCTAATTTTATTTTCTATGAATCCCACTTCCTTCTACTTTTTTACATTTAACTCATCTTCTAGGGAAGATTAAGGATGTCAGAGTTCTATGAACATATTCTTAGGAATTCAATCCCCACTGATCTCTTTCTTAGCTAAACTTCTATCATGTGTGTGTTTCCCACAATTTATAGTTTTTTATACTATGATAAATTATACTGTGAAGTATTAATCCACATGGTTTTATTCTGCCCACTTCATTCTCTTTTCTAACTGCAAGATATGAAGCTGCAAATTGAGGGAGAATTTTTAGTGGACACAAGGAACTGATATTTGCTTACTATTCAGTCTTACTAAAGACTAGGAAAATAGTTGTGCCCTAAGCATGGATAATGGAGAAGGCAATGGCACCCCACTCCAGTACTCTTGCCTGGAAAATCCCATGGACGGAGAAGCCTGGAAGGCTGCAGTCCATGGGGTCACTGAGGTTCGGACACGACTGAGCAACTTCACTTTCACTTTTCACTTTCATGCATTGGAGAAGGAAATGGCAACCCACTCCAGTGTTCTTGCCTGGAGAATCCCAGGGACGGTGGAGCCTGGTGGGCTGCCATCTCTGGGGTCGCACAGAGTCGGACACGACTGAAGCGACTTAGCAGCAGCAAGCATGGATAAAGGGGAAACACAGACTTTAGACATGACTGAGTCCCAGAGAGCTGCTGTGATCCGTTCTGCAGCAGACTCAATCCTAAAGGCAAGTTTTCCTCTCCCTTTCAACTCAAGTGGGAGGACCTCAGAACCCAAGTGTTATCAGAGAGAACAAGCCTCAGAAAACACTGCCTCAGAGACTATGGCAGTGGAGTATCCGGGGCTGCGTGTAGTATGTAGGCTGCTGTTTAGAAGCGGATTCATGGAGCCCCTTGGACCCTAACACTGAGCTCAAGGCCCCTGAAGGTTATGCAAGTTAGCTGAGAAAAAGAAAGGCACCACTTACAAAGTGCTCAAGGCCAGAACAAGGGAAAGTCATAGCCACAAATTTAGAGGGCATGCTTTGTGTTCTCATCTCCTTCTCTGAAAACAGCTTGTACTGAGAAAAATGTAACAAGAGTTTTAAACTTGAAATGACTGAGGGACAGCAAAAATTAAATTTCTTAAAAGTGACTAAATATGCTGTATCAGACAGAATGGAGGTTTCAGATAAAATGAAATTTAGTGCAACAAAATTTCGTTTTTGCACACCTGAGTCTGTGATTGTAAAACTCATTTCCATTTCAGTAATATACAGTATACAGCCATTCTCAAAGTTTCTTTCTCACAAAAAAACAAACGAAAAAGAAAACCTTTTTCCAGGTAACCATGATTATTTTTCTTTGTTTTAGATTAATTTTATATTTCACATTCCCTTTGTCAGGTTAAACAGTTTTGTTTCCCAGAGTGATAGAAACTTGGACTTAATTTTTATTTTGAACTTTGATGTTGAAAACTTAATATGTAATATTTTCTCCCTTTAAAGAATTATACCTATCTAGGGGACAGGAGATGGTCTTGATTTTGAGTTGATTGTATATACATACACATGTATATGCAATTTAAGCAAATAATTGTATTATCAAGATGGTATGACAGCCCAATATTTAAAAATGGCTGCTTTAGAGAAGAGCTAGAATTTTGGAAGCTGATGGTTATTTCCTAATATTTATTATTTGACAAGTAAAGTTCCCCCCATATTCTGATCTACTTTTATTGGAGCATTCTCTTACTTGCAGACAAAAGTGTCCTAAGTGATACAACCATAGCTTGGCATTCTTTGACCTTGAGCAGTTTACTTGACCTCTCAGTCCTTTTGCCTCTCAGTACTTTGGTACTTTTCAGTTCAGTTCATTTCAGTCACTCAGTCGTGTCCGACTCTTTGAGACCCCATGGACTGCATGGTACTTTTACTATTTGTAATGTCAAGAAACCAACAATTCTTACTTCAAATTATGGTTATGAAAATTAATTTAGATAATACATATAGAGTCCTTAGAAAGGTGTTTGCCTATAGTAAGTGCCCTCGATGTTAGGCATTTGTATTACATGATACACTTTGGGCTTTTCAAAAAAATGTGCTTCTGATAAATTTTATCATTTCACATGTTAAACACCAAGTGGTTTTCTAAGGAATAAAACATGGTGATGTGATTATTTTAAAAGTTAGTCAACACACGACAAGAATTTGTCCACTGCCCTCCATAAGATTCTAGAGATAAGTTCAATGACTTTTAAAAGCACTCACCATATGTATACATATATCCCCTCTTTTTTTTTTTGATATCCTTCCCATTTAGGTCACCACAGAAAACTGAGAATAGAGTTCCCTGTGCTGTACAGTAGGGTCTCATTACTTATCTATTTTATACATAATATTTGGAGCTCCTTTCTATCTGCTAGATTGGATGCTACCAGATTCAAAATGATTTTTGCTCAAATAAGCTCAATATTTAAAAAATACAAAAGTACTCATCAGAAATAGCTTTGGTTACATATAGTCTAAAGGAGGACAGGATATTAGACACCATTTAGGTGGTATTTTCAATTAGACCTAAATAATTATTTGGCCTGTAATCTCATTTTACAAGGTTTCCCATACACCTGAATGTTTATTCGTGGTTTTAAACATGGAAGCTCTGTGAATTTCAGGGCAAGAAGAGTCCAATCCCTGTCTGCAAGGACTTTGGGAGTTACCTATTGGATAGAGGAGAGCAAGACTCAGCTTTTTTTTTTTTTTTTCAACACCAAAAACATTTTGTAATGGGGTATAGCCAATTAACAACGCTGTGAAGTTTCAGGTGAGCAGTGAAGGGACTCGGCCATATATACACATGTATCCATTCTCCCTGGAGAAGGAAATGGCAACCCACTCCAGTGTTTTCGCCTGGAGAATCCCATGGATAGAGGAGCCTGACAGTCCGTGGGGTCACAAAGAGTCAGACATGACTGAGTGACTGAGCACATCCATTCTCCTCAAAACCCCACTCCCATCCAGGCTAGCACATAACATTGAACACAAGTTTCATGCGCTATGCAATAGGTTTTTGTTGGTTATCCATTTTAAACAGAGCAGTGTGTACAGGACCTTCCCAAAGTCCTTAACTATCCCTTCCTCCCAGCAACCACAAATTCATTTTCTAAGTCTGTGAAGAATCTGCTTCTTATTACCTAAATTCAGTTGAGCAACAGAGAAGAGGGAAGGAGTCCAGGACACACTGCTGGACAGAGGCCAGAGGGAGGGTTACACAGAGAAAGAACGTGCTGCCCTTATACTGCCTCTGGGTCTGGTAAGGTTAATACAGCTTAGAATTGAATATGATCAGAAAGCATTATAACTGGCTGGCACCAGTAGAGTAGATTTTAAAATGAATGACCTGAGATTGGGAAGAATAAAAACTTTTCACGGAGATAGCATCTTTATTACCATTATCAATGATACCAGTAATTACAACTAGTTGTTTTAATGAGTGCATATATTTCATCTTATTTGATCCCCATGGCATTACAAGATAAATATTGTTATCATCCTCATCTTTTAGACGAGGAAACTGAAAAACAGAGAAGTCAAGCAACAGGTCCAAGACTATTCGGGATACTCACTATCAACCCAACAACTTGTCTCCACAATCTGCAATCTTACCCACTCACTCTCTGTCCCAAAGTTCCTCTGCAGAACCCAGACTATCAATGTGTGTCCTAGAGCACATGAAAAAAGAAAAGACCCAACCAACCCTCAAGGATCCTGTCCTGTCTGGCCAGAGCCAATTGATCAACAGACATCAAGCCAAGCAAGCTTTTACAAGATAAACCGCCTTTGTGGACAATTGCTATATTTGGGCTTCACAAGAAGTCAATAGTTATCAACTTATTTGCTTGCCAGACCCAGAGCAGTCTGAATTCCCTTTTTTCCTGCAGCCCAATGGACTACCCCTTTCCCCAACTCCAGTCTCTCTCTCTCTTTCCTGTACTCTCTCCTTCATTCTTCCTGTTTACAAAGATAAAAAATACAGGTCACAAAAGGTTATGTGTGTGCTAAGTCGCTTCACTAGTGTCTGACTCTGTGTGGCTCCAGGAACTGTAGCCTGCTAGGCTCCTCTGTCTGTGGGATTCTCTGGGCAAGAGTACTGGAGTGGGTTGCCATTTCCTACTCCAGGGGATCTTTCCGACCCAGGAATTGAACCCCTGTCTCTTATGTCTCCTGCATTGGCAGGCAAGTTCTTTACCACCAGTGCCACTTGGGAAGCCCTACCAAATACTGTAAGATAATTTAAGTTGTAAGCTTAACCTTTCAAGTCAGATATACCACCTATATACTCCCTTTTGCCTTTTCTTAGAAATTTTTACTTGTCCTTCTAATTTAATTCAGCACTTCCCCAACTGTCTTTATGAAACACTGTTCCAGTAGATGTTAATAAAGATATCCTAGGGTGACACACGGTCAAATAAGTTTGGGAAATAAGGCATACCAGGACCTTTTGTTGGAGCTGTGTTATGAGAATAGTAAGATTGAGAAATCACGAAGTAAAGAAACTGTTGAATATGACTTTTAATTTAAATATTCTGGGTCCTCTTATATACTAGGCTGTTTTTTGTGTTTTTTTTTTTTTTGTATTGGAGTATGAAAAATCTTTTAAAGTGAGAGGAACAAAACAGATGAGAGGAAAATCCATATTTCTAAAAAATCAACTTCTATGACATAGTGCCACAATATAGACTATTCATATTTTAAGAATGCTTTATGGTAAAAATAATTGAACCAAGAAAGTTTTATTTCAAAATATTTTTCCTCTGGGCTTTTAAATGGAAATAAATTCTCCCCATGTTTATTACCTTAAAAAATACAATTGCATTATTGTTTCTGTCTTATTATGAGTTAGCATTTATACAACCTCAGGTTTCTATTTCCTTAGCCTTGAATATAAGTGTTTGCTTTCTCTAACCTCTAACATTCCCGGTAAGATGATATGCTTTACCTGTAGTAAGAGACATTTGTTGTTGTTCAGTTGCTAAGTAATGTCTGACTCTGCAACCCCATGAACTGCAGCATGCCAGGCCTTCCTGTCCTTCACTATCTACCTGAGTTTGCCCAAACTCATCCATTGAATCAGTGATGCCATCCAACCATCTTATCCTCTGTCATCCCCTTCTCCTCCTGCCCTCAATCTTTCCCAGAATCAGGGGTTTTTCTAGTGAATTGGCTCTTCGTATCAGGTGGCCAAAGTACTGGAGCTTCAGCTTTAGCATCAGTCCTTCCAATTAATATTCAGGGTTGACACCCTTTAGGATTGACTAGGTTGATCTCTTTGCTGTCCAAGGGACTCTCAAGAGTCTTCTCTAACACCACAGTTTGAAAGCATCAATTTGTTGGCACTCAGCCTTCTTTATGGTCCAACTCTCACATCCATACCTGACTATTGAAAAAACCATAGCTTTGACTACACGGACCTATGTTGGTAAAGCGATATTCCTGCATTTTAATACACTGTCTAGGTTTGTCACAGGTTTTTAATCCAAGGAGCAAGCATCTTTTAATGTCATGGCTGCAGTCACTGTCTGGAGTGATTTTGGAGTCCAAGAAAATAAAATCTATCACTGTTTCCACTTTTTCCTCATCGATTTGACGTGATGTGACCAAACGTCATGATCTTAGTTTTTAAAAAGTTGAGTTTTAAGCCAGCTTTTTCACTCGCCTTTTCCACATTCATCAAGAGGCTCTTTAGTTCCTCTTCACTTTCTGCCATTAGAATGGTATCATCTGCATATCTGAGGTTGTTGATATTCTCCTGGCAGTCTTGATTCGAGCTTGTGATTTATCCAGCCCAGCATTTCGCATGATGTACTGTGCATATATGTTAAATAAGCAGGGTGACAATATACAGCCTTGACGTACTCCTTTCCCAATTTTGAACCAGTTCATTGTTCCATGTCCAGTACTAACTGTTGTTTCTTGTCCTGCATACAGGTTTCTCAGGAGGCAGGTAAGATGGTCAGGTATTCCCATCCCTTTAAGAATTTTCCACACTTTGTTGTCATCCACACAGTCAAAGACTTTAGTCACAATGAAAGTGAAAGAAAGTGAAGTCACTCAGTCGTGTCCGGCTCTTTGCGACCCATGGACTGTAGCCCACCAAGCTCCTCCGTCCATGGGATTCTCCAGGAAAGAATACTCGAGTGGGTTGCCATAGTCACAATGAAGCAGATGTTTTTTTGGAATTCCCTTACTTTTTCTGTGATTCAGCAGATGTTTGCAATTTGATCTCTGGTTCCTCTGCCTCTTCTAAACCCAGCTTATACATCTGGAAGTTCTTTTTTCGTACTGCTGAAGCCTAGCTTGAAGGATTTTGAGCATAATCTTGCTAGCATGTGAAAAGATGCAATTATACAGTAATTTGAACATTCTTTGGCATTGCCTTTCTTTGGAACTGGAATAAAAACTGAACTTTTCCAGTCCTGTGGCCACTGCTGAGTTCTGCAGATTTGCTGGCATATTGAGTGCAGCACTTTAATAGCATCATCCTTTAGGATTTGAAATAGTTCAGCTGGAATGCTATCACCTTCTCTAGCTTTGTTTGTAGTGATTCTTCTTAAGGCCTGCTCAACTTCACACTCTAGGATGTCTGGCTCTAGGTGAGTGACCACACCATTGTGATTATCTGGGTCATTAGAAACGATTTTGTACAGTTCTTCTGTGTATTCTTACCACCTCTTCTTAATCTCTTCTGCTTCTGTTAGGTCCTTGCTGTTTCTATCTTTTATTGTGCCCATCTGTTCATGAAATGTTCCCTTGGATCTGGTAAGAGACATAGAAATATACTAATATATTTTTTAAATTTGTATTCCTTATGCAGCAAGAAATCTGTATCTTAAACACTTGCCCTTTGATACTTAGTCTAATATTCATTTTAAAAATCATTGAAATCCTTCCAAAGATATATATATATACACATATATATCTTATAAACTTAAATAAATTTAAATGAGCTTTCTAAAATCTATACAGGCACTAAATAGTAACATAACAAAATACTTGTAAAAGGCATCCAGTATGGTTTTCTTTTCTCAATATTAAGTAAAAATTTTTGTGCTTTGAAGCAGAATTTTTAGTTCTTGTGCAATAGAAGTTGTAACTTTTGGCAGTTTAAATAAAAATTTATTTTAAATTGTAAGGTGAAACTACATATTGTTCCCTAACAGTGCCTAGAAAAAGTGGACACTCAATTAATTTGAAATTAACTTCTTTAATCTTATATGTTTTTTGCCACAGCAGCTTTTCATATTTTCTTCCTTGAAGTCACTATCTTCTGGCAGAAACTGCCATATCTTATGAAAGATGGAGAAATATTCTCTGCCTTTATGTTAGACAACGTGTTCTTTGTGTTAGTCAGTACTTGGTAACTGGTCTCTGACTCATGCTTGAGGAAGAAGCTACAATGTTAGGTTCTCTGTGAAGCTTCCCCTTCCAAAAGCTACTCTCTCTGTAGGTTTCCTACCGTACCATAAACCTTCCATTAGACCATCTATTGTACAATTTCATAATAATTTTTCTATGTGTCTGTCATTCCATGAAGCTAGAGTTTTATTTTCATAATTTCTGGACCCAGGAATATCTGGTGCCAAGGAGGAATAGTTTCTTAAATTAAGTAATTCTGTGAACCAATGAGTTTTTAACTATAATTTGTATATGAAAATAAATAATTATGAAACATCAAAGTAGCATAGCACAATGCATCTGCTGAGAGATTTATACTGATACAAGGTAAGGATTTAGATAAGGGCAAAAAATGCCTTTCATGATCATGTATCCTTATGTCTTCTGACTAATCTTTGATATTATTTGTCACCTGGATGCATAAACCTAAGGTGATACATTTCATACAAATGCTGGAAATCTTAGGATTTATCTAATTTTTCTAATTTTCTCTGTCAGTTGTCTCCTCTGTAGGAATGTAGGCTAACTATACCTAATTACAGAATTTTCTATAGATTTAAATAATGACATGCAAGTATTTAGCCTGACAACTGATCCATAATAATATGTCAACAAATACTTGTCCTCCCCCTTATCCTTTCCTAGAACTTTTCAAGTTGTCCTTATAAGGAGGAATAAATAGTATTCTGTTTTTATATTTAATAATTTAATTTAGATAATTTTAAAAGCATGTTTAAAATAAAATTTAAAAAGGCAAGAGCACTGGAACCAGAATAATTTAGAAAAAACTAACCTCACTCTAGTAACAGGGTAGAGCATATGGGAATCAAAGAGGTATAAACTATTCCAATTACCCAGGAAATTAACATTAAATTGACTAGCACTTCTGAAAATATAATGACATAGAAAAAATATTAAAGTAATACACTAGCAAATATCAGGCCAGATCCTGGGAGAAGATATGTGAAAAGAGGTGAAGTACACAAAATAAAAACAAACAAAAAGAAACATCAGGAGAAAAAGAGAGCGATATTTTAGCTGAGGGGCTTTGTTTTTTTAACTACTCTTAGGGCAATGTAAGACGAGCATTTCCTCAGATCCTTGAAACTTTATCTGTTAAATGATCAAGATTGGACAATTCTTAAAATTTCTTCACATTTTGTAATATAAGGTCACGAGCAAGAGAGAAAAAATGTGTCATACATGGAAGTGGGTGAAAGGTCTTTGAACTAAGAGTCACAGCTATTTATAACTGAGTAAATGTGATGTCCCATGAGCCCAGAGCCTTGTGGTTGTCTACTCTAGAATCTTTATGTGTAACTGTCCTGTGTCTAAGCTACATCTCTAGAAGATGAGCTCCTTAAGGTAAGTGTTGCTAAACTATCCAAGCCAATTTGGGCACACACTGTTACTGGGTTATCTTGGTAAATGTTGGTAGCTTTCAGTAAATAACAGTGGGGAGAGCTACAGATCTTTCTCAAAACAGGTACAAAGAAAGCCCTCTCAGTACTGGCTTCTAACAGAAGCAGTAAAATAGCAGTTAAGTAGCAAGGTTCCCCAACCTGCTCCATGGGATTTGTGAAGTACCCACTCTCTGTCCTTTTAAGTGTCCCAGTAGTTCTTGCCTGGAAGTTTCATCAGGGGCACACACAACATGCTAACTATAGAATTCAGCTACCTATCCAATCCCAGTCAGGCAGCCAGAAATGCCCTGAAGTCAAGAGCTAGACAATGAACTTGGTGGGTTTTTATAGCCTGTGATATAAGGATAGTTAGCCAGTAATTTTTCTGGTCAGTTCATAAATCTTTGAAACCGTTAATTTCAGCAGTGAAAACCTCTCTGTTATATTTATTGTGAAAATTTCCAGAGTTTAGGAGAAAAGACAACTAAAATACATATTTTGATTATATGCTAAGTAAACAGTTCTAGAATGAACATTCTCAACTAGGTTAGCTGTCCACTTAAAAGTATTCAATACTTCATCACTGTATTTTATTTGCAAGGTTTTAAAGTACATTACAAAAAATCTCACTGGAAGGATCAGGTTTTCATCTTCTTGATAACAGGATTCTAAGAACACAGTAGACACATAACAGATTTTCATTAAGTATGTGTGTGGGTGTGTGAATGAGGATACATGTCATCACCTTTAATCCTTAGAGAATTAATGCCTTAAGTACTATCAAGAAAATCATATATTTTTATCTAATTTAGCATATACTGTAATGGCTTGATTTGCTTTTAGAATATATTTATCTTAGTTTCTTCATTCTTATGAATTGCATATATAATAGCACAGTCACCAAATATTGCTAATCTTACATGGCAAAAGAATGTCATAACTAGCATAAACTTGAGCTTGTCCATTTTGCAAACCCCTGCCCAACGCTGCTATCATCTCCAGCTTTCCACAAACTAGAATATTCACTGATGCCTTGTTTCTTATCCTGAAGGCCAGTGTGCAATGTTTTTATGTGGTTCCTAGGAAGACTATAAAGTCCTACACAAAGACAAAGGATGAAAACAGTCAAGGGAATTGCTCTAAGAAAATAAGTAGGGATATCTCTGGAGAGGGAGTTGCTTCTGTGTTCCTTTAAGCATCACAGAGTAATTGTTTCTTTTTTAAGGAAAGAACCAGGAGAAGAGAAGCTCATTTTCAAGCCAGAGAGCTTGGCAAACACAAGCTGCAGGGTTTACTTTGGTTTAGGAATCCCACTGCCTCACTGGAGTGTCAATCAAAATTCCACAGCCATTCTTGGATACTTGGAGGTGGGGCTGACTGATGCACAGCAGTGATTTGACCCAGCACTTGAGGCAGACACAACAAGAGTCATCAGTGTTAATCTCGTGGTCCTCCAACCAGCATTCTGAAAGTGCGTTGACACTGGTGGCCTTGCACTTTTTCATCGGACTTCCAACTGGTAATTACACCTATATTATCACTGTGAAGTTATCTAACCTAACAAAGTAGGACTCAAAACCAGTGCCTGTAATACTAAAGTCTCTTACTTTGATCTGATTTTTGCATTGTTCTTGTCCAGTTTAAGTTGTACGTGCATTTTTCTTCTTGTCCTAATGAATAGAGTATACGAGATAGTATAGATATTAAGGAAGCCTGTCCCAAGCTATTAGATAAGAAATTGTGTCTAAAAGAAAACAGAAGGAGTTGGTCAGGTTTTGTAATTTTGCTATGATGTTATCAGTAATAACTAAATATTAGATGATAAGAGGACATTCAAAAATATTTGAAATTGTCTAAACCTTCCAACACACCTATGCTTGTATACATGCTACAATGGAGGAATATCTTAGTAGAGCAATATATTAAAAGATCAAAAGCTATCTTTTATTCTAAAGAAAACACATGCCCAGGAAGACTTAAATTATAACGGCCACTTTTACCTGAAGAGGCAATTATAATGAGTATTATTGTATAGGTTTGGGACTCTCATATTGATTGTAAGGCAGAGCAGTTGTTCTTTTCAGTCTTGGAGAAAGAAGAATCTATCCTCCCCCGTGGACATGGAAGCCTGGTGTGCTGCAGTCCATGGGGTAGCAAAGAGTCAGACATGACTTGGACACTGAACACCACCAACCAGCAGAGGTCACAGGCACTTTGTACTGGGACATTCCTGGAATGGATCTAGTCCACTAGGGGTTACTGTGACTTGCTAGACAGGTGACTTTGGAATTTTATTTTATACTCAAGTTAGGGAAACTCAGTCATCCTACCGTACACCTGACTTGGGCTACTGAATCTTTAATGTAATAGCTAACAGGATATAAGCAGTAACATTATAAAATTTGCCATTAAATTGAAGCCAGTTTTCTCTTTGCAAATCATTGTCACGAGGTTTTTCATGGCAAGAACAAGCTACATAAAATGACAATGGGAGGCAGAGAAAACCAGGTATAAGAATTAGGTAAAATTTTATAGATTCCAGACTTAACATTTTATTGCTCACATATAATCATTTCTATTAATGACATTTTATTTCAGCCTATATTATGATACAGTGTTTTGTAAGGACAGACAGCATTGGCCTACCTTAATTTTATTTCATTGTGATTATCTTAAATAGCTGGAAACTGTAAATTAAAATTGGATGCAATGGTTTGCCTCAGTGAGTACTGTGTCAAGACAGCAGACTCAAGGAAGTGTTTAGCATAGAAAAGGACAGGAAATGTTAATAAAAGATTATTCAAGGGACAATTCACAACTTGGTTTGCATCTTAGATGGATACAATTCTAAGTGACATTTTGGTAGTTAATATTGTTACATAAGTATTCCAGACAATCAATAATTAAATATTTTGAATTAAACTCACAAATAATTGCAGACTTACAGTTATGTATGTTACCTAAATGTAAATGATTACAAAATTTAAAAACTGAGATGCATGCTTTATAGTAATGCTACTAAACAGATATATTTAATATATATATAAAGTTAAGGACTTTATGAATGCCAGCATTATGTAAATCACTTTGGAGGGTTGGATTATGTGTTGAATCTTGTTTATTCACTCAACACACATTTGTTTGCCCACACAAACTAGGTATTGATCATTTCCCGTTCCTAATTTCATCTACTTAACACTTTGGGTAATCAATTAATTCTCTAGTATGAACATCATTATTTAATAAATTAAATCTATCAATACAGGGGATGTTGTATAAAGGTCACTGCTCTACTGGATAATTGGGGAAACTTCCACTGAGATTGGTACCACAGTTTCACAGATTTTTCCTTTAAGGATGATGAAAGATCAGTGGACTCCTAAGTATCTCAAGTCTGTGGAGTCTTAGGTTGCTTAGAAACCCAGTGACTATGGGCTTGCTATAGCAACCCAACTTATCAGTGAACGCAAAACTAACTTACCTGGCATTTTGCCAAATCTCCATATTTTTCTAGTATTAATATTCTGATCACATGACTGTTTATTATTCACACAATCAAGCTAAATAATACTACAGTTTACCAAATTTTGAAAAGAATAACTTACAATAGCTAGCAAATATAAGAAAATTAAGCTTAAGCTCACTATGTAATTTTAGTTACTTGAAATTTGTTATGTCACCTAGTTATTATCCCATTGCCTACATTTGATTATATATATGTAATATTTGCACTAAATTAGAAGCATGGGAAAGTTAGGCTAGTACAGTGTATAATCTATGTGATAATAAGGCTCTATAAATGACTTCTTTAATATTTATAAATCCATAAATTTATCCATACATTTATATTAAGTGCATTTTAATGATATTCTTATTTTACATTATAAACCCCCTTTTCACATATAAATATATTTCTTTAAAATTATTTACCACATTCTCTTTAAAATCTTAAGCCTTAAGTAATATGCTGTGTAATTTGTATACACAAATGTATTAGAAAATTAATTTATTTGAAAAGCACATTTTTCCAATAATGGAAAAGACAGGAATGTAATCTCATCGTCAGTCTAAGTATTTGCTCTTTGTAGTACATTATTTGCCCCCTTTGATTTAAGGCATGTTTTGAGATTTTAATAGTATCTTCAGTTTATCAGTTTTTTACATTGTTGTTCAACAACAGCAATCTTTTCTGTTCCTCTTCATATGTAGGAATTGTATTTTTCTTATCTCCTATTGATTTCAACTCTCATGTTTATCACAGCCAATAGCACAGGTAGACCCAGCAGGCCTCTCCTCAGACTAGAGTCCTATAAGGTTTTAGTTACTGTCCTTTTCTCCTGGGTTTTGCCATTTATGCATTTTGTTGATAATTAATAAGAGTTTGTCATATTAAAAATTCTCTTGAGAATAAAAGAGTCAGTGTGACTTAGGTTTTTATGGGATAAGGATGCATTTGCTGCTGTTTTCAATTTTTCTTTACACTTCATTTCTACAGAATTGTGCAATTGATAAAATTTTTGACCCCTTTAGTATATCAGTTTAACTGGGTAGTGCCCATGTTAATGATGATATATCTCATCTCACAGATGGAAACAAGTAGGAAGACAAAAATTGGGCTATTTTAGTTAAATTAATTGTCATCAGAGCAGAAAAGCCAGTTCTCAGGGGTCCTTGTTTAAGGGTCCAGTGACTGGGCTACCCTGGCACCCTCACCAGAGGTCCATTTGTGCAATCGGATATTTGTTAACAAAATAAGTGAGCAGTCCAGTACAAATGGACTAAATAACCCAAAGGGATCAAACTATTAGCAAGGGATCACACGTTAGCTTATAAATAGATAGTAGATTGGCATGTAAAGTTAGATGGTAGAGTATAATACTTAGGAGACTTAGAAATTTTGATTGGCAAAAAACCCAATACAAGGAATGATCTATATTTAATCATTATTTTTGGCCTATGATTGAATTATTTTCATAAATTTTTGAAATCTTCACTTTAATCAATATGTCTATTCCTGGCAATGAAGATATAAACATAATTGGCACATTTGACTATTTAAAATATTTGAGAAAAGCTTATCGTGTAGTGGTATGTTGTTTGTCCTTGTACTGCAGTTACTCAATACATATCTGTGGAACAACAGAAGTAAGCCCTCCTTGAGAATAAATATTTTTCAGTGTGGAAGAACCTGACTGTTTAATAATTCAGATAACCAGTCCTTTTAAATTCTATGCTGGATATCTTGGAAAAGTAAATATATTCTTCTGCCAAAGTATTTAACATACCCATATCTCTTTAATGTATGTTGTGATATTTGTAGTATAGGTTTTTCAGTATTTATTTGATGAGTATCTGAATACCTATTATGTGTAAGGAACTATTTTAAAATCTGGCATATAAAAGTAAATGTTCCCAACACAGTTCTCAGTGAATATATTATAGAGAGTTCCACTGTGACCTCTCCCTTGGAAGTCATAAATGAGTGTATAATGAACTGAGCTTTTTGTTATACTTTGTATGAGTAGTAGACACTAAAGCATTCTGGAGATATAAAGATGAATAAATATAGTCACGTGGCTTTTTGTATGTGCTTAATATTAAGATCTCTGCTTGTTGCACATGATAAACAAAACCATGTTGTAGGGACTGTTTATTTCCTTTTTTTTAGGGACCTATTGATTAAATCACATTTCTTGATGATAGTTGAAATTTGGTTAGATGTTTAGTTATTTAAAATGTCTGTGATCTACAGTTCACATTTTACATAGAATCTCAGGATATGGGTTTGAGTGTTTTCAACTCAAACCATTGTATCAATTCAGGGATTTAGGGTACAGCTTAATTAAAAAACTTCAGAGTTAGCACTCTGTAGGCACAGTTAGATCAAACTGTTGGTTCTTCTGAACTTATTTGCTCTTGCCTGTTATTTGGGTGTTGTCTTTCACGCTAGATTCCTTGAAGTTCTAAGATGGTTCCTGGCAGCATTCGTACATGTTTCCTTATTACAAATAAATATGAAGATGGGGAGAGATAATAGTGAAAAGATCATTCCCAGGCATACTGAACAAAAGAGTAAAGCTTTTGTGAGTTCTGAGATGTATGTTTTTATAACACTGAAGTGCTTATAACGCTTTCAGTTCAGTTCAGTCGCTCAGTCGTGTCTGACTCTGCAACCCCATGAATCGCAGCACGCCAGGCCTCCCTGTCCATCACCAACTCCCGGAGTTCACTCACACTCACGTCCATTGAGTCAGTGATGCCATCCAGCCATCTCATCCTCTGTCGTCCCCGTCTCCTCCTGTCCTCAATCCCTCCCAGCATCAGAGTATAATGCTTTAACTTACAATTAAATAGGGATTTAATAAAAAACATTAAATAGAACATTGACATTTTTAGAGGCAATATCATGTTCAGTTCAGTCACTCAGTCATGTCCAACTCTTTGCGACCCCATAGAAATATCATGTTAGTACCATGATAATACATGTTTTATAAAACAAAATAAGGAGGAAACTTTTGAATCTTTTCTTCTGTACTCAGTGTTGTGAGTCATCTCTGAAAACAAAGTCAGTTGCTCATGGTTTCTGCAACACCAGTTACTTCTAACTACATAGGATATACTAATGATATACAAAGTACATCATGAGAAACGCTGGACTGGAAGAAACACAAGCTGGAATCAAGATTGCCGGGGGAAATATCAATAACCTCAGATATGCAGATGACACCACCCTTATGGCAGAAAGTGAAGAGAAGCTAAAAAGCCTCTTGATGAAAGTGAAAGTGGAGAGTGAAAAAGTTGGCTTAAAGCTCAACATTCAGAAAATGAAGATCATGGCATCCGGTCCCATCACTCCATGGGAAATAGATGGAGAAACAGTAGAAACAGTGTCAGACTATTTTTGAGGGCTCCAAAATCACTGCAAATGGTGACTGCAGCCATGAAATTAAAAGACGCTTACTCCTTGGAAGAAAAGTTATGACCAACCTAGATAGCATATTCAAAAGCAGAGACATTACTTTGCTGACTAAGGTCCATCTAGTCAAGGCTATGGTTTTTCCAGTAGTCATGTATGGATGTGAGAGTTGGACTGTGAAGAAGGCTGAGCACTGAATTGATACTTTTGAACTGTGGTGTTGGAGGAGACTCTTGAGAGTCCCTTGGACTGCAAGGAGATCCAACCAGTCCATTCTGAAGGAAACCAACCCTGGGATTTCTTTGGAAGGAATGATGCTAAAGCTGAAACTCCAGTACTTTGGCCACCTCGTGGGAAGAATTGACTCATTGGAAAAGACTCTGATGCTGGGAGGGATTGGGGGCAGGAGGAGAAAGGGACGACAGAGGATGAGATGGCTGGATGGCATCACTGACTCAAAGGACGTGAGTGTGAGTGAACTCTGGGAGATGGTGATGGACAGGGAGGCCTGGCGTGCTGCGATTCATGGGGTCACAAAGAGTTGGACACGACTGAGTGACTGAACTGAACTGAATGATCTGTTAGGCTAGGATAAATTCTTGAAGAAACATTATGATCTTCCTTTCCTCTGGGAAATTCTTAAACATGTGGGAATATCCCTTAAATGTTATGATTTAATCAAAAGGCTGAATTTAGTTATATTTATTCATTATGTTTCATCTTTAAAACTGAAGCCAGTTCCCTAAAACATATCTCAACACATATGCATTGGAATTTTTAAAAAACTATGTTGTCTATTTTCAATTTTAATTTTAATCACTTGATATTGGATGAAGATTGTCTGAAAGGATGATATTTTCAATGGTGGAATAGTTTATCACAAAAAAGAAAAGGTTTCCCTGTAATTAGTTTGCACCAAAACACTTACAAAGAAAATCACTACAGTATTTTTTTCCCTAACCTACGTGACATGGCAAATGAGCAGAGAAATTTCAGTAAATAGCACAAATTTAGTTTAATCTTTTATTTTGTTTTAATCTTTGTTTCAGAGCTTAAAGAATTTAAATGTTTTCTACTATACAGGATGGTAAGGTGTGTGTGCACAATCGTGTCTGACTCTTTGCGACCCCATGGACTGTAGCCTGCCAGGCTCCTCTGTCCATGGAATTTCCCAGGCAGGAAAACTGGAGTGGGTTGCCATTTCCTACTCCAACAGGATGGTAATATGAGATTAAAAGAGTAAATGGCAGAATATGGTTCAGTTCAGAATATGGTTCAGTCATAACCAAAATATTTTTGGTAATATATGGAAATCTGTGATTGTGTACTGAACTACCACTGGAGGGTGGATGTTTTTCACAGCAAAACTACCAGTTAAGTGGGTAATGTGAACATATCAATAAAAGGTGTGAAGGGCCAAATGAATTTGTGGTTTCTGGTAATTTAGGAATAGCTGTGATTTTATAATTGTAGTAAGTTAATTTGCATGCAATTCCAAATTTACATACGTAAAACCACACTGAATTTTGAAAAACTATTAGATAAAAAATGAGATGTCAAATAAAAATCAACTAGGATAGATAAACGCAAGGTAACCAAGGAAGAAAAAAAGGAAAACAATGAAAACTGGGAAGCTTGTGGAGGAGAGACATCTATCCTGAAACATAAAAATAGTACTGGGGGACAGGCTTCTTTATAACATGGGAAATATTTAGTGGCTTTTAATTTTGAGTTGCATGAAATGGTATGGTTTCCATGGGCTTATTTCACCTCCAAATATTACTTTTAATGTAGTCCTCTTTTCTATAACCTACTGTGATTATCCAGTTTTCCCTGAGGGGTTGCAGAAAATGAGAGGAAAAACAGGCCCGCAGCAGTCTTGGAACCTGTCCAGAACATGTTTTTAGTCCTTGGACTACTTGAAGGACGGTGCTCCTAACCTTGTATACACAGACTGGAAAACAATGATAATCCCAGTGTATTCACTCTGAATAGGAATTTTCTGTGTGTCATTAAGAAAAGGAATATTACAGAATACACTGAAACACACTGGGATACCGTAGGATCTTGATTAACATTTTTACCTTTATCCAAGAACAGGAGGCATTGTGGAATAGCCCAGTTTGCTTACTAAATACCACGACTGGATGTCCTGAAAGCCAGGAAAATAGTTGTTAGAACAATCTCTGAGGCTACATGTACCAAGCAGTGGAGAACTAGCAGGGCCAGTAGAGTCACTTGAGGGTGACATTCCACAGCAATTCAGATTCCGTAACTTGCTGTTTACTTAAATCACAACCTCCTAACAAAGTGAAGTTCGGGAATCTGTTAAGAGGATGCATGATTTGAGTCCTTGGTTGCCTTTTGGAGAACACTGAGGATGACAGACACTTTCATAAAGACAAGGCTGATGTTACCTACGTAAACCTACGTAAGAATTGGAAGATTTCTTTCTACTTAACCTAAGGTAAATTCCTTTATCCAAGCCATTGTCAACGCCCCCTAATGTGAAGCAAAATTTAATGTGGTTACTAACACGTGAGTGCTAAATGAAGTTTAATAGGTAAGTTGAACTTCTCTTTTCCTTAAAATTTACTAAATTTTGTGCAGATACTAAAGAGAAAGTGTTACTGTACTCCTGAGTAGTTGTCATTTGCTTCATTTAAGCAGCTAATCAAATGTGTCACAGAGAAACATGCAGGACAGTTGCATGGTTCTGCTAATTTAAAATTCTGAATTTTTATGAAATCTACCTTATGCATTAAACAGTACTAGTCTTCCATTTTTATTCTGTTTAGGTTTTCATGTTTATGATTTATAGAATACAGTCATGAAAATAAGATATATAGAAAGAATTTTAAAGATTTATAACATTTCCAGGAAAATATTTGCTTCCAGAAGTTTTATTACATATATTAGATAGATATACACTCTATATTTGGGTGTGCATGTATGTTACAAGAATTGGTTTGTTTTTACAAACTATTATATGAGGCTTTGTTCAAAATGAAAAATACAATTAGAGTAAGATGTTCCAACTTTGAATACTTATGGATTCTTCGAAATCTTAATACATTTCAAGTTCTCCGAAGAAGTTTATTTGAGAAGTAGCACTCTAATCCAAACTCTTTGGCCTCTTGAAAGACAGAAAACTCAGCTTTACCACAAGCAGATCTGCTCCTTAAGTCTCTGAGAACAAATCTGGGGAAATGATGATGTGATTTGACTATGATGGGCTTCCCTGGTGGCTCAGACGGTAAAGAATCTGCCTGCAATTCTGGAGACCTGGGTTGGGGAGATCCCCTGGAGAAGGGAATGGCCACCCACTTCAGTATTCTTGCCTGGAGAATCCCATGGTGGAGGAGTCTGCCAGGCTACAGTCTCAGGGTCACAAAGAGTTAGACATGACTGAGCGACTAACATTTTCACTTTAGGGTTTGATAGACTGTTTCATACTGCTATACCACTCGAATGCAAGGTTTGTACCAAATGTTTTTTAGAAGTGTCAGGGGAGAAGGATCAAACTTTTCCATTTCAAGCAAACAGAAAAGGAAAGGCATTAGGAATGTACTATTTTCTATGTGGTGATTTCTAAAATTATTATTATATGACATGCTTCTTAGAAAGTATTTTCTCAGCTTTAAAAAGGAATTTGATTATGCTTCCCTGTCCCTGGAAAATGTGTGGGTGCGTGTGAGTGCACGTGTGTATGCATGTATGTGAGTTTAACTCTTTCAGGAATCTGACCCAAGTGTTGTATATCTCCAAATTTAACAGATTATCAGTTGGCACAGACAACAAAATTGTTAAAAAGACGGACTAGAGTATGGTTGTCTCGTTTTTAGTAAATGGAACAGAATTACTGTGTTCGTTATCCATCTGATTTCTTTCCTGGTTTTAAACATTCATCATGCTCTTTAAGTTTTTTTTTTCTGCTGGTAGTTAAAAAGAGTGAAAAAAAACCCTTTAGCATTTTAAAGCATATTATTTTGATCAAGCCATCAACCAATGTGAATATGTAAATTGATTCTCTAACTCTTAAAATTATTTTATTTCCTTTTTAAGACCCTACAGGGACTATTTATAACATAGATGACATTTCTCAAAAGAAAACTTTGTTGTACCCTCAATTCAAAGAATTTAGTATTTCTGCCCCTTGAAATTACAAATTAATTGCTCACATAATTTTTTCAATCTTTTTTGACACTGTTTAACTAAATCCTATATTTTGTTATTGATCATTGATTTTCCCCCCTACTATTTCATAACACCAAGCTTTGAGGCCAAGCTATCTTCTTACTTGAAGATTTCTGTTGTTCCCTCCTAATTATTTCCCTTCCACTGTATGAACACAAATTGTACTGACAACTATACAAATCTTAACACTTTCTTAAGTTTCTTAGTATTGTTTAAATGTTGACATTTCTCCACCTCCTCAGAGAGTTAAGTCAGCTTTGCAAACAGTTCAAATAAAGATTAGATCTGCCAACATTTTTAGGCCTGTGGAAGTTACATATTTATACGGCCCTGCCCATATAAGAACTATCCAGATATAGAGAGGTGTTCTCTCTTTATACACGGCTCCTACCATGGCTTCTAGGAAACAAAGGGGAAAGTTTACATCATGAATGCAGTAGGTTTGTCAATAGTTTGATCATGTGCTTTGATTCATTAGATGATGTAGCTTAAGTCTAAACTTTAATGACCCAGATATTCTGCATTATCCTTAATGTTGTCCTTTGAAATTTTCCTTTAAAAGTGGTATTAAAAACTTCCATTTTAATCTCTTAAGCTTTCACTGGCATTATCATGTCTACGTCTTATGCATGTAATAGTCTCTTTAAATTATGTACATATATATTTCATTCCAGTATGTGAAGCCCCACCTCATCATATAAAACAGATAGAACCTGTCATTGGTTTAATACTTCCATAATGACCAGGGCTGCAATTGGAAAAATAGATATCTATTTATGTAGCACACCTAATCATGTGTTTATGTAGCACACCTAATCATGTGTGCTATACATGGACATAAATATGTGTGTGTGTAAATCTCCATGGTTAGTTATCCCAAGGATTAAAGTGATAAGTCAAATTTTGCCTTATGGTTTTACACTGGTAACTAAAGTTTTAAGATACTTTAAAGTGTATCTGTGCAGTATTATGTATCATAGGTTTTCAGAATGAATTTTATTTTTTGAGTTAATTTCAAAATAATTCTGTTAACTGTTAATTACAGAATACCTTCACTGTTCATTCCTTGTTTATTGTACTTAGATATCATTTTCTTATATTAGGCTATTTAAAATTGTTATTCAGCTTGAACAAACGTGCTGAAAAGAATATGCAAATTAGGTGTTGATCAAGCACTTATATATATATATATATACACAAACACATTTTTCTTTCAGAAAAGACTATAGGCTCTTTAGTCAGTCTATATGGGTTTTAATTATTATGGCACATAGTAGCTGTGTGACCTCAACTAGTTGTCTAAAAACATAGCAAGGTTGTATGATAAGTCAATAAGATAACTTATATGAGATAAGCCCTCAATACATGTTAACTCTGTTATTGCATCATCATCATCATTTATAGGTCTTTGCTTAACCATACAATCTAGAATTTTAATGCACATGATACTAAAATTCTTTTCATTTGCTGAAGTGTTAAAAAAAAAAGAGGGTCAATTAAAAGTTTTTATCTACTACATAGTATCTCTATAAAGCTTTACAAATCTGTCGTGTGACTTGTCAGCTTGAGGCTGTAGGTAGGTTCTGTGGTTATTCTCTTTGACAAGACAGGAAATGAGAAATATGACTGTGGGCTGCTCATTCACAAAACCTATGATTGTTATTATTATTAATAGGGCTGTGGTCAGAACTTGGGCCATGCCATGCAATTCCTCTTCTACTATGCTTCCATTGTATGCTTCTCAGATATGTTGCAATATTTATAATTACTCAATGTACTTCACTCTTCCTCTTTTACTTCACAAGTGTTATATGCCATGAATTAGCTAATCTAGAAATATATTCTAAAGGATTTTTGAAACCATAGAAATGTTAGAATAAAGTTTATTATTTTTCCTATTTTGGGAGAAAGCATTTCAAAGCATGACATAATACTTAAAAGGGAATTACTGTGAAAGTTAATGGTATAAAAATCAAAATTTTCAGTAATTTAAAAATTCAATAAAGTTTAGTCAAAAAACTTTTTTTAAAAATTGTCAAATGTCAGAAGACTGGTTATTTCCTTACTAGCTAATAAGGAAAAGATATCACAAATGTTTAAAAATATAAATGCTAATATGCTTTAGACAACTGGTGAAACTTCACTCAAATATTTAACAATAAAATAAGTACTTATTATAAACAAAGTTTAGTATGAGCCAGTGTGACCAATGTATGAAGATGGGCCTTTTCACATATTATTGTATACATGTATGAACAGAAATTTGGTAAAACTCCCCTTGCCAGAACAAGTACATACTTTTGACCCAGAAATTTCACTTTCTGCCATTTACTAGTGTCCTAGCACAGTAAACAAAATTATATATGTACATAAATTTTTAGCATTGCTTTTGTAAGATCAAAGAACAATTTGGTTAGCCGACAAGTTTATTCAGGTTTTTCCATTATGTGTGTATGTTCAGTCATGTCCAGCTCTTTGTGACCCCGTGGACTGTAGCCTGCCAGGCGCCTCTGTCCACGGGATTCCCCATGCAAGAACACTGGATTGGGTTGCTATTTCCTCCTCCAGGGGACCTTCCTGACACAGGGATTGAATCCGTGTCTCCGATGTCTCCTACACTGGCAGGCAGACTCTTTACTCTGAGTCACCAGGGAAGAAAGGTGTAACAGAATGGAAAAAGAAAAATCAAAAGTTCTATTACATATGATATTGGTCATTTAAAAGAAAATGGTACATTTTTAGGACTATTTTTTCCAATAACTGAGAAAGAAAAAAGAGAGTTAACACTATCAATGATATGAAAATATCTCAAAGTCCCTTGATATTAAAGAGATAAGTTGTAGAAGGTGTGATTCAGCGTATGGTTTAGTGTGTGTGTGTGTGTGTGTCTGTGTGTGTGTGTGTGTGTCTGTGTGTGTTATAAACTTTTAAGTTTATACTTAGGAAATCAGTAAAATGATGACTGTATGCTGTGTGTTTATACTTATAAGTTTATAACATACAGAAGTATATACATATAAGTTTATATATACATATATATATATGTAAGTTTAAAATTTATAAAATTCCTAGTTGGTAGTGACATACCCAACATTGGTCACTTCTGAGGAATAAAATTGATGCTTGAATGAGACTTTTCATTTTACACCTTTTTATAATATTCAATATTTTTTACTTGTCCATATTACCTTAATGAATTCCCTAAAATAAAAATTTGCTTAATAGAAAATGATCACCATACCAATTATTTATTAAACAAATACTATATATGTCAAGAACTGCACTGAGTTCGTCACATTACTACTCTCACCTTTGCAACAATTCTGAGAGGGAGCTATTTCCGCTATGACTTAGACAGGTAAGGTAGTAGCAACAAGTCACACACTGTAGGAAGGGATGAACTCCAAATTCTGAGTTAGGTCCATTTACTTCCATAGCATCTGTCCTTCATCTCAAAGCATTGTATATCTGTGGTATGAACAAACAGTATAATAACCTCTTATTTCTGGCCATCCTCATTTCTTTCAAAAATATTATTGTGGTTATGACAATCATGTGCATCCAGTCATTCAACTGATTACCAGCTATGAGCCTGCTCTGTGCTCCTGGGGCTTCAGCAGTGCAATAAACAGACAAGGGTCTCTCATTCCATGGAGTCAACATTCTAGCAAATGCAGAGAAAGGACCAAAAAAAAAAAAAGCCACATGTTTGTCTGATGGTGCTGTGTGACCTCCAGTAATCAGAGCAGAAGGGAGAAAGGGACAATGACTTGAAGGGAAGGGAAGCACTTCGTTGCCTCACAGCCGCTGTCAAGGGCTGCACGCAATCCACCTGTTAGTCCTTATTATGATCTCCTAGTTTTCTCCATGTTTTGATTAAGAAAGTAAGAATAAATTGTTAGTTAACTCCTAATCCCCAGTCAATATAGCTAGCGGTAGTACATTGCAAGTCACTGTAGTCTGTCTGATTCCAAATTCTAAGTGATCTTACAGGTAAAAAGTTTGCAAAGCACTGTGCCTAAGCTTACTTAGCATACTGACAGTTTGAGCTTTCATTCTGCTACATCTGTTCTAGTGGACTTACAGAAGGTAAGGTATATGCTCATATAAAAATATCCCTTAAAAGTACTGCATATACATAACGCATTACTGAGAAATGGGTGCAGCAGTTTTCTGCCTTGTTGTTCAAGGTGAACATTTTGCTCAAAATACAGACATATGATTGCAGATTTTACCTGGCTCTGGGTTTCCTGTGTTTTCCTGTATCAGGAACTGTTGTGCACAATATTAAAACAGTTAACAGCTGCCTCTAGGAATGCAAATTTGATTCTTTGGGCTGCTCGTGGGAAAGTGTGACATTTTCCTCTCCAAAGACAAAGAATTTAGATGTCATTAGACTACTGATTAAATAGTAATCCAAGTAAATTCAGTGTCAGCTTAAGTATCAATTTTACAGGTATTTTTTCTGAAATATCTTACTCTAACAATGTTCATTTTTTATATAATTTAATTATCCTTTCAGTGTATTTAAGATAGGCTGTTTAAAATAGCATCTGAACTTCTGTGTTGGTGGGCTATTTCTGAATTGTCACACTGGAGGGTATTTGTGTACATGTGTACTTGTGTATATTTGTGAGAATTAAGGCTGAGAAGGAAATGTTATCAAAGCAGCTTAAATACAATCAAATAGATATTCAATATCAAAATAATTATTAAACTAGCCTTTATATTACCTTTTTTATTAGTATAACAAAGATAAAATGTCACAGTGATAAGGGAATCATCTTTTTAAATTATCTAAAGTCTTTAAATTATTCTTTCTAAAAAGCATAAATCATAATGAGATTACACAAGGCCATTTCTACTTTATCCTAATTAAGTGATATTTGGAAAAACAATCCCAATATAACTAAAGACTTCTATAACATTAATTTTTAAATAAATTTGTCTATAAAAATATCCTGGAAAAAGAAAGCAATGCTCAAGGTAAAATATTGCTTTGGGTTCCTTTCCAGTTGTATTGCACGGCTAGCAAATGAGAGGATACAACACATGCCTAGAAGCAATAGCACAAACAGCCCAGTGAGGACTGGTTTAAATATGATCTAACGAAGTAAATGTATTTCTGCCTGTTATTGTTATGCTGTTGTCTTTCAAGGCTGAGTTAGAGGCATTTATTCATCTGGTCTGACAGATAACAGTTTAACCTGAAGATTTTTATTTTCCCTGTAGGATTCTGAGAATTTCTTTCTAAGAATGGGATTTTAACATGCGGGTCTTTTCTCCCCAAAAGCTTAAGGCCTTCTTTTTTGATGAAATTTTAAAATAATGCCTTTCTTTTAAAAGTAACTTCATTATATACTTTTAGTATTTAGGATGGCTTTTAATATGAAATTTTATTTAAATATTATTTAAAATTGTCTTTTTATCTAAAGAGATCTAAGAGAAATACAACTTCTTAGTTTTCATAGAAGGATTTTGCTCTGCTCATGAAATTTCTGTAAGACTAACAGAAAATAATAAATAGTGAAGAGCTTCCAGTTAGAACAGTAGGCTATTTCCTTTTTTAAAGTCTTTTTGTCATCCCTGTTGATTGATGAAGTCCAACTGTTTTTAAAATCATTAGACTTGACACACTTTGAATAAATGATGCATAGAAAGTACATTTTATTTAAACTTCATGAAGTAGGTTTTTCAAGCAGGAAAGTGAAAGAAGCAGGTAATTCTTCCCAATTTACA
The DNA here is from genome assembly GCF_014754425.2 of Oryx dammah. NCBI lineage: Eukaryota > Metazoa > Chordata > Mammalia > Artiodactyla > Bovidae > Oryx > Oryx dammah. The sequence continues at coordinate 40,927,536 of NW_024070202.1, read as the reverse complement.
TTTTCCACCCCCAGGCCCGGTTTATCATCTGGAATAATGACTGTATATGAAAGGCCGCTCAGCAAGCTAGCTCCTTTTGTCTCTCTGGCCTCTGACTTACTTGGATGGGAAAATGGCCAAAAGAAGGGGGAAAAAAAAGAGAGCAGAGGATCTCAGATATAAGTAATAGGTCCGCAGCACTACAATATAAAAACAGACCCTTAAGACCTATCACACCCCTCCCACACACTCTAAGTGGGAAGTGTGGGGTTTCCTTTTTTTTTTTTTCAAACTCCTTTTGGAATAAACACTCATTGGGATCTGACTGACGTTGCCTTTCTCTCTCTTTTTTTTTTTTAAAGTATATTTAAACTCACAGACTTTTTATAATGAGGATTTCAGTGTAGGGTTTTCTGCAGGATACCATCTGGTCCTACTAAGAACTGACTGTTCAAATGCTGGAACATTTGATCGGAAAATACTTCTTAGTCTTTTTAAAGGTAAGTCATACTGATTTTTTTTTTTAATTTCTGTCTGGTAAATGACAGGAGATGACACTATTATATACACACCCTTAAAGTTATACAACAGCAGCAGTAAGCAGGAACTGTTTTTTGAAATCATTAGGCTTTTCCTAAAAGCTAGGTTTGTGCCGTTTCCAAAGTTATCAACTTTACCTATTGTGTTTAAGAAATATTAAAACTTTGTCTAATAATCAGTGCCATGTTGCTTCTTGGTGTTTAAAACCTTATGTTTATGCATAAACAGTTTTTGTTAAAATGATGTACTATCCAATTTTGTTACTTCAGAACTGTTATTGTCTACTCAGGGTATTTGTGCATGGTTTTAAATTATGAATGAAAATCAACATAAATAAAAATCAGTTTAGTAGGATTAGTTCTTAAAAGTCACTTGACACTCTTATGCCAACATGCTTTCTAATATGCAATTCTTCAGTACTTATTATTTTAGAGAGTCTTTGGTTTATTTAATCTTCTATTTTTTAATGTCACAATTTTTTGGTGAACCTGACTTTGTCTACATGAACAGCAGTGTATATTTTGGATATATTCCTCTTCAGCATTTTAAAAAAATTCATTCTGACTGAATTTTACTTGCTGCTGGGAATGGTAAATTATATTAATTCCAAATCATTTTGATTTATATAACTGTATAAATTATATAAAACTTGGTAATAGAATTTTTAAAAAATGTGAAGTTTTTGTGATTTTAGGAAACTTATTACAAACACCAGCAAATTATTTTCTTGAATGATAATACTAATAAATGACAAATCATTCTGGAGAAATTAAAAGTTATAAATTAATTATAGTAAGTGAACTCATACATAACTGTAAATGGCATAAATTCACTACAGTAAATTTCAAACAGTTTCTAGAATTGTCAAGTAACATTGAAAAATGTTTTTAAAATCTTTGCATCTACTTCAGTTCTTTAGTGTGTAGTTTTAAATTAGTTTTTAAAAAAGTGCTCTTAATATTCAGTCAAAAAATAACCAAAATAATATTTTTCTAAAATTTTGTTATATAGAGTCCAGTGGTCCACTGGATTTCATGAGAGAAAAAAAATACACAGAAATTTGTTTCATTTACCAGAATCACTACAAGAACAGAACAATAAATTTAATACACAAACATCAGATAGAAGTTAAACTGGGAGGAATAAAACTATAATTAGAGAGGTACTAGACAGAATGCACTGAAAATTTTGGAATTTATCTTGGGAGTTATAGTTGCTACACTATAGGCAAAAAATCTTGTGGATTCTTTCTTCCTGAAAGAACTGATTCTGTAACTATTTTCTGATTTAATTACAAGGCATTTTTTTAATTTAGTGGTCCAAGTCATGGTTGAAAGTTTTGAGAAATTATTCTAACCTAGGAGTTGATTTTTCATTTGCATAATATTCTAAACCCCTGTATACCTAAGAATAAGCCATCTCATCAGATTTTATTGTAATCTAAGAGTTTTGGAAATGATCATTTATTATTTATGTAAAAGACACATTTACTAGAATTTTAAAAAATACTTGGACAATTCACAATAATATTTTACTGTTGTTACAGTTCAATATATTTCATAATATTGCAAATAAAATAACAGGTGCTATGATAGAAAATTTTATTCATTCTCACTGAATTTTACTTGACATTTATAACCATATATAAGACTCTGATGCTGGGAGGGATTGGGGGCAGGAGGAGAAGGGGACAACAGAGGATGAGATGGCTGGATGGCATCACGGACTCGATGGATGTGAGTCTGAGTGTACTCTGGGAGTTGGTGATGGACAGGGAGGCCTGGCGTGCTGTGATTCATGGGGTCGCAAAGAGTTAGACATGACTGAGCGACTGAACTGAACTGAATGATGTATATATACCCATTTGAGAGAAAACTGAGCCACAGAGAAACTATGTTAGCCTGCAAAGCAAACCTAAATTACTTGAATTCAAAGCCCAGAATAATAACTATTGAAAATCTTATAGTATCTTCCCATTCATAGGAAGAGTTGGGTTGGGGAAAAAGAAACAATAGTGTTTCTATCAGGATTCAAAAATCAAGAATAGTTCTAGATAATTCTATTTAAATTGATAAGACTCTGAGAGAATCATTTCAAATCTATAGTAATCTCTATAATCAAGTACTCTAAAACCTACTCCAAAAGATTGGTGTGTTTCTAGAAGAACATTTAATGTGATAATGAAGTCAGTGTAATTATTGTTTTAATTATTTTAAGATTACCACAAAAAAAGAGATTACCACAAAAATAAAAGTTGTTATATTTGAAAGGCATAATTTAGTGAAGTGTGTTATATTATGATATCTATACATTTTCTATTATATATATTTACCTCCATATATTTTGATAGGATGGAAATGCCCATATACATTAAAAAGATCATGGTAACTTCAATAAGAGAAGATGAGGATTTCTGAATCTAATTTAAACATTTACCACAGAGCCCTAGGGTTCTCTGGGGATGACTCAGAGCCCAAATGACATGTGACTAGTAGGGGAAAGGGCCACAGTTGCTGCCCACTCTGATCAGAATAGATATTCTTTTAACTACCTTCAAATGTTGGGATTGCATGTAAAATAAGTACTAATCTAGTGACCTTATGTATTCAGTTGATGAAACACAACCAGATTTAAATAACTGATTTAACCAGCTTGATATGAATCTGCCTCTTACTCATGTCTAGGGAATCATGGCTTTGAAAACACACCTAGATATCATGCAAGGTAAGAGTGTGAAAAGGAAGTTAATTTGGAAAGCTAATTTTCATATTCAACCTGTCGTTGAATTAATCACCCCCAAACTCCAAACCTGGGTTTTGTGGGCAAATACTGTATTTGGTGAGGAAAAGGCCGTGTATTAAAAGAATTACTTGTGTGTCCAGTAGAAAACAGAGATGTGATCTGGTTTCCTATTCTGAAGAAAAGCAGAAGGAAGGCTTATGGATAGAATAGGAAATTTGGGATATTCACTCATGAGTCAGAAAATGTCATCCAGGTCCTGCATTCATTCATAGCCCAAGTATGTAATATGAAACTGTTTTAAAGTTTCATAGTTCACATCCCAGGAAACCATACCTCTTGGCCATGCCTTTTTCTGGGTGGAGTTTCCAAGGAAACACAGCCCTATACACACATGAAAATAATCACAAATTACCTGGGAAGTTTCTCTATTATTCTGACCTACTTATGGGGACACTTCTTAAAGCTCAGTCTCAGTTCCGACCACCAGGTTTCCAACATAATGGAAAGGCATAACACTCGTAAGTTCATTATGTTGGAAACCTGGTTGACTTGACAGCAAGAAAATAAACAGCCCACATGTAGTTACATTCACAAACTCCACAAAAAGAGTAGGATTTACGGTCTGTGAACTGACAGGACACAGTCAAGAAAGGTATGGATTAGTGGGATCTTACAATGTCTTTGTTTTCTCGTCTTTCTTCTTGTAAGTCTCAAAAATAAGTTTTCTCTCCTGTATATGTGAATTTTTTGTTTTCTAAATTGAAGTACTTTAAGCAAGCAGCTTACTCCTTGGAAGGAAAGTTATGACCAACCTAGATAGCATATTCAAAAGCAGAGACGTTACTTTGCCAACAAAGGTCCGTCTAGTCAAGGCTATGGTTTTTCCTGTGGTCATGTATGGATGTGAGAGTTGGACTGTGAAGGCTGAGCCCCGAAGAATTGATGCTTTTGAACTGTGGTGTTGGAGAAGACTCTTGAGAGTCCCTTGGACTGCAAGGAGATCCAACCAGTCCATTCTGAAGGAGATCAGTCCTGGGTGTTCATTGGAAGGACTGATGCTAAAGCTGAAACTCTAATACTTTGGCCATCTCATGCGAAGAGTTGACTCATTGGAAAAGACTCTGATGCTGGGAGGGATTGGGGGCAGGAGGAGAAGGGGACGACAGAGGATGAGATGGCTGGATGGCATCACTGACTCAATGGATGTGAGTCTGAGTGTACTCTGGGAGATGGTGATGGACAGGGAGGCCTGGCGTGCTGCGGTTCATGGGGTCACAAAGAATTGGACATGACTGAGTAACTGAACTGAACTGGACTGAAGCAAGCAGTAAATTATTATTTCTAATGAAGAAATAAGGATAAAGAATAAAATTTAACCTAAAATTAGCAAAAATAAATAAATTTTATTATGAAAGAATCTGTATGACTAAGAAAACCAAGTGTGCAAAATGCAAATCTTACCTGCTCTAAATAGCTACATTTGAGAGAATAGTGGAGACAAACTACACTTTATACAGCTGTTGTTGAGTACAGCATGCTGAGTAACCTGAACTTTTCTCACGTGTTCAGTGCATGTCCTATTTAATTTGTTGGTTCCTCCTTTGCCTCAGGTGAATAAAACTACAGCGGCATGTATGCTCGGTCGCTAAGTCCTGTCTGACTCTTTGCAACAACCCCATGTACTTACTGTAGCCCGCTAGGCTCCTCTGTCCAATGGGATTCTTCAGGCAAGAATATTGGAGTAGGTTGCCATTTCATTCTCCATGGAATCTTCATGACCCTGGGATTAAATCCACATCTCCTGCACTGGCAGGCAGATTCTTTACTACTGAGCCTCCTGGGGAAGCACAAATTACAGCTGACCCTTGGACACAACAGGTTTGAACTTTGTCAGTCCACTTTTATGGAGTATCTTTTCAATAAATACTACAGTACAACCTGATCCCATCTATGCAGTTGGTTGGATACCACAGGTAAGCTGATGGTGTAGTTATATGTGGATTTTCCACTGCCTGCATTGTCCATAACCCCTCTGTGTTGTTCAAGGGTCAGCCTGTATTTGTAACTTTGTAGTATGAAGCATAAGCTTGAAGTATGATTATAATAACAATACTTATGGTAACTTAAGGCACAGAAGCATGATAAACTCAAGACCCTCAGTGGGTGCCTGAACCTAGAGATAGCACCAAACCCCAAGTAGTCCCCCTTCATCCAAAATTTTACTTTCTACAGATACAGACTGTGGATAAGTGAAACCATGGAAAGCAAAGCCATTGATAAAGAAGGATTACATTTATGTAAAATATCTTGCCTATTTTTAGAGAAAAAAAAAACTTGCATCAAGATAACGAAATAAGCTGGGCAAAAAGTTCATAAAGTCAATATCTTTCTGTCAAAAATATCAGTATATGTATGCAGGAATGTGAGTCACACTACTATCTTTGCTTAGACATCATCCAGACCAGTGTGATACTAGTTACTGTCTAAGCATGCAATTTAGCAGAATAAAGCATTGACACTTCTGTTTTCTGATGAACTTGACTCAACAGCACTGGGCTGTGTGCACTATCTCACTTCAGTTTTAAGTTCAAAACAGACAGAGTCTAGGCAGTACCCAGGTCTGCCAATAACTTGACATCTCTGGGCGCAGGGTCCTTGGATGGCATAATAATGCGCTTTCATGTTTAGAGAGGAAGGCACTAAAGAACACATTGGGTCATCCAGCAGATTTTTGGGGACTTTTGCCCCTTGGGACTCTTCGCTATAGTCCATGGGACTGCTTAAATAAAGGATAATGATTCTGGGAAAGGTCAGACAGATTCTCAACTAGGTGAAGGCACAGAATCTGGGAACAGACAAATAATACACACCTATATCCATTTCAGAAATAAAAGATTTGTAATTTAAAAATCATTTTATATTCCATCTGACAGAACTGCAAAGGACATTAATATTGAATAATTTTGTGGCATTTATGTAGACAATATCTTTCCAAAAGAGATGATTTGAGTTGTATTCCTGATGTTATATAAACGAAACTAGAATTTGACCCTCGGGGTTTCCTGTCCAATTTTTTAATAAATTGCAATCCACAGGTTCTACAGAGATGCTCCTCAAGCATCCTAAACATGGGACAAGATAGTGCTAGGTGGGACACAGGAGACCTAGTTAGGAATCAGGGTCTCGGTGGTCCCACAAATGCTGTAATCTAAGTCACTTGGCTTGGTCTTCCATGTAAGGATCTGAGTGAAGAATCAGTCCAGCTGCTTAAATGAAAAAATGGGGGTCTCATCTTATAATCTTACTTTACACATGAAGAAATTGAGGAACAGAGCAATTAAATAGCTTGACCATGGTCATCTGGCAAGAAAGTGGCCAGTCGCACTTTGGTTTCATCTTGAGTCTCCCACTCTTAATTACAGCAGTTTGGAACCCTGTATTTTGATGTCTACCTCAAATATAACTTACAGATGAGAACTGGGGAATGGTCTATAAGATGGGCATTCAGTAAAATAGTACTTGATAAGCTCCCCTGAATATGGTCACTTACATATAGTACAGCACACTTGAATGCTATTCACAAGTAGAAGAGAGATTCTACTTGAGAATATCTAGTCATTATTATCAAGTTTAAATAATTTATTCCACTGTATTATGACAATCCTAGCCAAAGCCATAGGAGGGAGCATGTTATTCTTCATCCTCTGTGTTAAATCATTTCAATCATGACCAACGTGACCCTATGGACTGTAGCCCGCCAGGCTCCTCTGTCCATGGAATTCTCCAGTCTAGAATACTGGAGTGGGTGGCCATTCCCTTTTCTAGAGGATCTTCCTGACCCAGGAAACTAACCTGTGTCTCTTACATCTCCTGCCCTGGCAGGCGAGTTCTACCCCCAAGCAATTAATAAAGGAAGGAAAACTATGCCAAACTTAGTGTACTGAAAAGCAAAGACATCACTTTTCCTACAAAGGTCTGTATAGCCAAAGCTATGGTTTTTACAGTAGTCATGTACAGATGTGACAGTTGAACCATAAAGAAGGCCGAATGCCAACAAATTGATGCTTTCAAACTAGGGGGCTGGAGAAGACTCTTGAGAGTCTCTTGGACTACAAGGAGATCAAACCAGTCAATCCCAAAGGAAATCAACCCTGAATATTCATTGGAAGGACCGGTTGAAGCTCTAATACTTTGGCCACCTGATGTGAAGAGCTGACTAGAAAAGACCCTGATGCTGGGAAAGACTGAAGGCGACAGGAGAAAGGGGTAGCAGAGGATAAGATAGTTCGATAGCATCATGGACTCAATGGATATGAATTTGAGCAAACTCCAGGAGATAGTGGAGGACACTGGGGCCTGGCGTGCTGCAGCCCATGGATTGCCAAGAATTGCTAATGACTTAGCAACTAAACAACAACTCAACTTGCTCAGAGACATAAAATTCCACGGGAAGAGTAAACCACTTGTTTAGGCTTGTGTGTTTTGTTTACATTGGGGAAAAACATGTGACATTAATGACTATTCAAACTTCTTAGCCACCAGGACCTCAGTGTGAATCAGTTTGTTCATCTTGATTTACAGTGGATCATCCTAGGTATTTGGTATAAGAGAATAGAAATCCTGAAGAATGAAAAAAGTTTGTAAGATTTGCCTTTTTCCATTTTGAGGGAAAGTCTTATTCCTTTATTTTCTTAACATTATTCTTAACATTTTCTTAGCTATGCAATTAATAATTTTAAAAAATTAAATGCTTACTCAAGTGGAAAGAAATACTAATAAAACCATCAGAATGGTACTGTAACCACAACCAAGCTATGGAGGGAAAAGTCTGAATCCATAACAAAGTATCATTTTTACTATTATCCTTACAAGACTGACAAAAATATTGTGTGTCCCTCCAATCTGTTGCAATTTTTGTCTTCCTTGGGCAAGGGCATTCTGAATTAGGGAGTATTTGTTTACAAGCTACAAAGCACATTCTGTTTATCAATGTCAGGTCAACTCTAGTACAGATTTCTACTGCAATAAAAACTGCTTAAATAGTATGTTTTAGGTATTTGAATAATAAAGTCTTGTTACCATAGGATCTGCTTATTACGTTAGGAATTTTTTTCCAAAGATAAGACTAAGTGAAATACATATTGACACAATCTAGTTGATTTTAACAGAATTGTTATGAATCAGTTTATTGTTGTTGTTTAGTCTCTAAGCGTGTCTGATTCTTTTGCAACCTCATGAACTGTAGCCCACCAGGCTCCTCTGTCCATGGGATTTCCCAGACAAAAATACTGGAGTGGATTGCCACTTGCTTCTCCAGGGGATCATCCCAACCCAGGGATTCAACCACCATCTCCTGTATTGCAGCCAGATTCTTTACCACTGAGTCACCAGGGAAGACCTATGAATCAACTCCCTACAACAAAAAGAACACTATTGCTCTTGAATATGTTAAAATATATGTATTCGAGGCTAGTAAGAAAGCAATACCTATTACAGAATCTAGATATACTCTATGTTACATATTTTCTTCAAGTTCTGTTCACCTTTAGATGATATAAAAATCAGTTATTAAAAAGAAGTGAAAATATTATGTAAAATATTTCAACGTTTTCAACACAGTTGATAAGAAAGAATTCAAGCATGAACTCAATATCCATGAGAATGGAAATTTCTTTTAACAGTGATTATAATTTTGGTGATATTAGAGAGTAGTGTAGTGTTAATTTTCTGACAATGTATTTCCCTAATTTACTCATGTTTTTTGTTTTAACAGATAGGCTACCAGTGATTAGAAGAACTGACTCCTTCTGAGACTCATCAGATCATTTCCTGTAAAAACTGTATCTTTCTAATTGTGAAAAAGGTAAAGAAGACATTTGTTACCGTTCTTGTTTAGAATTTAGATGGAATAGACTCCAGTCAACCCACATTCAATTTGCAGGAGAACACCAGGTTCAAGTTCAGTTCAGTCACGTCCAACTCTGTAACTCCATGAACCACAGCACGCCAGGCCTTCCTGTCCATCACCAACTCCCGGAGTCTACCCAAACTCACCTCCGTTGAATCGGTGATGCCATCCAACCATCTCATCCTCTGTCGTCCCCTTCTCCTCCTGCCCTCAATCTTTCCCAGCATCAGGGTCTTTTCAAATGAGTCGGCTCTTCCACATCAGGTGGCCACAGTATTGGAGTTTCAGCTTCAGAATCAGTCCTTCCAATGAACACCCAGGACTGATCTCCTTTAGAATGGACTGGTTGGATCTCCTTGCAGTCCAAGGGACTCTCAAGAGTCTTCTCCAACACCACAGTTCAAAAGCATCAATTCTTCAGCTTTCTTTATAGTCCAACTCTCACATCCATACATGACCACTGGAAAAACCATAGCCTTGACTAGATGGATCTTTGTTAACAAAGTAATGTCTCTGCTTTTTAATATGCTGTCTAGGTTGGTCATAACTTTCCTTCCCAGGAGTAATTGTCTTTTAATTTCATGGCTGCAATCACCATCTGCAGTGATTTTGGAGCCCAAAAAATAAAGTCAGTCACTGTTTCCACTGTTTCTCCATCTATTTGCCATGAAGTGATGGGACCAGATGCCATGATCTTAGTTTTCCGAATGTTGAGCTTTAAGCCAACTTTTTCACTCTCCTCTTTCACTTTCATCAAGAGGCTTTTTAGTTCCTCTTCACTTTCTGCCATAAGGGTGGTGTCATCTGCATATCTGAGGTGATTGATATTTCTCCCGGCAATCTTGATTCTAGCTTGTGCTTCTTCCAGCCCAGTGTTTCTCATGATGTACTCTGCATGGAAGTTAAATAAGCAGGGTGACAATATACAGCCTTGATGTACTCCTTTTCCTATTTAGAAACAGTCTGTTGTTCCCCAGGTAATACTGTGTAAATGGCTATGTTTAGGTGGAAAAGCCAGATAGAGGGCAAAAATGTCCCTAAGTGTCCCAGGCTGAAAGAAGGTAGGCAGAGGGCAAGAGTACATATGCATATTCTCCACAGATAAGATTTCAGTATGTTAATCACCCACAGAAAAAAAAGAGGAGAATTTTGAGGAATTGCTCTATGTGATGATATTTATTGTTTCTACCACTGGTAGGTAGTCAAATTAAAAAAAAAATATACGACCTAGAAAGTTTTCTTAAAAAAAGTCTGTTTATACCTGGCAAAATGATTTGTTTCAGTTGCGTGTTTTCCTTGTACTTTGATCTTTTTGTACTGATATTTATGCTTCTGCTTTATGATATCCTTCTAACGATAGAACCAGGCCTCTTGGCAACCACCTTCATCAGAACTGGGAGTTTGAAAGAAGCAGGTGCTGAACCTCAGTGTTTCCTTGAACAAGAAAAATGGGGTGCAATAGAAACTGTGGGCTTATTGCTGGTGCTGTCATTGGTGCAGTCCTGGCTGTGTTTGGAGGGATTCTAATGCCAGTTGGAGACATGCTTATTGAGAAGACAATTAAAAAGGTACAAGTGGTATTGAGAATATTTCTTTTCATCCTGATTCAGTCTACCTTGATTTGTGTTTGGCTTAGAGTTTCTGTTTTATATTTCATTATAACCAGCAATTTAACACAAAGGTGATTTTGAACAACTGAAACTCTACATGATAGAGAAATAATCAAAGTATGATGTATTGAATGCACTGTCATCTTAAGTCTAAATATTTTAATTTCTGATAAAAACTATTATAGGTATGCAGATAAGTGGAAATAATTCCATTTAATTATGTCCAAAGAGTATGCTGATATGCTTTTCATATGCTTTTGAATGAGAAATGAGTGTTATTTTGTGAGGGTACATTTATAAAAGTAGTTGCACTTTGGTTACAGTTGATTAAAGTAAAATTATATATAACTTAATACTGTGTTTAATATTGATTTAGGAATATTTGGTAAAACTGGTAAAACTTATTTTTGTTTGGTAAACTGTTCTATATGTGTGTAATATTAATAATATATGATCCTTATAAACATTTCCTACTGATAAAGGTTGATAAGGGATTTTTAGAAAATACTTTCAGAAATGTTATGCAGAACACATCCCAGTATATATATGTATGTATATGTGTGTATATATATGTGTATGTGCAGATATATATATGTATATATGTATACAAACAAGTTCACTGTAGATTTAACTAAAAATAAAGTGGCTTAATAGATAGGCTTTGTACAACAAACTAGAATCTGTCTCTCATCCTAGTTCCTTCTAATTCAGCTTTATACTCACCAACTTTAACCGATAAAGAAAAGGAAGGCTAGGATAAGGAGATGTAGATCTGCTGGAGTCCTAAACCAGGGATAGCAAATTCCAATAACTTCAGGGTTTGGAGACAAGCCCTAAAAAGAGCTACCAAGAACAATAGAGAAACAAGACAATGACTGCTGTGAAGTTAAAAGTGTGTGCCCTGCTGAGAGGCATGTATGTTTATTTTTAAAATATAATGCTGGCCAAATGAACTTATCCGAGTGCTAGCCTCAGCTGTCATCCTGGTTCAGATGCCAGTGGTCTAGATGTCAGTAAGCACAATGTACAGAGGAGAGCAACAAGAACTGAATCATCCAATGGGCTAGACTACCAACTCAGACCGGAGTTTCTGTTCCTGTCAAGACCTTTATCTGTCTCATCCGTTTGCCCATGTTTGACATCCTGCTCTTACTAGGAGTTTAAATAATTACAATTATTTTTCACTAAAGCACTGCCTGACTTAATATGAAGATTTAATTTCAAATCTAGTTACCCACAAGAAGTTACTATTTTCCAAAGCTTTTTTGGTTTGTTTTTGTTCAGCTAAATGCTTAGTCTGTAAATTTAAAAAATTTTCTGACTGTACTATTATAGCTATTGTCTTAGCACAACAGATTAAGAAATAGGACATTTTTGGCACAGTTTCTATACTTGTATGCTATATTTGCTTAATAACCACACAGGCATTTCTATCTTTTCTCTTGCTAACTGACAGCAAAAATGTTAACTTCATGGGTTTAACTGGAAATATTATACATTAAATACCATCTCCTTCCTTGGAATTCCCAGCTTTCTTGATATTATTTTAATATAGCTCAATAGAGACAGACAGGAGATGGTGAGATGTGGAGTGTCTAACGTGTTAGAGAGAACTGCTATTGTCCTATATCCTTTCTGCTCTATAAACTCACTTCCCTTCTGTATCTGTGGAGTGAGAACAGGATAAATTTTGACACACAGACTATAACTATTTTTTTAATCTTCAGAAGAGAAAAACCACAATAATCTTCCAGTGTACGGCATCTTAGACTAAGATTTTTTTTATTCATACTTGATAATCAGTAGCAAACAGTGATCATCTATTGTTTCTTATTATTCAACAATATTATACATACAGAGTCTCTGTATCATGAGAGGCACTAACATCTATTTTAATTTTTCATATTTATCTCTAAGTTCTATGGCTACTCGAGGAAATAAGAGTTTTGGGACATCAAAAATTTGTATAGAGGCTAAGAGAGAATAAATATTTATCTCAAGAAATATAAATTTTAACTGGGAAAAAGCACATTGTAAAAAAACCTAGAGACTTTTTTTTATAGAGTGAAACTCTGTAATTGAATTCTAAAGCATGCACTATTTAGAAAGAGAACTTTCGTATTCAATAACTTCAAGAAGAAGGTGAGACTTGAGTTGGATTTTGAAGTATAAAATTTTGAAAGTCCAAAGAGAGTTCCAATAAAAGTGTCAAGGGACTGCTTAATGCCATGGAAAAAAGTTGTGGAAATGCAACTAAATATTGTGACGACAGAAGGAAAAATAACAGCAAAGATGATTGGAAAGATAATAACATGGGGTAAAATTTAGGAAACTTTGGAGCATCAGGCAGAAGACTATTTAATTAATGACATGACAGGCAATAGTAGTGTATATTTACCTGTAGTTGTTAGACATAACAAAATCTGCATTTAGTGACTGGTATCAAATATACTGAAGAAGGAAACAGCAATACTATATACTAGTAAGTTATATGCCACTCATACTAATATATTATACTATATACTAAATAAATAAAGCATTTTTTAGTCCTAAGAGCTTCATATATACTAATTCATTTAATCTTCACAAATATCAATGAGAAGGTACTACCATCACAAGACCTTAAATCAACCTGACAACTTACCCAGCTAAAAGGAATATGAGTTAGTTTCTAAACCTAGGCAATCTGAAGGCAGAGATGAGATGATTTATACATTTTGCACTCTCTAATTCTACAACAGAAAGTGTTGGACAGTGAGGAGACCAAAAACAGGAAATGTTATATAGGACATGACCACTTTCAAGGAGAATTTAACACTTACTTTTAAACAGATCTTTGCACAGTTTGCGCATAACAAAAGGCTCTCTGGTCTAGTGTGATGGAGTATGTAGGACTGATGGGTGATGGAATGCAATGGATAGAGGAACTAAATAAATAGGGGGAGAGAGGAGTAAAAGTTTCACACTACAAGATGTCCAGTTGTGTTCTTGATAGAAATATGTATACCTTAGAAGAATAAAGCACAGAGGTTTTATAAGTGATTTGGAAAGAACATCAGTGTATATTTCAAAGGGAAGGTTCAGAGATTTGTTCATTATTATAGAGAATAGATAAAACTAAACAATAGATATGTTTAAGGAGTGTTTGAATATAGAGACAAAAGAGCAGAGAAATTACTACGGGATTTGTGCATTCAGAGGTAAGTAGGAAGACAACAGAAAACAGAAAAATTATTTTATATGAAGCAATGAAAACAATAGACTGTAATTTTTTAAGAAGTTATTATGAAGCCAATTTTTAAGGAAAAAGTAAAATTATCTCAGGCAGATGAAAATTAAGGAAATAGTAGTTAGAACACAGTCACTAATAACTTTAAAATTATATATTCAATAGTGCCAAGTAATAAAGTGGGATAAAATAAAGAAACAGTGTTTTCCCTTCTTATTTTTGAAATGAGGGTTACCTGCAATCTTTGGGTCACACTGTAACCCAGCTCAATATTCACAGACTAAGACATCATCCCTTTTGGCTAAGATTAAGTGGCTTTGATGGTAAAGCATCTGCCTGCAATGCAGGAGACCTGGGTTCAATCCCTGGGTCAGGAAGATCCCCTGGAGAAGGAAATGGCAACCCACTCCAGTACTCTTGCCTGGAAAATGCCATGGTCAGAGGAACTTGATAGGTTACAGTCCATGGGTCACAAAGAGTTGGACACGACTAAACGACTTCACTTTCACTTTTCAAGACATCATCAGAAGCCCTTCAATAGTCAGGAGCTGTGTAGTATAGTTAAGAGAGCCTGCTTTTGCGCTCAGATTTTCATATAGCAGTATTACCCTTGCTTATTTTAATTATGTAGAGCTGTTGTGACTTTTTCTTCATTTAAATAAAACTGTTTCTTTTAAATTTAGTTTACCAAATTATTTTAAATATGAGATTAGCATATGTATCTGTTTGGCATATGTGTAGAGGTCAAATCTTTGAACTATGTGTAAGCACAGAGAGCTAAGTATCTCGCCCCTGCCTCAAGAGCACTTAGATTAATACTGCTATTTTACAAATATATATATATATGTTGTACTACCAGTCAGTTTTTCTCTACAATTAAAACTCATTGCATGTAACTTGCATTATTTAATGGACTAACAGCAAATTGGCAGAGTTATTACCTATATATAAGCACCATTAAAAAAAGAAAGTGCTTAATTTAAAAAGATAAGAAAACCATGTCATCGTGTTCTCTAGAGTTGGGACTCTGATACTTTCTGGTTCTCAAAGATGACACCTGATACCAATATCTGAAATGGTGTAAAATAGTCAATATATTTTACCATTATATTTCTTTATTCACTATTTCCAAAGGAAATTTTGTAGGGTTTTTATGCATTATAGATAATTATGCATTATGTAGGGTTTTATGCATTATAGCTGAATGCTTTTATACCAGTGTTTCAGATCATGATTCCTAGTAGAATTGAGTGGGACCTGCAGATTTATGCAATCTTGCTAGATAGACTAAAAGTCAATGGCATGAGCTGCCATGAATGTGGAAAGCAGAAATTATCAAAGGACTTCAGAAAAAGGTCAAAGTTCTGGCACCACTCACAAAGGATAATTTATCACCTGACACTACAAAATATCACTTAATATTGCTGAATATTATATAATAGGCAATTTTAAATAGTTTGAATTCACCTATGATATTAACCATGGAACATCAAGACAGAAAATCAAGATATCTTTTTCAATCATACCATCATTCAATTACACCATTTCTTTTCCCTATTCTTGAAAAGAATGATCTTCTCATAGCCAAAAAATGCTTCCAGATAAAATAAACATAAATGATTATTATTTTGACTTATTAAAATGACTATAATTTCAAAGCAACAGTCAATATTTGATAGTAAATTTTATACACATATATATTAATTTCATGGTATATGCTTAGACTATTTCTAGATATGATAAAATAATTTTTACCTTATTATAGTATCTAAAAGCTCAAAAAAGTGCCAGATGTATATAGGTTGTTAAAGATAGAACTTGCTTTAATAATAATTATGATAACATGAAATAATCTAAAATAAACTCTAAATTTAAATAGTAGTAAAACATGGATTAAACATTTATTTGCATATTAACTCCAATAATAAAATCACTTTAAAATGTTTTAAGAAACAGCAGGTCAGTGTAATTTTCTTCTTCCAGCCCAATTTAATATCAACATAGTATACTTTTCATGCCAAAGAAAAACTCTCCCATTTTAGGTTCTTACATAAACACTTGGAGGCTGATTTCCTGAGTTTCAGAAACATATTATATCTAATCAATTTCACCAATTGTTATTCTGAGGTTTAAGTGATGACTTGATAATAACCTGAGACCAAAACCACTTTTTGACTGTTAGCACAACTGGCACTAATATTCTAATCCTCTCTTTCTCTTTCTCTCAGCATGTATACACATAGGAGAAAATGGTTTGATCATAGGAAGACTGCTTGTAACTGGTTCTAAACAGAACAAACTGTGGTAGTGAGTGAAGAAGATAAAGACTCTTTTCAGTATGTTTCTGCTTTTTAGGAAAGTTTGGATTTCACTGGATGGAGAATAAATATAGAAATGATCAAGTAGCAGAAGTGCCACAGGGTTTTACATGAGCTATTGCCACATGACTGGTTCAGACAGGAATGCTATGAATGAAATAATTAATATAATTATACCATACTCCACCTATATTGACTTTCAGAAATATTAATTTCATATCATTCAACCTCATATTATTTCCAATATTATTATTACCCCTATTTTACAAATAAGGAAGCTGAGGCACAAGAAATCAAATAGCCTGCGCAAGTTTAAATGGTTAGCATACGATCAAACTGGGAATCAAACTCATAGCATCTATTTCATTGTTAACCACTTCACTCTAGGCTTCCCAGGAGGCTCAAACAGTAAAGAATCTTCCTGTAATGCATGAGACCCAGGATCAGGAAGACCCCCTGATCAGACCCTGATCAGGATCCTGACCCCTTGATCAGGAAGATCCCCTGGAGAAGGGAACGTCAACCCACTCTTGCATTCGTCTCTGGAGAATTCCATAGACAAAAGATCCTGATGGGCTACAATCCATCCAGTCACAAAGAGTCAGACATGACTGAGTGATTAACACTTTCACTTTTCACTCTAGGCTTTGAGTAAAGAAGCCAATATACTTAGGTTGGTAGTAGGGTAAGGAAATCTACTCATAGACTAAAATCTGCTTTATATGATTCCATCTTTCAGTACTCTGTAAGAACCTTGAGAAATGGGACAATATTATTTTTTGCAAAGGTATTCTATATAGTTCATTCACAGGAACATAGACTAAAGTTGCCCATCATGTGGATGAGTATTGCTTTCCCATAACAGCAATAATCAAGTGGCCACAGGACTAGATAGAGGGTATTATAGTCCCAGATATCTGCCTTCAAATTAATGTAGCAAAACAGAACTTTCAAAGTAAATGGCTTTCGACTCAGCTGAAGACCATGCCACACTAGAGTCATCAAGCTGAAATCCAGGGCTAAATAGTCTGAATGCTTAAAGTCAGGGATAGATACTGATGTATGTATCAGCCAAGGGAGAGGATCTTCAATTATATTACTTTTTTTTGTACATATAATTTCATCTTTGTATTTCAAATTTACTGAAAGGTCCACAAAATAGGCCAGACAGTGCAAAGTCAATTTAAAATCAAGACCTTTTAAAGTCGCAAAGAACTTAAGCTCCTTTTTAAGAGGACCTTATGATATATTTAGTCTTGATAGTCAGAGGTCTATACAAATTTCTAGTACCTAGGTAGTCTTAGGATCAGAAGAAATTCATTTCTATTCTGACTGATTCAATATTTTTCTCTCTCTCTGTACAAATTGTTGTTTTATAAAAACCAAATGAGATTGGCGTGAAATGCCAGATTCACCATTATCTACTACCAAATTATTACGCCACATTGAATGAGACATCTGTTTTTCAAGGACCCACTTCCACTACTAAAAAAAAATGGATGGTGTTAGATGACACTAACTCTAAAGCTAGAAGTTCAATGCACTCATTTCAATTCTTTGTGTTTCAACTTCCCAATTTTAAAAAAGTTGTCTCCAGATTGACAAATAAGACAAAGTAACTCATGGCCCTTAGAAGAAAGACACGATACAGTTACAATTTTTTTTATATAAAATGCACAAGTGTTAGAGTCGGGGAGATTTCTGTCCCACCAAGTACATTATTGAAATATGTGTCTTGAGAGGTAATGATAAACAATTGATATTATACTAGTCCTTAAGATTCTACAGTGTAAAAGTAATAATGTTCATGTGTGTTCTCCTCTCATAATGTCTCTTGAAAATAGTTTGCAGCTTCCACGTAGACTTCAGCTTCAAAACCCTCATCATTTACAGTAAACACCTTTACATTTAGAATAGCCATAATACTTATCTATACATAATTTTGTCTTGATTTGGGTTTGCTATGGAATTAAGACTTTTTAGGAGTAAAAAACTATCTTCAAGGACAATTGCTTGTTAAAAGTACTAAGGTCTCACACTGCTTTAACAGTTGCGATGTACCCAGTATAAAAGGATTGTGACAGCACAGGATTTTGTAATGACATTTTAGTTGATGCCCTGTTCTTCTCTAAGGAATTCTCTTTTTCTTTCCATTAAGCAATAAGTCAAGTATCCTGAAGATTGCTAATTCACTTTGACTTCTACCAACTAAGTGCAGAGGTGACAGGAACAAAAAATAGTAACACGGTGTGAAAGAGGACTAGCCTAAGGGTCAGAGATTAGGATCTTCTGCCACTAGGCATATGGCTCAGTGACCCTTGGGCCAGATACCCGGTTTCTCAGAGTGTCAGCATGCTCTCCTAGAAAATGTGCTAATGTTCATTGTCCTTTTCTGATCCACCATTCTATGAATTGATGCTTCCTGTTGAACTAAACAAACAGGTGAGATTGTTCTTGTGGGTTTTTTAAGGCTTATTTTCTGTGAAATGCTTTCCTTCCTCTTCCTCTAGCAGTAAAAGGGTAAACTGGAGCTTTCCACCTGAGTATGTATTCCTTGCAAGGTAGTTAATTGGAAACATTGCTTGCCACAAAGTCACCTTTGTCTCCACTGGCTCCTAGAGCCCCATAGGCTTCTTGCTGAGAGTAAAAGCCTTGGAAGGAACCCGGGAGAGCATCTATGATAACTCCCTCACTTTACAGATAATAAAATTGACCTTAAAGGGTTTGGTGACTCTATTCTGTCTCAGCTCCTAAACTATTAATAGATACTTATGTCTCCATATAATAATACCTAAACTAGTAGATACTTCTAATGTTGGATTTTCTGATTTCACAAAAAAAAGAAAAGAAAACTTCTGTATTTCTTTTATTTTTAAAGTATTAACCTAAGAATATGAATTAGACTACTGTAATCTTGGAAACATGTACTAATAAGTTTCTGCAAATGTACTGAGAAGAAAGCCTCATTGATCAGGGTTTTGAATGGGAGAAATCAAAGCTGTGTTTTTCTTAACAAATGTTATCCGATTTTCACCTGAAGTATCCAAATTCTGAAGAAAATGAGAAAACTTTTAATTCCACTAGATTTTTCTGTTTTTCCGTTTTGCCTCTTCTGTCTGACTCATTAAGGGTACATTAGAAATTAATATTCAACCTGATAAGAACTTTTTTGAAATGCTTTAATTAATCTTGCTTAATAAATTGTTACAAATTGTTGCAATATTGAAATAGGGTCACTCTAAAGCTTGCCAATGGTTGGCCTTACAATCATCAGACATGTTTGCAATATTACACACTGATTTTCCTTGTAAAAGGCTGACTGAAAGAGATTGCTACCATAATGTGTTGAAAACATTTCTGTTGCAAGCATGTGGCAGGTTGCAAAGGTTTTCATGTGCAGGATACTTGAACTTGATCTTTCACTGACTAACGAAAAAGTTTAAACTCCCAACAGGTGCCCATATTGGCTACAAAAAGATAACCCAAACATTTTCTTTTTCATAGGAAGTTGTCCTTGAAGATGGCACAATTGCTTTTAAAAATTGGGTTAAAACAGGCACAGATGTTTACAGACAGTTTTGGATATTTGATGTGCAGAATCCAGACGAAGTGGCAGTTAATAGCAGCAAAATTAAAGTTAAGCAAAGAGGTCCTTACACGTACAGGTGAGTCCCCAAAATATGTGGCACTCTTTCCTTGAACACAGGTATTTCTGAAAAAGCTTCTTACCATTAATATATATGGAAACATTTTGTTTCTGCCTACATAAAACCCTAATCTAAGGATTTAATGATTATTAAAGAACAGGTTTATTATGAATTTACCAGCGTCAGTTAACTACCCTACATTGAACAAGTCACATGTGTTTTACACTTGTGCCATCTATGTTTCAAAAACTCTGAAATATGCATCTAAATAGAAAAAAATCGATCAACATTTTAAAAAATGAGTATTTTAAAATCTTAAAATTGGAAAGTGTAGTTCTCAAAGTATGAGAAGTTCTCAAAGTATGGCTCCTGAAGCAGCAACATCAGCATCACCTGGGAACTAGGCAGATATGCAAATTCTCAGGCCCCGCCCTGGACCAAGTGAGTCAGAGACCCTCGGTTTGAGCCTGGTAATGAGTTTTACAAATACTCTGGGTGATGGCAGTACATGGTCAGTTTTGCTAACCACAGCATTAAACTTCTATGTAAGTAAAATACCTGCTTAGGATTTCTATTCAAACTATTTTCCAGGTCTTAAGAGTGTATTTATGCAGTGGCTTCATTCTTATATTTTCTCCAGTACAAAGACTGAGTAAAAAATACCTTTATCTACATGCCTGAACAGTTTAACACATTTTGAATAGAATCTAAGATCCATCAGATGTAGGGGGAAATAATTAGCCAGAACTTTTCCTTCTGTAAATTTAAAAATCAGACTGACACCAGGTAAGTGAAATAGTTTGTCCACAATGACAAAATCCTGGAAACTGATAACTCCTAGTTATTGGCGTACATTTTCCCCCTATCAAAATTATAGATTGAAGTGCTAAAACACTAATCTTAGCTAGGTATTAGGACATTTATAGACCCCATATGGGAACAGAATTAAGTCCTGTTGTATCCTTTGTTATATAAATGTGATTTTTCAAGGATAATTACAGCTAGTTATAGACAATAATCAAGTATTATCACAAAACTTCATGTTTGTAAAGATTTCTAATTCATAGTTTTACTTTCTTACTTGTTTTAGGTAGTCTATAATCATGTAATTTCTTTCCTCTCCATGCATTAATTTATTTCTATATCAGCAACTCATGCTCAAAGATAATGAAGTAACAGTAGTTGGGAGGGTGATGCCTGCTGCTGTAATATAATATATAAGTTGTAGAGCGCCATGGTACTATTCCATCCTAGTAATTATCGCCATCTCCTGTCTCAGACATATGTCTATGACTATTCACAACTCGGTCAAAGAAGTCTTGGTTTTCATTGTTATATAAAATAATCTTACTTTCAGAAATATTTAAAATTTTTTTCAGAGTCTTATACTTCTTATATCACTATCAAAAGCCAGATATAATAAGATATCTGAATATCTTATTCCAAAAAATGTGTACTCTGAAAATCTAGAACTTACGTATGACCTAGTACAATCTAAGTATAACTGACTAAACTTCCATCATAGCTCAGTTGTTAAAGAGTCTGCCTGCAATGCCAGAGTCCGCCTGCAGTGCAGGAGACCTAGGTTCGATTCCTGAGTTGGGAAGATCCCCTGGAGAAGGAAATGGCAACCCACTCTAGTATTCTTGCCTGGGAAACCCCATGGACAGAGGAGCCTGGTGGGCTACAATCCATGAGGTCTCAAGAGCCAGACATGACTTAGCGACTAAGCCACCAAACCATAACTGATTAAAAATCATACCCTGAGAGAACTGAATGCATGTGATAAGAGAAAATAGGTGGTATTTAAGATCTGTCTCATCACAGGTTTTGCTTAATTTTTTTGCTTGCTTGGGGGGGGGAGGGTATGTTTTTACTTTTAAGGGTATTCATTGTGGAATGTCCTGTCCCAGTCCTTCTCTGAAAGGTGATAAGATATATATCTTATTCTTGGAGGCTAAAACCTTCATTCTCTAAGGGATAAAAATGGAGTGGATTAGATATAATTCATTTACTTGGAGAAACAGGTGAGGGTTGGAGAAGTTGGATTTTCAGCTAAAGTATGTAAACAAACTCGAATTTATATAACAGTTCTAAAGGAATCTCATGATGTTTTATGATGTTAACAAAGGAATCCTTACTGTCTACCTAGATGCCTTAAATAATGGGAAAAACAATGGTTACCTTTCAGAAAAAGTTAATAGTTTGAGAGTCTTCCATGTGTTGAGGTGAATTTACTTCCTATCAATTACACCCTGAATTCACTTGAAATTGGAAGTGGAAGAGGATGTCCCTCCTCAACAGAACCAAACAAGTTTATTTGCCTTTTTGCTGCTGAAGTGAGCTTGATGAAACTTTGACAGGGTGTGACATGAGTCAAAGCATGAAACTTCCTGGATTGAGATGTTAATTATATATACCATCTCTATGAAGACCTGGTAACTCCTTCAGAATATTCTCAGATGGAACATAAATTTTTTTAATTACTTTGCTTTGGCAGGAGTACATAGAAAACAAAATATGAAGCAATTACCTCCCTTTGACCTTATTAACCAACACTCTGTAAAACATGTATACATTCTAATTTTTAAACAAAAACTTGAGTACTTATACTCTCTTTTTAAAAGTACATTCTAAGCACAGACCTCAGTTTGAAGGATTTTTTTCTGTTAGTGAGTGCCACCTGCTGGTATAATGTAAGTACAACCAAGTAAACTACAATTTGGGTCACAATTATGGCTCAGCTGGTAAAGAAGCCACCTGCAATGCGTGAGACCTGGGTTCGATCCCTGGGTTGGGAAGATACCCTGGAGAAGGGAAAGGGTACCCACTCCAGTATTCTGGCCTAGAGAATTCCATGGACGGTATAGTCCATGGGGTCGCAAAGAGTCAGACACCAATGAGTGACTTTCAGTTACTTTCACCTATTTATATTGCTGTTATTTCAAGTATATAAATATAAATGTAATATAATTTTAACATATAATTATCTGATATAAGAGAGTAACTGACTAGTAATAGATTCTCCAGGATGATGTCTCAGATATTTATATTCTTTGTATGTCTACAGTACTCCAAGGAGAATAAGCAATAAAAAGCTTAATGAAATTGTATTAGAAATAATATATATTTCCATATTTTTGTGAATTCTCTTTTTAAAGAATGTAAAAAATAACTTCTTCATTCAAAACTATTTACCAAGAACTTACCAATGTACCAGACACTGCTTGGGGATACAAAATACTCATAATACCTATGGCATAGGAACCTACATTTTTATTATACTTGCTTGAAATCAGGTCAGGTTATTCTGGTTGGTTTTGTTTTTTTCCATTTCAGTCCCATGATGTTTCAATCTTTATCTTAGATAACAGATAACTATTAGAAGCTCACATGATAGAGACATTCGGATATATGATAGAGCAGTGAATAATGTACACCTTATTCCATCTCAGTAAATATCTTGTATGTATAAAATATTTTTGTCCCATGATATTACCCTTCACTACATTCCTAAAAAGTAGTTGGTACTCTGCCTAGAGATTAAAGCCAGGAGCTCAGAACTAGTAACTATTCCATACATGGGGTAGGGTTGGAGAGGAATTGATCTGTTATGTGGAAATATATTGTTAGTTATCTTTAACTTTCATTAAAATAATGAAAATTATAGCCAAGCCAGTGATGGAAAGGCTATCTACTTTGAACAGTCCTTCTAATATAAAAAAATGGGCTCATAATATTCCCCTGCTTCATCTTCTGTATTTCCCCCTCATCCTCAAGATACAAGGTGAACATCTGAATGTAGAATGCAACCCTTTAGTCTTTGAAATCTTGCTGATTTCAGTGGCTTTGTTTTCTAGCACTCCCCTTACTCAGACACTGTAAACCAACCACATTGAAACGTGTTATTTCTAAAAGTATACCATGTTCTTACTTATCCTATATGTTCTACCATATTTTACCAAATTAAATTTTTATCTGTCACTCAAACCACTTCTATGAAATTGTATCCTGTCCATTATTCCCACCATAACCATTCTAAGCCTGGGTTTGTACCTATTCTGTCTTCTCACAGAATCTGTATAACCTCCTATAATAACATGTATTCCTTCTCCCCTGGTATGTACATCTAAGACCTTCCTTCTCTAATTTGCTACAGACTCAGCATCAGCTTGCTTATCCTTTTGGTCTACTTGTTTAATTTCTGACACAGTCTATGTACTTAAAATTATTTGTTGCATGAATGAATGACATTCATTTGAAACAACTGTTTTGAGTTTTAGTTCCTCCTGTTTTTCAGAGTTCGTTATCTAGCCAAGGAAAATATAACCCAGGACCCTGAGACCCACACGGTCTCTTTCCTGCAGCCCAATGGCGCCATCTTTGAACCCTCGCTATCAGTTGGAACTGAGGATGACACATTCACCATTCTCAACCTGGCTGTAGCAGTGAGTAGACAAACCGCAAAATTACTGGTTTTGAAATCCTCTAGAATCCAACTGTAAATAATCTCACAATTAAAACTACAATTAGATATCTTTTTTTCATTTTTATAAAAATGCTTTCTTATGCTATTATTTTGAATTATGATCATTTGGAAAGATGACAAGATCATAGAATAATCAACTGAAGACTGATTAGAAGACCATTTAGAGTGTATCATTTTAAAATGGATTTATGGGGCTTCCCTCGTGGCTCAGTGATAAAGAATCCGCCTGATAATGCAGGACACATGAGTTCAATCCCTGGTCCAGGAAGATCCCACATGCCTCAGAGCAGCTAAGCCTGTGCACCGCGACTATTGAGCATGTGTTCTAGAGCTGGGGAGCGCAACTACTGAGCCCACATGCCTCAGCTACTGAAGTCTGCACACCCCAGAGCCCATGCTCTGCACCAAGAGAAGCCACCACAACGAGAAGCCCACGCACCACAATCAGAGACTAGCCCTGCTCAAGGCAACTAGAGAGAAGCGTGCCCAGCAGTGAAGACTCAGCACAGCCAAAATAATCACTCATGAAAAAAATAAGTACAATTTGTCAAAAACTAGGACTTACCTTGAAACTCTTCTTCCTGTGGCCCACACAACCACAGGGAAATGTAATCATTAAGAGATGAAGAAATAATATACTTTTAGTCCTGGCTAGATTCGGCAGTCATTTTAAAGATAGCTGGAAATTGTTTTATTCAGTTTAATTCTTGTATTTACATTTATTTGTTAAGAAAGTGATATTGCACTTGGTGTCTTAAACCATGATTTTTTTTTTTTTTTTTTTGCAGGCTGCACCACATCTCTATCCAAATTCATTTATTCAAGGAATACTCAATTCACTTATCAAAAAGTCCAAATCTTCCATGTTTCAAAACAGAACTTTGAAAGAACTATTGTGGGGCTATACGGATCCATTCTTGAATTTGGTTCCATATCCTGTTACTACTACAGTTGGTGTGTTTTATCCTGTGAGTAACAATTATAAATCTTGATACTGTTAGACTTTAATTGGATATATATAATCAATCACATTGGCAATTCATAAGTTTATCATTCAGTGTGTTAAACCCTATTTTAGATCTCGGAATACATACCCTAAGTTTTTAAAAATCTCTGCCTCACGTGGATTTAGCTTTCCTAGTTGGGAAAATTTACTTATCTGAATTTAACAATTAAGTTTAAGATTAAGAAGTGGCCATTTAATCAAGTTTCCACTCCTAGATAAATATGCAATTGTCTAATATTAGGTTATAAGGTGCTAAGAGTTTGAATACTGTTTTTGGTTTTGGTTTCCTGTCTGAAAAAACAAGTTTAAGCTGTATTTTATTTTTGTTAATTGTATTCATCATATCATTCTTAAAAAATTGTTTCAGTGTAAATTTAAAAGTCACCTGACATTGTACACAAGATTGATACATCAGCATGTTGTATTCTCTCAGATTTAGTTGGTAAGAACTTCTGTGAGTGAGTGCAGTGCTCAGAGCTGATAAGAACTTCTATCTACAAACTCATGAAATGGCAGTTTGGAGATAAAAAGTGAATTTGGTGATGTACTTAGTTATGGCAGAATGTTCTGAATTACAAATAGGACAAGGTGACTATTGCATGGAAAATTTTACTGTGATTCCATTTGGCACTATATGAGATATTAATTATATTTTCCAGTTCATTGTTATTTTACTTTAGGTGGTTTTTAGGGTTGCAAGTTCATATATCAATCAAATATAAATACAAAAAGCCTTAAGGGAGATAAATTCAGTTACTATTATTTCATTCACATATTCTTATTTCTTTCCTTGGTTAATTCTGTTTTTAATTTTGTGCACTTCATCTTAGTAACTACTTAGAGATCATAACATTGAGACAATGTCTAGAAATTGGTCATTTTTCTCATAGGTTTTGTTTACTCTCTCCTCACCTCAATATATCAGGAGTAGTGATCAAAATGGCCTTTCTGGATTAAATAAAACAAAGAGTGCTAGAATTTGATCACGACAGCTTTGGCATTTGTTACCTTCCTTTGTCTTGGCATCTAGCACTTATTTTTAGTAACCTTTTGTATTCTGTCTTTTTAAAACATTAAAGACCAATAATTTTGAAATGATTGCATGTATATTTAAAATCGTATAAAATACTTATGAACAACCACTGAAAATGTGAGATAATTACACATTTAATAACTTGGAAAGTATGGTTTGTTGTAAAAGTAATTTTTTCTTGTATTTCTTCAGTACAATAATACTGCGGATGGAGTTTACAAAGTTTTCAATGGAAAGGACGACATAAGCAAAGTCGCCATAATTGACACATACAAAGGCAAAAAGTAAGTATCCAGGCAAAGTGTGTGTCACTAGGACACTCTAAGGCAGGCAAGAAACTTACTTACTGGCTGGCAAGGCACAGGCACAACCTGTGGGACAGAGCTGTTTACATCTCAGCCCTAGAAACTCCCTGGGTCTACCAGGCATTAATCCTTTAGTTGTGATAACTGGCCACACTAGTGCATTTTTGCTGAGTATCAGCCCTACTGGAGGGTTCACCTTTATGAACAAGTTCTCTTACATAAAGAAATCTAAAGGGACGACTTCTATCTCTGCTGTATAACTGGTATTATCATACACACAACAATGACATAAATGCAAATGAAAATGAGGAAAATCAATATATCAACTCATCATCTAGCAAGTAGAAATACGGACATCTTACTGTCTCTTTTTTAACTGAGCATGTCAAAAAACATCATTAATTCCAGGGAGATGATTAAACGCCGGGGTTCAGCCCCGCAGGATCCAGGGGAACCTGAAGGAAAAACAGCATCGGCGATTGATTTAGAGAGAGATAAGAAAAGAATGTTGAAGATGAGAAAATAGAGGAGAGAAAGAGGCTGATATTCCTTGGTTTACATATAAAGCCAATAAAACTCCCAGACAAGAATTTTGTCCTGTTCACTGAGGCCACAGGTGCCCTCCTGGTCTCCCGAGGGAGTGAAGACGCAAAACGTCTTCCCGTTCAGGTCTTAGAAACCCAGGCAGATAAATGAATGCAGGGAGCCTCTATGCTTCAAGGGATCAGGCTGAAAAAGGGAGGGAGGGAGAAGGAGAGAATGATTGACGCGGGGAGACCAAGCTGCTTTGGTGAGCAAGGCCCAATAGCTTTATTTTTTAAAGGTACTTTTATACCTTGTCTTATACATAGAGGGAAATGAAAGATGCAAAGTCATACAGAGTCAACCCAAACATTACATCTATTTTGTCTTTATCGAAACCAGGATTTTTTCTGCAAACCTTTCCCATAAACAATATTGTGTACATCATCTTCTGGCCTTGGAGGCCTGTGGACATTTTATGACCCTCTTTTGATAAAGGCTGCTCAACCAGAAAACTTATTTTCCCTTGAAATGTTTTTTCTTTATATTTCTAATCTATGTCAGCCTCAGAAAGTATTAAACAAGTTACATTTCTCACAGAGCAATGGTGCAGTGAGTTACAAGAAAGAACCAATTAGCTCAAAAGTCTGATGTGGTTAATTTCAAGGCTACACTTGTTTTTCTTACTTTCCAACTATGTTAACTAATGCACTCCTAGGTGCAGAGTGGATAAGAGATATGGGAACTTAGCAACAAGTATTGGCCCAATAATGAAATCCTACACCAGCACTACTCTAATAACTTTTAATAACTCTTTAAAAGGCTCTGTTTTAGGCTTTCTGTGCCTCTCACAGTTGGCAGGCTGTAAATAATCATATGTGTAGCTGCAAGAGTCTGGATATACCTGCCAAGCAAGTTAGAATGCTAACAGAAGGGGTTTGATTTGAAATATTCCTCTCATGTCCAAGAGGCTTATTAGCTATAGCCCTAAGTTGATTTTCTCTAGAGAAAGGTGGTCAGGGATAGCCCCCTGTTAATGTCAGAGGAGTTGGTGAAAGTCATGAAATAGTAAGACAGACAGATTCTAGTTTTGGGGTAGATGCTCAAGAAAGCCTAGGGAGCCCGCTGAGTCCTGAAGCCTTGCTTAACAATTCTCTTCCACATGACCTTGTCATGGGTGGGATCTCCCGTGGTGGCTCCCGACAATTAAATGAATCTATAAAGATGAACGTTCAATGAATCCATGTGAACATTTTCATGTCTTGTCCCTTAAAAATTTTCCTGAAATAATTTTCTATATTAATAATTCAGCTTTTTAAACCATTATCAGTGCAAAAAAATGGAATTATTATTTCCTGTTCCAAAACTGACATATTAAACCTGAAAATAAACTGTATACCTTCTATGAAGTAGCAGAAGAGTGAGATATGTTCACATACCCATGATTTCCTACTTCTCCCAAGTTCCTGCCTGTTTATGTGCAGTACACCTAATCTGTCATATATCTAAAATACAAAGAAGCCCAATAAATATCAGGGGGGGAGAAACTTTTCTCCTTAAAGTTGAAATTAGAGTTTTAAGATCAGTAGTTCCTGACCAAGAATAAACTGATCAAAATCAAAAGAGATGAAATATTTTTATGATTAAGTAACCATTACTTCACACTGAGTTTGTCCCTAAAAATTGCCTGGAACAAAATACTCACTCACATAGACTTTTCATCTACAGAGTTCATGGTCCTTTATCATT
The DNA here is from genome assembly GCF_014754425.2 of Oryx dammah. Lineage (NCBI taxonomy): Eukaryota > Metazoa > Chordata > Mammalia > Artiodactyla > Bovidae > Oryx > Oryx dammah. The sequence goes on along the minus strand of NW_024070202.1, from coordinate 40,898,459 downwards.
TTGAAAATTCTAATGGAGGAAAACAAACACTTCTAAATGTTCATTTTAGGGAAATCACATCTCTGTATATTGAGGAAAGTGAGAATTTCTTCCATTTCAATATTACCAGAGTTTTTGAGGAGTTACTAAATGTTCCAAATTGGAGTAAGAATTTCATTTAAGATTATGATAAGGTTAACTTAACTGTCTGAGCACAACTGACAGCTTATTCTGTTTAAAAAAGAAGCAATAGCTTGCCTTGACATCTTACTGGATGGTATGTTAGAGTGACAAACCCATTTTTCCATCACCAAAAAGTGGTTGAGTATACAGAGAAACTATCACTACTGTTGTTTTCATTATTTCCATATATAAATATACACACACATATATATTTTATGTAGATACCAGAATATAAATAAAGTTCATCCTACTTTAATGCCAGCTCATGCAAGAGTTGAGAGGAAAAGATTTTCTACATGTTTCTAAATCTCTATTAATCAAACATCTCTTTCCTCTTCCACATTCTACTCTTTTCTCTGATAATGAGTTTTTATCAGTTAACCATTTAGTATCTTCCTCCTACTCAGCTGGACACTTCAACATAATATGAAATATTCCACTTCTCCCATTGGAACAAGAAAAAAACTTTCTTGAAGTAGACATCTAAATGTCTATGTGTTTTTCAATGTTCTTTTTGCAGAATTTTATCTTTTCCAAGTTGTTCCTAACTACCAAATTTTGGCAGCTTTTATTTTATAATCCAGCTACTTAGTATTACCAAGCACTTCCTTTATCTCAACAAGATGCCAGCTTCAAACAATACATAAACCAAATGACTTAGAACATTTCTTAAACTTAGCACCTGTCACATCTAGTCTAATCAATTGTTATTATTTCTGCAGAAATACTGACTCATAATAGACAATGTAATGTGAGAAGGTGCTCCTGAAATGAGACTGATCATTTTCTTTTTCTTTTTTTAATTCCTAAGGAATCTCTCCTATTGGTCAAGTTATTGTGACCTGATTAATGGTACAGGTAAGGACATCTGTTTAGTGGTAATATCACAGTGAAACCACCTTCTTTCTCCCACAAAACCTCCATCATATCTACAATGTTCTGGGGGTTGAGGATATGCATTTACTTATCTTTGTATCCCTACAACATAATTCAGAGTCTCTATACTTATGCTGCTGCTGCTGCTGCTAAGTCGCTTCAATCGTGTCCGACTCTGTGCGACCCCATTGATGGCAGCCCACCAGGCTCCCCCGTCCCTGGGATTCTCCAGGCAAGAACACTGGAGTGGGTTGCCATTTCCTTCTCCAATGCATGAAAGTGAAAAGTGAAAGTGAAGTCGCTCAGTCATGTCTGACTCTTAGAGACCCCAGGGACTGCAGCCCACCAGGCTCCTCAGTCCATGGGTTTCTCCAGGCAAGAGCACCGGAGTGGGGTGCCACCACCCTCTCCACTATACTTATATATAGGCTTATTAAATAGGTCTAATGTGATTGAAGATAAGCCTTTACTACATCCCTTGGGAAATGTTTGCTTCGTAAAAGCTTTACTCAAGTGAACTCCCTTCCTGGCCACAGAAGTAAGGGGGTAGAATATTTTAGAGCAGTAGTTACTGTTTGCATGTTTTAGAAATACTATATAAGCTATGAAAAACCTAGACAGCATATTAAAAAGCAGAGACATTACTTTGCTGACAAAGATCCGTCTAGTCAAACCTATGGTTTTTCCATTAGTCATGTATGAGTGTGAGAGTTGGACCATAAAGAAAGCTGAGCGCAGAATTGATACTTTTGAACTGTGGTGTCGGAGTAGACTCTTTTTGAGAGTCCCATGGACTGCAAGGAGATCAAACCAGTCAATCCTAAAGGAAATCAGTCCTGAATATTCATTGGAAGGACTGATGCTGAAGATGAAACTCCAATACTTTGACCACCTGATGCAAAGAATTGACTCCTTAGAAAAATCCTGATGCTGGGAAAGTTTGAAGGGAGGAGGAGAAGCGGACAGCTGAGGATGAGATGGTTGGATGGCATCACCAACTCGATGGACACAAGTTTGAGCAAGCTCTGGGAGTTGGTGATGGACAGGGAAGTCTGGCATGCTGCAGTCCATGGGATCACAAAGAGTCAGACAAAACTGAACTGAATGGTTTAAAACTTAAAAGAATTAAAAAATCAAGATAAATACAAAAGTAAACCTTGTATCCAAGTGGAGGTTTCAATATGAGGCAGAATCAGAGAAGTTCAAGGCTGAACACAGATTTTGAATGAGATGATTAAAATGAGAAAGAAAACAACAACAATAAAACACAGTTGCATCTGTACTAACCATGAGAAGTATATGCAAAAATAACATTGTGAATTAGAGCTGGGAAGAAAGAAGGTACTAGGACTTTAGATTCAGAGAGTGATAGACCCAGTTTATTATTCTCCTTAAAGAAAAGCAAAGTACACATATGCCTATTAGTTTAAGTATTAAAACTTTAAAATGTAATAGGAATAAAATATTTAAAATCAAAGGTGATCTTTCAGCTACTAAGAAGCAGAAGCAGAATATTGTGTATAAAGTTGATAAGGCAACACTTTAGAAGAATGTAACACAATGAAGAAAAAAATGTTATACATAAAGTGCGTAAAAGAAAATAAGAAGGAAACAGAGAACCTTCATTTTCACAAAGGTATTGCTGAGTTTCACAGGTTTATTTAATTTTGTTTACACTCTGTTAAAAAAAAAACCAACAGTAAAACCACCACTGAATTTGCTTTGCAACACTTTGAGTCATGGTGATGGTTGAAGAAATCCTTTCCAAGTAGTTCATTTCTGCAAATAGTCAACTGTCCCAATACCACTAACTTTAATTTCATAGGCATACACTTCAGTCCTTAAGAGAGAAATACACTGTGCTTCTCCTAAATAGTAAACTACTGTTTATGGGCTTAAAATATATTTAAATCTTGGTCTAAAACAAAAAACAGAGCAGTTTTAAAACAGTAATAAGAGGATCCATTAATGACAGTAACATATACATAGAATCAGGCATGAAATTCAAAGTAAGAAGAAAATGACAGTAAAACAAACTAGGAGCAAAGGTTGATTGGATAGACTAGGGACTCTGATGGGAGATTCTTGGTCACAGTACTAGAAAAAGAGACTGCTGCTGCTGCTGCTGCTAAGTCGCGTCAGTCGTGTCCGACTCTGTGCCACCCCATAAATGGCAGCCCACCAGGCTCCCCTGTCCCTGGGATTCTCCAGGCAAGAACACTGGAGTGGGTTGCCATTTCCTTCTCCAATGCATGAAAGTGAAAAGTGAAAGTGAAGTCACTCAGTTGTGTCCGACTCTTAGAGACCCCATGGACTGCAGCCCACCAGGCTCCTCAGTCCATGGGATTTTCCAGGCAAGAGTACTGGGGTGGGGTGCCTTTGCCTTCTCCGAGAAAAAGAGACTAATGAAATGTAAATGGATCCAAGGTGATTTTTAAATCATGATTTAGAAGTACTTCCTCTACCATCTTCATTTAGTTTAAAGACATAAAATGAAAATATTTATTTATATTTGAATTTATTTTTAAAAAAGAGAGCCCTGCTAGTATCAGCTATGTTATGGTCATGGCCCTTAGTAGTTACTGGTGTCATTACAACATAATCTTCAATGATATTTCCAATGGTTTTTAAAGATTTTCAGTGTACTCTTTTCCTTTAATGGCTAAGGTGTTGGGACAGCAGTTGTCGGCAAGGCCCATTCGGGGACCTATTTGGGGAATTTAATCTTCAGTATCCCATTCTCTCAGTGTCTCTATCAGGTTCACTGAGATCCTCTGTTATATTTCACCTATCACAAGAATGTATGTGAAATGTAATAAAATCACAAGGTCAGAGCAGTTACCAGAAAGAGAGTGTGGTATTCAGAACCGAAGGATAGGTCTTACTGTTTTGAACAAACACGTTCAGTGGTGGCTCATGTTTGGTGATATTCATTTGTGGAGCAAATGGAGGAATTATCTAGCTATTTTTTCTTACATCCAGTGTGTACTATGGAGCACAACTGTAGTAAAGATTTACTAAGCTCAAAAAATGCCTTTTTTAGTTTGATGTGTACACTTTCCAACCATTTGTGTGAAATTGTTTAGCGATTTGAAAAATATTGATCAGCCATAAGGGTAGGTGAATGAATCACTATTAAAAGTACGAATAACATTTACAAAAATGAGTTTTAAAGGAATCTCAAGATTAAAAAATTGCTACTTTACTGATAGATGGAAGATTTAAAAACATAAAATCGCAGTTTTAACAACGTGATTTTGACATTTTAAAAAACTTTCATCTATTTTTATGGAGTGGGAAAATTTAATATGAAACGGAATGCCAATGACTACTAATAGTATATGAACTTATTAGATATGGTAGCTGCTAGCCACATGTCACAATTCAGCAGCACTTGAAACGCAGCTAGTACAAACTAAAATACTGTAATTATAAACACTGGATTTTCAGATTTTTGTTAATTTTTATATGTTAAAATGATGGTATTTTTGATATATGGGGTTAAACAACATATATTTGATACTTTTTTTTCATCTTTAAAATGCAGTTACTGGAGAATTTTAATTTTATATATACAGTTTGCATTACATTTCTCTTAACTATGCTGGAATCAAGATTTCTAGATTTGTCTAAGACGCACTCTTTCCATCTAATCCCTTGCCACTGATTTGGTTTTTAAACAGATGCAGCCTCATTTCCACCTTTTGTTGAGAAGACAAGGACATTGCGATTTTTCTCCTCTGATATTTGCAGGTAAGAGAAAGACAATGATGTATTTCTCCAAGTCAGAATTCTTTCTGTAAGTGATAAAACACAGACCAAGAAACTCATGCTTATTAATCATGTCATTTGAGAAAAATAAAATACTTTTAGGGACTTTTTCCTGATTAAGAATAAATACAATGTGAAATTCATGATGTATTTATGCCCTGGAGAAGGTAGTGGCAAACCACTCTAGTATTCTTGCCTAGAGAATCCCATGGACAGAGGACCATGGTGGGCTATAGTCCATGGGGTTGCAAAGAGTTGGACACAGCTGAGCCACCAATACACACACACACACACACAATGTATTTATGAGTCTTTAAAATTTGATGTAGAAGGATGTTGTGTATAATGCAAATCAGTTTCTTTTTGTTATTTTTAAGTAAGAACTACTTTTTTCATTCTTTTACTAAATTAGCAGTAAGAGTGATAACAGTCAAGTCTAGAAAGGCATCCCCAGTCTTTGTAAAGAAGAGGATACCACAATCACAAAACTATATTCATGTGCCCCTCTGACAATACAGCATCTTTTCAAATTGACGGGGGCCCAATAGGTATCACACAAGCATTGGCACCTACACCTGTATCCTTGAATGCTCACCTGGTTTCTTAACACTGGGAAAGCAAGCATAATATCTCTGAATCTTTTTCCTTATCTGTATAATTGAAGAGAACAGCATTTCTTCAAATAGTCATCTGGGGACTAGAAAATATTTAATCTATAAAGGAAACTGAGGAATGCCTTAATTAAATACTCCACAGTAATTCACAAGCAAAAATTATTCTCAGAAGCATTTGAAAACAAAGATAAGAATAACTCATACTCAAGTATTAAGTTCTAGTGTGTCTTAAAATTTTGCAAGTTTTTTTTTCCCTAAAAGGTAAGGATTCTAATAAGATTATATCTAATTTTTCTAATTTAAGGCAGCAATAATATAAATTTAAATATAAGAAAAAACGAATCTCCACGACGAAGTTTAGGTCCCAGAATGAAGCTCCTTCTTATCTGTGTTCAGGTCTATCTATGCTGTGTTTGGAGCTGAAATGAATCTGAAAGGAATCCCTGTGTATAGATTTATTCTTCCATCCTTGGCTTTTGCATCTCCACTTCAAAATCCAGACAACCACTGTTTCTGCACAGAAAAAATCATCTCAAAAAATTGTACCTTATATGGTGTGTTAGACATTAGCAAATGCAAAGAAGGTGAGTACAAGTTCTCAGTGTCACAATCCATGGCATAATTTGCATTATCCTTTAAAATGTAAACTTCACCCAGGATTCCTTTCCACCAGAAATATAAAGTGAGAAAGCAATAGGGCAGAAAGTAAGAGTGATGGTAGGATATTTTTGTTTTGATGTTTGTCTTGCTTTCAAGGTCTCAGTTGTTTTCGTGTTGCAAAACCTAGTTTTTATTAAGTATAATCATGCTTATTGATACTTCCCGTGCTACTTGGAAAATTTCTCTCTAGGTCTTTTGCTCATTTTTAAATTGTTTTTTTTTTTTTGAGTTGTGTAAATTCTTGTATATTTTGGATGTTAATCACTTTTGGGATATGTGTTTTGGAAGTATTTTCTCCCACCCACAGGTAACGTTTTCATTTCTGACCATTTCTTTTGCTGTGTAGAATGGCTGTGCTCCTTTTAGATGTAGGGTAAAATGAAAATAGTTTGCAGAATATTTTGAGCATCCCAACTTGTCCATCTGACATTTTTCTTCTTCTACCCTAGAATCTGTAAATAAAATAAGTATACTTTAGGATGTCTCTGAAACAAAAATTGATTCAAACATGGCATCTGGAGTCTATCTTATTTTGCTTACCTTCTTCATGTTAGAGTGGGTGAGAATAAAGAAAGAAAAGCCTCTTTAAATAAATTCTCAGTCCAAAGACATTTTACAGCCTGAAACATGAAGGCATATGGTTGTAACTTTGTGTCCAGTAGCTAAGCTTTACATACTGAAAACACCTAAGGTGAAAATAAACACCTAAGGGATGAACAACAGACGTTAACTAAATAGTCAGTAGGATGACATAGAAGTTTACATTTTATTTTTGTTCAAAAGTGATCAGATACAATAATTTTCCCTCACTCTCATCCCCTGATAAGATTTCAAAGCCAAATTTGTGTTTCTTTTTTTAAATTAAAAAGCTTTGTTTTCAAGGAAATCTTTCCTAAGTGGTATATGAAATGAGGAAAATGATTTACCCCAACTGTCTCTTAAAACTTGCTTTCAGGAAAACCTGTGTACATTTCACTTCCTCATTTTCTACATGGAAGTCCTGAACTTGCAGAACCTATTGAAGGCTTAAGTCCAAATGAAGAAGAACATAGCACGTACTTAGATGTTGAACCTGTAAGCAAATACTTTATTGATCAGATTTGTTTTTTAAAAATGAAGAAAAAATTATTTCCTTTCTATCAATCACATTTAGTCACATTTATTGTACTACATTCTTAATAAGTTACTTATTTTTACTTCAAGGAAAATTACAGTGATTTCTTCCTGTTGTTGCTTATGAAATGTCAAGATAATTTTAGTTTTTCAGCAAAGGTCAGGAATAATGAAAATCATTCTATTTGGATTAAAATGATTTTACATGTTACTCTTTCAAATGTACTTTATACTTAACTGCAAATATTGCTTATATGAAGGGACCCTGTGGATTATGAGGGATTAAAATTTTTTATGGGTATAAATACATTTGAGGTAAGATCAAATATATTTCTTAGTGTCAAGAAAGATCTATTAAGTCCCTATAGTTTAACAGTTTCAATTTTTCATTTATATTAATATTCCCCTTTTCAACAGATAAATAAAATATCAGGACTTTAGTAGTCATATTTTAGTTTAAATGATGACAGAAATAACATTATAATTATACTGATGATGCATGGATTCTGACTGAGTACATATTTAAATTCCAGGATATATTTTGTCAAATGAGTTTTAGATTTCACTACTATTGATGTCGTTACTAATGCCCCAAAATCAATTCAAGTAAATGTCACAAATCTATCTAAACCTTGACATTAGGTTGGGCAAGGATATATCTGTATACACACATGCATATACTCATAAAATGTAATTATGAAAAGATACATGTGTAATATTTAATATGTCTGATTAAGTCCAAATAATAAACAACAAATTTCACAGGTTCAAGTAGTACACTTTCACCTTTTAGGCTCTACATAACAAACATAAGGTCTGGATATTATAAAAGAATGTTTTTCAAATAAGTTGGTTATTAATTTGTTCTCTTTTTAGATAACTGGATTTACTTTACGGTTTGCAAAACGGCTGCAGATCAACATACTGGTCAAGCCAGCAAGAAAAATTGAGTGAGTTTCTTAAACAAGTTTCATTTCGATTTTTCAAATTTTCTTGTAAGATGCGGGGTATATCTATCAAAGGAGATAGAAATAAAATTTCAACTTCTGTTTGGCTTAATGTCACTAAATAATTATTAAATGCTTACAACTGTCATTTGTAATTTAGAATTACATCTAATGTGTAGTGAAATGGTACTTACCCATATTTTGGAATGAGTATTTCTGGTATTTCTCTCTTTGCTAACTGTCCAAATATTTTTATGACAATAGTTTCAGCATTCATATTTTAGTTTCCTGGGTATAATTTGTTGAAAGGGAAAATACATACATAGGAAAATTCTAATGAAAAAACCTGTATCAGATGGTTTTCCTATGGTTCCATGCTTGAGAGTCCACCTTGCACTGCAAGGGACACTGGTTTGATACCTGGTACGGGAAGATCCCACATGCCTCTGGGAAACTAACCCCGTGCACCACAACTGAGCCTGTGCTCTGGAGCTCTCAAGTCGCAACTACTGAGCCCAAATGCAGCAGCTACTGAAGCCTGCGCTCCTGGAGCCTCTGCTCCACAACAAGAGAAGCCTCTCCAATGAGAAGCCCATGCATAGCAACTACAGAGCAGCCCCTGCTTGCCGCAACTAGAAAAGGCCCATGTACAGCAACAAAGACCCAGTGCAGCCAAAAATAAATAAATATTTTTAAAAATCTGTATGAAACAGATGTGTATGTAGAAAAGATATCTGAGAAACAGCAATATTAAAATTTAAATGCTTCATTACAGGGAAAACAAAGCAAGTGACTTAACCAGGTTGTAAAAGCAACTAATTTCTGAACATTTATTTTCACTAGTAATTACTAATATCTGTCATATGTGTATAGCATATTAGTATATATTTTCATACTTATTTTCAATGTTTATTACAGTGCACTAAAGAATCTGAAGCACAACTATATTGTCCCTATTCTTTGGCTTAATGAGGTTAGTATTTTTATCTATTAGTCACTAAAAACAGTAAGCTTCTTAATATACAGAAAAAGTTTTTGATGTTTGAAAATTAAAAATATATATATATACACACACAGTATTTAAACTTGTCTTTCCATTGTATCTATGGGTGAATTTATACAATATTAATTATATAATTAATTATTTTTTAAAGCAAGTCATACAGAAGTATCAGGATTACGTTAGACTTAAGTTTAACTTTTATGAAAATAAAAATACTTCATAATGCATTTATTAGATAATTTTTCTTATCATAGTTCATGTGTTAGGAAAGAGTCATGAAAATATTAAATTCCAAATAACTCAATATGAGCCTTGTAGTGCTAATGAAACCACCCAAGCTTATAATGGGCAAATTAGAGTAGATGTAGGCAGTCTATCTAGTGCCTGACAAGATATTTTTAATATAAATCATGGAACCGACAAACCACAGAATTGGGAAATGCCATGCATAAGCCTTTAGAGGATAGAAACAGTTGAGCTTCGCCATTTCCCTCTGTCACTAAGAAGTAACCTTTGGGAAACTGGAGTCTTACTGAAAGACTCCAGTAAGACTGCTATACTCATCAATGAAATCAGTATATACAATAGCACTAGATAACATGTTTAAAGGGAGGAATATTATCTCTTTCTCTCTAAATATTCTACCTGGGCATTTACTGTCTTCTTTGACATGCAAAGAGAATTCCAACAGGCTTGTCTTGCAGACAAAGATCCGTGCGCTGTTTTGATAAAAGTGATACACATAAGTGGAGAGTTTTGAGTATTCTGCTCTCAAATCTATTCAAATAACACTATTTATTAACTTGATTACAGACTGGTACCATTGGTGATGAGAAGGCAGAAATGTTCAGAAATCGAGTGACTGGGAAAATAAACCTCCTTGGCCTGGTGGAGATCGTCTTGCTCAGTGTTGGTGTGGTGATGTTTATTGCTTTTATGATTTCATATTGTGCATGCAGATCAAAGAGAGTAAATTAAGTAAGTATATAATAGAAACCATATATGACTTCAGTAACATTAAATATTACTTGTTTTCATTTTATCAAAACAGTTATAAACTAGGCTTCAAATATTAATGAACATGTCTAGTCAGCTATCATTTTTAATACATCCTTGAAACTTTGAGACACTTAACATAAGTTAAAATGAAGACTGAATGAGTACTTAGGCTTATCAGTATTAAACAGATCACTATATTTCATCTTTATTTTGGGAGGAAATGGGCTAAACTGTGAAGGTGTCACCTTTGAAAAGTTAGAATGCTGCACAAAAGCTATACATGTACTCAATTTTTATTTCTTATTTCTAGATAGTTATTTTTAAAATCACAAATAATTTAATATATCTGACTAGGAAACATTATGTGAAACTGAAAATGGCAGCTATTTGGGGAGACTGAAATTTATAAAGGAAAAGAAAATAAAAAGTAAAATTAGATAAGCTATAAAATAATGAGAATTAAAAAGTCAGTAAATGGTAGAGATAAAATCAGATAAAAATATGCTATTTTTAAATGCAAATAGTGTATTATATGGGCTTCCTTCGTGGCTCAGAGGTTAAAGCATCTGCCTGGAATGTGGGAGACCGAGGTTCGATCCCTGGGTCGGGAAGATCCCCTGGAGAAGGAAATGGCAACCCATTCTAGTATTCTTGCCTGGAGAATCCCATGGAAAGAGGAGCCTGGTAGGTTACAGTCCATGGGATCGCAAAGAGTCGGACACGACTGAGCGACTTCACTCGCTTAAGTGTATTAATATAAAAACAGAGCTGCTGCATATAGACGTGCTGTCCAAAATCATGACATGTACCCTAGATGTTCCATGTGGAAGCCCTGATGAATGATTATAATTCAGGAGCTAGAATTAAATGAGTACAAGAAAAATAGAATAAAGATAATGTTGAACTCACTAAAACCAAATAATTAGAGTGTAAAGGAAAAATCAGATAAATATGGACGGATGAGTTTTAGCAAAATTGAAGAGGTGGTTCAGGCCTCTGTGTTTTAAATATTAGTACCCGTGTCCCCTTGTACATAAAAGAGTGTATGCCAGACCCTATTTTCTCTAAATGGAAGCCTTTCTTTAATAATCATAGGTGGCATTGGTATGGCCTGAGGGGAGTGAATTCTCCACTAACCCATAGGTTCTATCCGCCGTTCCTTCCCTGGGATATGAAAGATAAAAAATGAAGTGAAGTGAAAGTCACTTGGTAGCTTCCTACTATTTTCTACCTCATGAACTGTAGCTCACCAGGCTCCTCTGTCTACTCCTCATTCCTATGGAATTCTCCAGGCAAGAATACTGGAATGGGCTGCCATTCCCTACTCCAAAGGACCTTCCTGGCCCAGGGATTGAACCCGGGTCTCCTGCATTGCAGGCAGATTCTTTACCATCTAAGCCACCAGGGAAGCCCAGAAGAAGAAGAAGAAGAAAATATATATATATATATATGAAATCTAAATTAAAGCAAGGACTGATGCTGAAGCTCCAATACTTTGGGCCACCTGATGTGAAGAGCCGACTCACTGGAAAAGATTGAGAGAATGAAGAAAAGAGGGTGACAGAGGATGAGATGGCTAGATGGCATCACTGATTCAATGGACATGAGTTTGAGCAAACTCAGGGAGATAGTGAAACACTGGGTAGCCTGGCATGCTCCAGTTCATAGGATTGCAAAGAGCTGGACATAATTTCTCAAGTGAACAACAGCAGCAGCAAATTGCTCTGAAGAAAACAATTCACAATTTTAAAACAAGTCTTCTTATTCCACTTTCAATCAGACTGCTGACAGTAAAATGCCCTGCATAGAAATTCTGGAGCTGCCACTGACAATTATTGACCTTAATGTGCTCAAATCATGCTATTTTACATGAATTTCACAGCTAATCCCTAATAAAAATTTATGATTTTCCTGTAGCCATGGATCTATCAGCATCCATTCTGTTTTTTGAAGACATTACAGAAAACTAAATTGTAACAGTATAAAACTGTCTATTTTCAAAGTGTGAATCAGTTAAATTGAAGATTTAAAAAACAAACTGGCCTTTTTGGACCAATTTTTTTGTGTATGTTCGTGAGATTGAAAGCTTAGACTGAGGAAGGCAACTCGATCTTTTGTATTGATGCTTTCTGCCTATATATATTTCCTTAAAAGGAGACTGAACAATTCTGCCTGCAGTCTACTTGGACACAATATATTCAAAATGCTAATACATTCATGTTATAATAAAGGAAATATGGCATCACCTTTAAAACCTGTCATCAATCCAGTAACCAGTTATATTTAAACACAGTAATTCATATGACCATTTATATAACCAAAATATCACCTATTGAAAAGCCACGTTAAAACAAAAACTTGTTCTAGTGGGAAAATAAGCTTTTCAAAATGAACTATAGTAATTGTAAATTTTTGGGTATTATTCTCTATTAAAATTACACAACCTATTTCATCAATGCTTAATGAGCCCTGAATATACAACATCTTGGGTCTCTATGTAGCTTGGGCTTCCCTGGTAGCTCAGCAGGTAAAGAATCCGCCTGCAATGCAGGAGACCCTGGTTTGATTCCTGGGTCGGGAAGGTCTTGCCTGGAGAATCCCCATGGATAGAGGAGCCTGGAGGGCTAGAGTCTATGTGGTCACAATGAGTGGGACACAACTGAGCGATTCAGCAGAGCTATGCAGCTGTAAGTGAAAGACTGAAAACTTTCCAGAGTGTCTTTATCAACAAGTACATTGGTTTGGCTTAAACTTCTGACTGTTACAAGGAAAGTAGCTGCTCTTTATACAACAATGTGTCTTTTTTCTTTACAAATAGAGAAGAAAAATTTTCTAGGTTGATTACTTGATTTACTAGATTTAGAAGAATCACAGATGTAGATTTCCTTAAACAGGCCTCATGTTGAATATTGTAATTAATTATGCCTTTGGGAAGATTTATAAACAACTCAAAAATAAGGAGACGCTGTGCAGAGGGAATAAAGTAAAGACGGGAGAGTGAAGGTGTGGATTTATTCAATAGATCACAAAGAGAATGAGCCAACAGTCTTTTCAAAAGTAGCAGGACATACACCACTAAACAGAGGATGGTCTGAAGGGACAGCAAGGAGTGGAAATGGTCATGCAGAGCAGATTTAATGAATGACCCTCCTTATTTGACTGCGTGCAGCTCTTGAGAGCTGGGGAGGAGCCTTCCATGAACCCTGGAATGGGAAAATAACTGCCTTATCCGTGAAGTACATCAGAGAAATTTTCTCTACAGCTGGAGAAATTGGGCTGATTTCTAGAAAATATAACATCTTTAATATATAAAATTTGAGTCTTAACTATTTTTCCATGAATTTCTGATATGTACCTTATCTTTCTTCTTTCCAGGCAGCAAAAGAGTCTCTACATTTATGCACCAGCTATGTCAGGATCTTTCTTATTATCACCTTACAGAAGTCAAGATTTTCATGCTTTATTTTTGCAAAACACCTTATCTTACAGTTCAAGAACTGGTGACACTCCCTCCCACCCGCCACCCATAAGCAGCAGCACATTTCAAAAGGATTATTAAGACATCATTAAAATCCACACTTTGAACAAAAAACCAGCACTTTAAAAAATTCAACATGTTCACAATGGAATGGACTTCAGTTTCTACAGATGTGGCTTGAGCGTGACCCACTTATTTTCACATGGTACTGATTCACTGATTTATTCCCAGTGCTAAATTCAGCAGAGAGATGGTCATTCTACACAAATCCTGGACCCTGAATTAGCTTTCCTCATCAAAAGGAAAACATCACTATCCTCATCAGTGTCCCTGCAAAACAGACCCAGTACTATCAGTACATTGCCTCTGAAGAGCAAATATTTTGAAAGATATTTGAAAACATAAACTAAATGACTGGCCTATGAACCATTTATTATACATTTCTCAAGTTTTTTTCTCTATGGAATTCTTTGTACAGCATCCGCAAGGCATTATAACCATGGTATTTATAACAATATGGGCTTATATTTTTGTCAATGGTTATGCATTTGGACATGTTTGAGAACTTTGCTATCTTCCATGTTCTACAGCTCTTCTGGAAATCTGAGCAAATTTTCATCTTTCTACTCAGTTGCATACAACTTATGCTTGGCACCTTCAGAATTCTGTGCTAGTACTGAGAGATGTAAATGATAATACAGAAATTATTGTGTGGAAGATTACTAGCTGTAGAACATGCATTCATAGTTATTTGTTGTAAAATTTTTTGCTTTCATTGTCACCTCAGAAAGACTGGTTTTGAACATTAAAAGACGTTCCAAAGTAAATCTTGTACTTTGTCTAGTTCCTGATATGTCACAAAACATTTACTCTAATTTTCTAATTGTTCTATCTGAATTTTTGTTTCTGTATGAATCTAATATGTCCTTTTGAAATACTATTTCTAAATTCAATCTTTAGAACTTTTTCCTTAACCAATTTTTGAGCCAGTTGGGGGATAAGGAAATAAAAAGATAGTTTCATGCTTTAAAGGTGCAGAACTTAAATTCTAGATTATGAAAGACCTTTCCTTTTTACCAGAAGACGTATCGCTAGGTAGTCCTGCTTTCTTAAGCCGAAGTTCACTTATGGTAGAGACCACAAGTCCTCCTAAAAAGGCTCCCCATAGAAGGGGATGATGGACCACATTCTGCCTTGTGTTTTATAGGATAAATTATTAGTAACTGGTTTGTTTAGATACTAAAATCAGGAATAATCTTGTCATGTCAGTTGCCAGGGTAAATAAATACCCAAAACTGCAAACTGAGATAACACCAGTTTGGAAGGATCTTTGGAAAAATCTTGAAGATATTCAAAACATACTGATGCAATATCCTTTCATTTCCTGGGACTAGAAAAAGTATCCTCCTAAAATATGGGGATGTGTTAGAGAAATTAAAATTGTGAACAAAGTGTAGTTCATGCTTCAGGAGCAGGAGAACAGGTTTCTGACCTGCCTGGACACTGAATGGACAATGAATTCCGTGCCTGCCTGTAAGCCCTGCCAGTCAGACAGTATTTTATATGAGAAAGAGAGTGGATCTTGGAATCTACTAAACCCCTGAAGGCCTTACGAGCCCCCTAGGGGTTCTAAGAAATATTGATGAGTCACGAGGTGAAACAAACAGCATTGTAAAAGTTAAAAGCCAAAACTGCAATTTTGCAAGCAAACTGATGATGCTATCTGTTTGTGTGCAGCAGCCTGGGATTATAAATGGGAGACCCCAAAACTTCAATCTGAAGTCTTGCCCATGGGGTGGATGTACTTTTCAGGACCCTTTCCCTGTTGGGGCTCCAGATTGAGGAGGGACTTCTCAGTGCTGCTCAAGTCTGGATATAGATAGGCCCAATCTGGTGATGTATAAGCTGTGACTACTTCATTGCTTGTGTTTCTTTTTTTTAAATGACTGTATATTGAAATTAACTCAAATAATTATCCATAAAAATTGAAACTGTTTGTGAGCAAGGAGTGGTTTCTTTTGTTAACAAATTCATCAAATCTAAAGGAAAGTAAAACTTTTGGCAAAACAACATGTGAGATCCCAGCCATCTGTCTTCTGATACTGAGTCTACTCTCACGACCTTAGGATACCTGTGGGCACGTTGATTTAGGAAGAATATAAAGGGTACTTCTTTAAGTTTTAAACGAAATAGGGTTGAATGATGTAAATAAAGCAGAAACAGTTCAGAAGAACTGAATAAAAAATTACATACCCACCTAAGGGTAGATAGAACTGTATAACCAATCAATGCTTCAGATTTTAAATCTTCAAACAGAAATGCACCTCATATTATTTGTGTGCTAAGTCGCTTCAGTCATTTCTGACTCTGCAACCCTATGGACTGTAGCTCGCCAGGCTCCTCTGTCCATGGGATTCTCCAGGCAAGAATACTGCAGTGGGTTGCCATGCCCTTCTCCAGAGGGTCTTCCTGACCCAGGGATGGAACTTGCCCCTCTTATGTCTTCTGAATTGGTAGGCGGGAAACGGTTTTGACTTATGAGCCCATAGTCCTCTCTATATTCTAATTTTTACCATTACTTACCATATTTTCTTTAAATTCTTTAAATTTACAAAAGGAAAAACAATCCATACATAAAGATAAATGAAATACATTAAAAATATCTAGTAGAAAGTATAATCCTTTGTTTTAAAAACGGGAGACAGTGATTTTTATATGACAAGTGAGTTGGGATGCGTGTACGTGTGCTTCCACATGCACACGCTGAGGCGGGAGTTCGGCACTTTAGGGAGTATGTTTCATGTTGACTTAATTGCCCCAGAGCAAGTATAATTGTACACATGGATGGATTAGTCTGTTTTTCTTCATTGAAAAATTGCCCTATATTTTAGAGAGGCACGTTTTTATTCAACATTGTTAAATCACCCCAAAAACCAGGTGTTTAAAACTTAAAGTTTGAAAATATGTATCATCTGCAAAGGGGTTAACATAAACTGGAGAACCTGTAGCATCTTAAAATGGGTTGAGGCTCACTGTTGCTGATGAGCACATGAAGACGATGTGTAGAGCTTTCAGTACTCAGAAAAAGAGGTTAAAGCGGGTGTCCTCTTAGGGGAAACATAGCTGTATGTTAGCTTTTTACATGTGTGATAATCTGTTGATATTAACCCAGTATCAATGTCTGGTCTGAATTACAGAGTATCTTTCTAGCTGGAGTTTGTTGCAGGTGTGTCCCCTCAGTTCAGTGTTTCTGGTTGAAGTTCAATGTATTAGAGACACTGTGGCTGCTTTCTGTCTGCCTCTTCATGGTCACCAACAACTATAAATAACCACTCCACTTAATTAATCACTATTCATTATGATTTTCTGCATATAGTAACAGAATTACCTATATTTGTTTTCCTATTTACAGCTAGTTGAGTTAAGGAATTAAAGATGAATTAGTGCCAAACACTGGTATCAAAAAAATACATCCATAGTCTGCTTTTTCCTTTCTTGGCTCAAACGTAGCTGTATTATTAAATATTTGTGAAAATAAAAACTTCCTTTAGTAGAAAAATGATTTGCTTTTCATTTATTTAGTTTTGAATATGTATGATTTGAACAATATTTGATATTACTACTATAACTATATATTAGCTATTATTGACCCTATTTGAGTTTTTTTACATATTAACTCCTATTCTCTTTTCCCAACTGTTCTCAGATGCTAGTAAGCTTATGTGCACATATTTCCGAAATGCTCCATTCTATACACTCATGAAGGAACTAGCGCTTCATGAGTGACATAGCTAAGGACAAACGTTTTAAACTTTTGTTTATTTCACTGTGTGAAATCTGAGTCAGGTGCCTCAGCATCACCTGTGAACTTAAAAATGCAGAATCTCAGGTTCTAGCCTAGACCTACTGAATCAGAATCTGTAGCTTGATAGGATACCAAAGTGTTTTCTAGTCACAAGGAAGTAAACATGCCCACATTTAAATCACAGTGAAATTAGACTACCTGTGTAACAGTTTTATTTGTCTTGTTCTTGGTATTAGGTAGATTTATTACAGAATGACTTAAGAGAGTGAAGCTATACAAGCATACTGCTATGAGAGGAAAGTTAATCATGCTTGACAATTTGCTACTATAAATATTTCACTTAGAAGAAGGAAATGGCAACCCACTCCAGTATTCTTGCCTAGAGAATCCTGTGAACAGAGAAGCCTGGTGGGCTGCTGTCCATAGGGTCACACAGAGTGGGACACGACTAAAGCAACTTGGTATGCATGCATGCGTTGGAGAAGGACACGGCAACCCACTCCAGTATTCTTGCCTGGAGAATCCCAGGGATGGAGGAGCCTGGTGGGCTGCCATCTATGGGTTCACACAGAGTCAGACACGACTGAAACAACTTAGCAGTGGCAGCAGCATTTCACTTAGCTTTGTCGTTTGCTCTGTGAAATCTGAAAATGCTATTTTCAGATGGTCATAGAGCTTAATCAGGTTGGCAGGGTAGAGGGTGAAGCAATAGTAACTTGACTCTCTAAATCTTATGGAAGGAGTTCTTTGATCTGTTTGACAATATTCATGACAAATATTCATATTTACTGCATGTAAAGATTTCTTTCCTGGAGGATGTCTTGAGAGGGATAAGCAGGAGCAAGGGAGGAGAATACAAAGACAAGGGCTTATTTCTGGAAAAGAATGAGTGTCTAAACAGTAATAGAAGCATAAATGAGGCCAGTGTGGAGGAGAGAACTGAAGTTGGACTGACCTAGAGTCCAGAAGTAAGGCTACAGCTACTGTTCTGCCCTGACACTACATTCAGTCTACACAGGTGAGGACTATGGTCATTATGTAAAGATGACAGGATAGGTAATTAGTGGAAGATAGTTTTACAAACCCCACTTTATAAGCATTAAAGAAGATAATTTAGTTATTGGGGACATCTAAGGAAACATCTTTAGATGGTTTTGCCAAGAATACACACTAGTCATAGCAAACACACTCTTCCAACAACACAAGACATGACTCCACACATGGACATCACCAGATGGTCAATACTATAATCAGATTGATTATATTCTTTGCAGCCAAAGATGGAGAAGCTCTATATTGTCAGAGCTTATTGTCTTACAGCTTATTGTCTTATAGCTTATCTATAAGACAAGACTGGGAGCTGACTGTGGCTCTGATAATAAACTCTTTATTACAAAATTCAGACTTAAATTGAAGAAACTAGGGGAAACCACTAGAACATTCATGTATGGCCTAAATCAAATTCCTTACAATTATACAGCAGAAGTGACAAACAGATTCAAAGGATTAGACCTGATAGACAGAGTGCCTGAAGAACTATGGATGGAGGTTCATGACATTGTACAGGAGGTGGTAATCAAAATCATTCACCAAAACAGGAATGCAAAAAGCCAAAATGGTTGTCTGAGGAAGCCTTACAGATAGCTGAGAAAAGAAGAGAAGTGAAAGGCAAAGAAGAAAAGGAATGATACATCCATCTGAATGCAGAGCTCCAAAGAATAGCAACGAGAGATAAGAAAGCCTTCCTCAGTGAGCAATGCAAAGAAATAGAGGCAAACAACATAGTATGGAAGACTAGAGATCTCTTCAAGAAAATTAGAGAAACCAAGGGAACATTTCATGCAAAGATGGGCACAACAAAGGACAGAAACTGTATGGACCTAACAGAAGCAGAAGATATTAAGAAGAGGTGGAAAGAACACACAGAAGAACTATACAAAAAAGATTTTCAGGACCCAGATAACCATGATGCTGTGATAACTCATCTAGAGTCAGATATCATGGAATGTGAAGTCAAGTGGGCCTTAGGAAGCATCACTATGAACAAAGCTAGTTGAAGAGATGGATTTCCAGCTGAGGTATATCAGATCCTAACAGGTGATGCTGTGAAAGTGCTGCACTCAATATGCCCACAAATTTGGAAAACTCAGCAGTGGCCACAGGCCTGGAAAAGGTCAGTTTTCATTCCAATCCTGAAGACGGACAATGTGAAAAAATGTTCAAATCATCGCACACTTGCACTCATCTCACACTCTAGTATGGTAATGCTCAAATTCTTTAAATTAGACATCAACACCACGTGAACTAAGAACTTCCAGATGTTCAAGCTAGATTTATAAAAGGCAGAGGCACCAGAGATCAAATTGCCACCATCCTTTGGATCACAGAGAAAGCGAGCCAATTCCAGAAAAACAGCTACTTCTGCTTTATTGACTACACCAAAGCCTTTGACTCTATGGATCACAACAAGCTGTGAATAATAAACAGATGGGAATACCAGACCATCTTACCAGCCTCCTGAGAAATGTGTATGCAGGTCAAAAAGGAACAGTTAGAACTGGACAGGAATAATCAACTGATTCCAAATTCAGAAAGAAGTATGTCAAGGCTATATATTGTCACCCTGCTTATTTAACTTATATGCAGAGTACATCATTTGAATTGCTGGACTGGATGAAGCACAAGCTGGAGTCTAGATTGCAGGGAGAAATATCAATAATCTCAGATATGCAGATGACAACTGCCTTATGGAAGAAACTGAAGACAAATTAAAGAGCCTTTTGATGAAAGTGAAAGAGGAGAGTGCAAATGTAGGCTTAAAATTCAACATCCATGAAACTAAGATCATGGCATCCAGTCCCATCACTTCATTGCAAATAGATAGGGACAGTGACAGACTTTATTTCCTTGGGTTTCAAAATCACTGCAGATGGTGACTGCAGCCATGAAATTAAAAGACACTTGCTCCTTTGAAAAAAAGTTATGACCAACCTAGATAGCATATTAAAAAGCAGAGTCATTACTTTGCCCACAAAGTTCCATCTAGTCAAAGCTATGGTTTTTTCAGTAGTCATGTATGGGTGTGAGAGTTGGATCATAAAGAAAGCTGAGAGATGAAGAATTAATGCTTTTGAACTGTGGTGTTGGAGAAGACCCTTGAGAGTCTCTTAGATTGCATGGAGATCAGATCAGTCAATCCTAAAGGAAATCAGTCCTGAATATTCACTGGAAAGACGAATGCTGAAGCTCCCATAGATTGGCCACCTGATGTGAAGAACTGACTCCTTGGAAAAGACCCTGACACTGGGAAAGATTGAAGGCAGGAGGAGAAGGGGACGACAGAGGAGTTGGTTGGATGGCATCACCAATTCAATGGATATGACTTTGTTCAAGCTCTGGGTGTTGGTGATTGACAGGGAAACCCGGCGTGCTGCATTCCATGGGGTTGTAAAGAGTTGGACATCACCGTATGACTAAATGAACTGTAGGAAGCATCTTAAAATAAGTATGGTTAATGAGAAAGTGTTAAGTATCTGCAGCTTTTGATATAGACTACAGAGCAAGATTCTAAAAAATTTCCTGTTTCTGGAACTTGTTTGAAATATCAACATATATTAATGTTGCATATTTCCACTAAGATATCTGAATAATCATTTAAAATTAAAGGTCTGATAAGAATGTGAGAGGTACATGTACTGACTATTAAGTAGCAACCTTTCGTTTCAGTTCAGTTCAGCTCAGTCGCTCAGTCGTGTCCGACTCTTTGCAACCCCATGAACTGCAGCACACCAGGCCTCCCTGCCCATCATCAACTCCCAGAGTTCACTCAAACTCATGTGCATCGAGTCAGTGATGCCATCCATCCATCTCATCCTCTGTCGTCCCCTTCTCCTCCTGCTCCCAATCCTTCCCAGCATCAGAGTCTTTTCCAATGAGTCAACTTTTTGCATGAGGTGGCCAAAGTATTGGAGTTTCAGCTTTAGCATCAGTACTTCCAAAGAACATCCAGGACTGATCTCCCTTATAATGGACTGGTTGGATCTCCTTGCAGTCCAAGGGACTCTCAAGAGTCTTCTCCAACACCACAGTTCAAAAGCATCAATTCTTTGGTGCTCAGCCTCCTTCACAGTCCAAGTCTCACATCAATACATGACCACTGGAAAAACCATAGCCTTGACTAGATGGACCTTTGTTGGCAAAGTAATGTCTCTGCTTTTGAATATGCTATCTAGGTTGGTCATAACTTTCCTTCCAAGGAGTAAGTGTCTTTTAATTTCATGGCTGCAATCACCATCTGCAGTGATTTGGGAGCCCCAGAAAATAAAGTCTGACACTGTTTCCACTGTTTCCCCATCTATTTCCCATGAAGTGATGGGACCAGATGCCATGATCTTTGTTTTCTGAATGTTGAGCATTAAGCCAAATTTTTCACTCTCCTCTTTTACTTTCATCAAGAGGCTTTTGAGTTCCTCTTCACTTCTGCCATAAGGGTGGTGTCATCTGCATATCTGAGGTTATTGATATTTCTCCTGGCAATCTTGATTCCAGCTTGTGCTTCTTCTAGCCCAGCGTTTCTCATGATGTACTCTGCATATAAGTTAAATAAGCCGGGTGACAATATACAGCCTTGATATACTCCTTTTCCTATTTGGAAGCAGTCTGTTGTTTCATACCCAGTTCTAATGTTGCTTCCTGACCTGCATATAGGTTTCTCAAGAGGCAGGTCATGTGGTCTGGTATTCCCATCTCTTTAAGATTTTCTACAGTCTATTGTGATCCACACAGTCAAAGGTTTGGCATAGTCCCTCCTTCATTGTCTTCCCATTGCAGTCTTGAAACCATCATACAGGTAGTATGCTTATATAAGTATAAGTAGGGGGTATGAGTGGAGTAACCAACTGAAGGACAGCTGAGTCACTATGATTAAGAAATTTCTCCTACAAATAATTTCTTGCTGAAATGTGTTATTTTGCTATATTATTTATATTTGCTGTTTTAATAATATTTATCTCTGGTTCCAGGTGAAGAGGGCAACATAGGAAGATTCTGAAATCACTTTCTCCCCAACATGCCATATCTATAGCTACATATGGAGCAATTTCCTCTTAAAACAAAACACCTAAAAACTAGCTATGGAGTTCTTGTACATAGAGCAATGCAGACAGTGACTGACTTTTTCACAGGAAACTAATCAAACTGATCACATGGACCACAGCCTTGTCTAACTCAATGAAAATATGAGCCATGACATGCAGAGCCACCCAAGACAGACGGGTCACAGTGGGGAGTTCTGACAATATGTGGTCCTTTGGAGAAGGGGATGGCAAACCACTTTAGTATTCATGCCTTGAGAATTCCATGAACAGTATGAAAAGGCAAAAAGATAGGACACTGAAAGATGAACTTTCCAGGTTGGTCGGTGCCCAATATCCTACTGGAGAAGAGTGGAGAAATAACTTCAGAAAGAATGAAGAGATGGAACAAAACAAAAACAAGTCCCAGTTGTGGATGTGACTGGTGACGGAGGTAAAGTCTGATGCTGTAAAAAGCAATATTGCATAGGAACCTGGAATGTTAGGTTCATGAATCAAGGCAAACTGGAAGAGGTCAAACAAGAGATGACAAGAGTAAAAATCAAAATTTTAGGAATCAGTAAATTAAAATGGACTGGAAAGGGCAAATTTAATTCAGATAACCATTATATACTGTGGGCAAGAATCCCTTAAAGAAATGGAGTAATTGGGTGCAGTCTCAAAAACAACAGAATGATCTCTGTTCATTACCAAGGCAAGCTATTCAATATCTCAGTAATCCAAGTATATATCTCAACTATAATGCTGAAGAAATTGAAGTTCAATGGTTCTGTGAAGACCTACAAGACCTCCTAGAACTAACACCCAAAAAAGATGTCCTTTTCATCATAGGGGACTGGAAAGCAAATGGAGGAAGTCAAGAGATACCTGGAGTAACAGACAAGTTAGGCCTTGGAGTACAAAATGAAGCAGGGCAAAGGCTAACAGTTATGCCAAGAGAATGCACTGGTCATAACAAACACACTCTTCTAACAACACAAGAGAAGACTCTACACATGGACATCACCAGATGGTCAGTACTTAAATCAGATTGATTATATTCTTTGCAGTCAAAGATGGAGAAGCTCTATACCGTCAGTAAAAACAAGACAGGCAGCTGACTGTGGATCACATATAAACTCCTTATTGCAAAATTCAGACTTATAGAAGAAAGAAGGGAAAACCACTAGACCATTCAGGTATGACCTAAATCAACTCCCTTATAATTATATAGTGGAAGTGACAAACAGATTCAAGGGATTGGATCTGATAGAGCTGCTGGGGAACTATGGATGGAGTTCATGACATTGTACAGGAGACAGGGATCAAGATCATACCCAAGAAAAAGAAATGCAAACAGGCAAAATGGTTGTCTAAGGAGGCCTTACAAATAGCTGAGAAAAGAAGGGAAGCTAAAGACAAAGAAGAAAAGGATAGATATACCCATTTGATTGCAGAATTCCAAAGAATAGCAAAAGAGATAAGGCAGCCTTCCTAAGGGATCAGTGCAAAGAAACAGAGGAAAATAATAGAATGGGAAAGATCAGAGATCTCTTAGAGAAAATTACCAAGGGAAATTTTCATGCAAAGATGGGCTCAAAAAAGAGCAGAAATGGTATGGACCTAATAGAAGTAGAACAGATAAAGAAGAGGTGGCAAAAATACACAGAAGAACTACACAAAAAATACCTTAATGACCCAGATAACCACGATGGTGTGATCATGCACTAGAGCCAGACCTCCTGGAATGTGAAGTCAAGTGGGCCTTAGGAAGTATCACTACAAACAAAGGTAGTGGAGGTGATGGAACTTCTAGTTGAGCTATTTCAAACCCTAAAGATTACACTGTGAAAGTGTTGCACTTAATATGCCCACAAATTTAGAAAACTCAACAGTGTCCACAGGCCTGGAAAAGGTTAGTTTTCATTCCAATCCCAAAGAAAGGCAATGCCAAAGAATGCTCAAACTACTGCACAGTTGCACTCATCTCACACGCTAGTAAAGTAATGCTCAAAATTCTCCAAGCCAGGCTTCAACAGTACATGAACCGTGAACTTCCAGGTGTTCAAGTTTGATTTAGAAAAGGCAAAGGAACCAGAGATCAAATTGCCAACATCCACTGGATCATCAAAAAGCAAGAGAATACCAGGAAAACATCTAACAGGCTGTGGAAAATTCTTCAATTGATGGGAATACCAGATCACCTAACTTGCCTCCTGTGAAATCTGTATGCAAGTCAAGAAGCAACAGTTAGAATCGGACATGGAACAACAAACTGGTTCCAAAATGGGAAAGGAGTACGTTAAGGGTGTATATTGTCACCCTGCTTATTTAACTTATATGCAGAATACATCATGTGAAATGCCAAGCTGGATGAAGCAAAAGCTGGAATCAAGTTTGCTGGGAAAAATACTAATAGTCTTAGATACGCAGATGACACCACCCTTATGACAGAAAACAAAGAGGAAATAAAGAGCCTCTTGATGAATGTGAAAGAAGAGAGTGAAAAAGCTGGCTTAAAACTCAGCATTCAAAACATGAAGATCATGGCCTCTGGTCCCATTACTTCATGGCAAATAGATGGGGGAACAATGGAAACAGAGATTTTATTTTTTGGGGGGGTGCTCCAAAGTCACTTCAGATGGTGACTGCAGCCATGAAATTTAAAAGATGTTTGCTCCTTGGAAGAAAAGCTATGATCAACCTAGAAAGCACATTAAAAGGCACAGAAAAGGTCTGTCTAGTCAAAGCTATGGTTTTTCCAGGAGTTATATATGAATGTGAGAGTTGGACCATAAAGCTGAGTGCCAAAGAATTGATGCTTTTGAACTGTGGTGTTGGAGAAGCCTCTTGAGAGTCCTTTGGACTGCAAGGATATCAAACCAGTCAATCCTAAAAATTCCACCCTGAATATTCATTGGAAAGATTGATGCTGAAGCTCCAGTAGTTTGGCCACCTAATATGAAGAACTGATTCCTTGGAAAAGACTGTGATGCTGGGAAAGATTGAAGGCAGGAGGAGAAGGGGACGACAGAGAATGAGATGGGTGGATGGTATCATCCACTCAATGGATGTGAGTTTGAGTAAGCTCTGGGAGTTGATGATGGGCATGGGAGCCTGGTGTGCTACAGTCCATGGGTTCACAAAGAGTCAGAAATGACTGAGTGACTGAACTGAACTGATACATAGAGCAAATGAGAAAAATCTAACAATAAGCAAGAAGCAGAGGCTGAGACATAATTTTGCCATAAACCCAACACCGATCACAGCTATCAACATTCAGGAAGAAATGTAAAACTCATAGCTGCTTCCTAAGGAGCAAAGAGTATGACTCTACAATTGGGCACTCTAAGTTTTAAGATCTACAGCTGAGCGATGAGCCCCCTTGAACATACAGCTTTCTAAGTCAATGGGTCTTGCATCCACAAGACCCACAAAGGTATAACAAACTGAGAAATGACTTAAAGAGCTCATATGTGCAGAGTCACCTGCCCCGGGGCCAGGTGCAAAAGCAGCAGAATAAAACATGCCCAGAATGCACGTGTAAGAGGCTCAATTGCTAACCTTAAAATGTCAGACTGTGTGGCAGGCATCTCATTTCACACACACAGACCTGCTGGGGAGAGAGGGCAACACAATCTTCACACTCTTGTTATGCCTTGTTCTAGCAGGCAGCAGCCATCTCCCCTGCCCCACCTTGGACACCATGCTATGCTCCCACTCTGCCTCACTCCAGCCAGCGGGTGCCAATTTCACATTCTCCCTCTGAAGTGCTAAGGAGAACCAGTATCTCTCAGTTCAGTTCAGTCACTCAGTCGTGTCCGACTCTTTGCAACCCCATGGACTGCAGCACACCAGGCTTCTCTGTCTATCACCAACTCCCGGAGCTTACTCAAACTCATGTCCATTGAGTTGGTGATGCCTTCCAACCTCTGTCATCCCCTTCTCCTCCCGCTTTCAATCTTTCACAGCATCAGGGTCTTTTCCAATAAGTCAGTTCTTTGCATCTGGTGGCCAAAGTATTGGAGTTTCAGCTTCAGCATCAGTCCTTCCAATGAGTATTCAGGACTGATTTTCTTTAGGATGGACTGGTTAGATCCCCTGCAGTCCAAGGGACTCTTAAGAGTCTTCTCCAACACCAGAGTTCAAAAGCATCAATTCTTCGGTGCTCAGCTTTCTTTATAGTCCAACTCTCACATCCATACATGACTACTGGAAAAACCATAGATTTGACTAGATGGACTTTTGCTGGCAAAGTCTCTCAGAGGGAGCTTTTACACAGATTTGGTGATTTGGTTTTTACATCTGTTGCTCTGGATTTGGACAGTGCTTCCCAGGGGATAGCTCTTGATTGCCTGGCTCTAGAGGCCAGTGGGGCTTCTGTTTCTCTCATGTGACTACATCTGAACTGACAGCTCCTGGCAGACTGCCATGCCAAGGACACTGAACATTCAACAGATTGAAACACTCCCATTCCTTCTATTGAAGTGACCTCCTTGCCTAATCTGGAGCTTTGATCTGAGGAGAAGACTTCAGGATTAGCATTTATCTAGAGGGATATTACTTTGCCAACAAAGGTCCATCTAGTCAAGGCTATGGTTTTTCCTGTGGTCATGTATGGATGTGAGAGTTGGACTGTGAAGAAAGCTGAGTGCCAAAGAATTGATGCTTTTGAACTGTAGTGTTGGAGAAGACTCTTGAGAGTCCCTTGGACTGCAAGGAGATCCAACCAGTCTATTCTAAAGGAGACCAGTCCTGGGTATTCATTGGAAGGACTGATGCTAAAGCTGAAACTCCAATACTTTGACCACCTCACGTGAAGAGTTGACTCATTGGAAAAGACCCTGATGCTGGGAGGGATTGGGGGCAGGAGGAGAAGGGGACGACAGAGGATGAGATAGCTGGATGGCATCACCAACTTGATGGACGTTAGTTTGAGTGAACTCCGGGAGTTGGTGATGGTAGGGAGGCCTGGTGTGCTGTGATTCATGGTGTTGCAAAGAGTCGGACATGACTGAGCAACTGAACTGAACTGAACTGAACTGAGAGGCCTATGGAACATAACCTGGCAAATACCATCTCTGTGCTCTCATTCTGCCTCACTATACCTCACCAGTATCCTTCAGAAAAGAACTATTTTCCTTTTCTGGAGCCCTGATTTTTGCAAGTGCCACCCAAGGCACACCTCTAGAACACTTGGCTTTGCCCCCAAAGGGCATAAAACAAGGGTATAAATGTGCACAATTTATACCAGAATATATAATCAGGCATACAAACAGAATGAAATAATTCCATTTGCAGCCACATGGGTGGACCTAGAGATTATCATACTAAGAGAAGTAAGTCAGAGAAAGAGAACTGTAATATAGACTCACAGAGAAAACAAACTCATGGTTACCAAAGGAGAAAGAGAGGAGGAATAAACTGGGAATCTGGGATTAACAGATACATGATGCTATACATAAAATTAACACAAAGGACCTACTGTATAGCACAGGAAACTATATTCAATATCTTATAATAACCTACAATGGCAATGAATCTGAAAAATAATATGTGTATGTGTTTAAATCTTTTGCTGTACAGCTGAAATAACTTCTGTTGAACCATAAAAATTCTGAATTTTGAGCAATTGTTTTTTTAATTTTTATTTTTACTTTATTTTGCTTTACAATACTGTATTGGTTTTGCCATACATTGACATGAATCAGCCACGGGTGTACATGAGTTACCAATCCTGAACCCCCCTCCCACCTCCCACCCCATATCATCTCTCTGGATCATCCCTGTGCACCAGCCCCAAGCATCCTGTATCCTGTATCAAATATAGACTGGCGATTCGTTTCTTACATGATAGTATACATGTTTCAATGCCATTCTCCCAAATCATCCCACCCTCTCCCTCTCCCACAGAGTCTAAAAGTCCGTTCTATACATCTGTGTCTCTTTTGCTGTCTCACATACAGGGTTATCATTACCATCTTTCTAAATTCCATATATATGTATTAGTATACTGTATTGGTATTTTTCTTTCTGGCTTACTTCACTCTGTATAATAGGCTCCAGTTTCATTCACCTGATTAGAACTGGCTCAAATGTATTCTTTTTAATGGCTGAGTAATACTCCATTGTGTATATGTACCACAGCTTTCTTATCCATTCATCTGCTGATGGACATCTAGGTTGTTTCCATGTCCTGGCTATTATAAACAGTGCTGCGATGAACATTGGGGTACACGTGTCTCTTTCAATTCTGGTTTCCTCAGTGTGTATGCCCAGCAGTGGGATTGCTGGGTCATAAGGCAGTTCTATTTCCAGTTTTTTAAGGAATCTCCACACTGTTCTCCCTAGTGGCTGTACTAGTTTGCATTCCCACCAATAGTGTAAGAGGGCTCCCTTTTTTCCACACCCTCTCCAGCATTTATTGCTTGTAGACTTTTGGATTGCTGCTATTCTGACTGGTGTGAAATGGTACCTCATTGTGGTTTTGATTTGCATTTCTCTGATAATGAGTGATGTTGAGCATCTTTTCATGTGTTTGTTAGCCATCCGTATGTCTTCTTTGCAGAAATGTCTATTTAGTTCTTTGACCCATTTTTTTGATTGGGTCATTTATTTTTCTGGACTTGAGCTGCATAAGTTGCTTGTAGATTTTTGAGATTAGTTGTTTGTCAGTTGCTTCATTTGCTATTATTTTCTCCCATTCAGAAGGCTGTCTTTTCACCTTGCTTATAGTTTCCTTTGTTGTGCAGAAGCTTTTAATTTTAATTAGATCCCATTTGTTTATTTTTGCTTTTATTTCCAGTATTTTGGGAGGTGGATCATAGAGGATCCTGCTGTGATTTATGTTGGAGAGTGTTTTGCCTATGTTCTCCTCTAGGAGTTTTATAGTTTCTGGTCTTACGTTTAGATCTTTAATCCATTTTGAGTTTATTTTTGTGTATGGTGTTAGAAAGTGATCTAGTTTCTTTCTTTTACAAGTGGTTGACCAGTTTTCCCAGCACCACTTGTTAAAGAGATTCTTTTATCCATCTTGCCTCCTTTGTCGAACATAAGTTGTCCATCAGTTCAGTTCAGTTCAGTCGCTCAGTCGTGGCCGATTCTCTGCGACCCCATGAATCGCAGCACGCCAGGTTTCCCTGTGTGGATTTATCTCTGGGCTTTCTATTTTGTTCCATTGATCTATGTTTCTGTCTTTGTGCCAGTACCATACTGTCTTGATGACTGTGGCTTTGTAGTAGAGCCTGAAGTCAGGCAGGTTGATTCCTCCAGTTCCATTCTTCTTTCTCAAGATTGCTTTGGCTATTCGAGGTTTTTTGTATTTCCATAGAAATTGTGAAATTATTTGTTCTAGCTCTGTGAAAAATACCGCTGGTAGCTTGATAGGGATTGCATTGAATCTGTAGATTGCTTTGGGTAGTATACTTATTTTCACTATATTGATTCTTCCGATCCATGAATGTGGTATATTTCTCCATCTATTAGTGTCCTCTTTGATTTCTTTCATCAGTGTTTTATAGTTTTCTATATATAGGTCTTTAGTTTCTTCAGGTAGGTATATTCCTAAGTATTTTATTCTTTTTGTTGCAATGGTGAATGGAATTGTTTCCTTAATTTCTTTTTCTACTCTCTCATAATTAGTGTGTAGGAATTCAAGGGATTTCTCTGTGTTGATTTTATATCCTGAAAATTTACTATATTCACTGATTAGCTCTAGTAATTTTCTGGTGGAGTCTTTAGGGTTTTCTATGTAGAGGATCATGTCATCTGCAAACAGTGAGAGTTTTACTTCTTCTTTTCCAATTTGGATTCCTTTTATTTCTTTTTCTGCTCTGATTGCTAGGGCCAAAACTTCCAGAACTTTGTTGAATAGTAGTGGTGAAAGTGGGCACCCTTGTCTTGTTCCTGGCTTTAGGGGAAATGCTTTCAATTTTTCACCATTGAGGATAATGTTTGCTGTGGGTTTGTCATATATAGCTTTTATTATGTTGAGGTATGTTCCTTCTATTTCTTCTTTCTAGAGAGTTTTTATCATAAATCGATGTTGAATTTTGTCAAAGGCCTTCTCTGCATCTATTGAGATAATCATATGGCTTTTATTTTTCAATTTGTTAGTGTGGTGAATTACATTGATTGATTTGCGGATATTGAAGAAATCTTGCATCCCTGGGATAAAGCCCACTTGGTCATGGTGTATGATCTTTTTAATGTGTTGTTGGATTCTGATTGCTAGAATGTTGTTAAGGATTTTTGCATCTATGTTCATCAGTGATATTGGCCTGTAGTTTTCTTTTTTTTGTGGCATCTTTGTCATGTTTTGGTATTAGGGTAATGGTGGCCTCCTAGAATGAGTTTGGAAGTTTACCTTCCTCTGCAATTTTCTGGAAGAGTTTGAGTAGATAGGTGTTAGAGCTTCTCGAAATTTTTGGTAGAATTCAGCTGTGAAGCCATCTGGACCTGGGCTTTTGTTTGCTGGAAGATTTCTGATTACAGTTTTGATTTCTGTGCTTGTGATGGGTCTGTTAAGATTTTCTATTTCTTCCTGGTTCAGTTTTGGAAAGTTGTACTTTTCTAAGAATTTGTCCATTTCTTCCATGTTGTCCATGTTATTGGCATATAATTGCTGATAGTAGTCTCTTATGATCCTTTGTATTTCTGTGTTGTCTGTTGTGATCTCTCCAGTTTCATTTCTAATTTTATTGATTTGATTTTTCTCCCTTTGTTTCTTGATGAGTCTGGCTAATGGCTTGTCAATTTTATTTATCCTTTCGAAGAACCAGCTTTTGGCTTTGTTGATTTTTGCTATGGTCTCTTTTGTTTCTTTTGCATTTATTTCTGCCCTAATTTTTAAGATTTCTTTCCTTCTACTAACTCTGAGGTTCTCCATTTCTTCCTTTTATAGCTGCTTTAGGTGTAAAGTTAGGTTATTTATTTGACTTTTTTCTTGTTTCTTAAGGTATGCCTGTATTGCTATGAACTTTCCACTTAGCACTGCTTTTATAGTGTCCCACAGGTTTGGGGTTGTTGTGTTTTCATTTTCATTTGTTTCTATGCATATTTTGATTTCTTTTTTTATTTCTTCTGTTATTTGTTGGTTATTCAGAAGCGTGTTGTTCAGCCTCCACATTTTGGAATTTTTAATAGTTTTTCTCCTGTAATTGAGATCTAATCTTACTGCATTGTGGTCAGAAAAGATGCTTGGAATGATTTCAATTTTTTTAAATTTATCAAGATTAGATTTATGGCCCAGGATGTGATCTATCCTGGAGAAGGTTCCGTGAGCACTTGAGAAAAAGGTGAAATTCATTGTTTTGGGGTGAAATGTCCTATAGATATCAATTAGGTCTAACTGGTCTATTGTATCATTTAAAGTTTGTGTTTGTTAATTTTCTGTTTAGTTGATCTGTCCATAGATGTGAGTGGGGTATTAAAGTCTCCCACTATTATTGTGTTATTGTTAATTTCCCCTTTCATACTTGTTAGCATTTGTCTTACATATTGTGGTGCTCCTATGTTGGGTACATATATAATTGTTATATCTTCTTCTTGGATTGATCCTTTAATCATTATGTAGTGGCCTTCTTTGTCTCTTTTCACAGCCTTTGTTTTAAAGTCTATTTTATCGGATATGAGTATTGGTACTCCTGCTTTCTTTTGGTCTCTATTTGCATGGAATATCTTTTTCCAGCCCTTCACTTTCAGTCTGTATGTGTCCCTTGTTTTGAGGTGGGTCTCTTGTAGGCAGCATATATAGGGGTCTTGTTTTTGTATTCATTCAGGCAGTCTTTGCCTTTTGGTTGGGGCATTCAACCCATTTACGTTTAAGGTAATTATTGATAAGTATGATCCCATTGCCATTTACTTTATTGTTTTGGGTTCGGGTTTATACGCCCTTTCTGTGTTTCTTGTCTAGAGAATATCCTTTAGCATTTGTTGGAGAGCTGGTTTGGTGGTGCTGAATTCTCTCAGCTTTTGCTTGTCTGGAGAGCTTTTGATTTCTCCTTCATATTTGAATGAGATCCTTGCTGGGTACAGTAATCTGGGCTGTAGGTTATTTTCTTTCATCACTTTAAGTATGTCTTGCCATTCCCTCCTGGCCTGAAGCGTTTCTATTGAAAGATCTGCAGTTATCCGTATGGGAATCCCCTTGTGTGTTACTTGTTGTTTTTCCCTTGCTGCTTTTAATATTTGTTCTTTGTGTTTGATCTTTGTTAATTTGATTAATATGTGTCTTGGGGTGTTTTGCCTTGGGTTTATCCTGTTTGCAACTCTCTGGGTTTCTTGGAATTGGGTGATTATTTCCTTCCCAATTTTAGGGAAGTTTTCAACTATTATCTCCTCAAGTATTTTCTCATGGTCTTTCTTTTTGTCTTCTTCTGCTAGGACTCATATAATTCGAATGTTGGAGCATTTCATATTGTCCTGGAGGTCTCTAAGATTGTCCTCATTTCTTTTAATTCATTTTTCTTTTTTCCTCTCTGATTCATTTATTTCTACCATTCTATCTTCTATTTCACTAATCCTATCTTCTGCCTCCGATATTCTACTATTTGTTGCCTCCAGAGTGTTTCTGATTTCATTTATTGCATTGTTCATTATATATTGATGCTTTTATTTCTTCTAGGTCCTTGTTAAACCTTTCTTTCATCTTCTCAATCCTTGTCTCCAGGCTATTTATCTGTGATTCCATTTTGATTTCAAGATTTTGGATCATTATTCAGAATTCTTTCTCAGGTAGATTCCCTATCTCTTCCTCTTTTGTTTGGTTTGGTAGGCATTTCTCCTGTTCTTTTACCTGCTGGGTATTCCTCTGTCTCTTCATCTTGGTTATATTGCTGCGTTTGGGGTGGCCTTTCTGTATTCTGGGATTTGTGGATTCTCTTTATTATGGAGTTTCCTTGCTGTGGGTGGGGCTGTATCAGTGGCTTGTCAAGGTTTCTTGGTTAGGGAAGC
Organism: Oryx dammah; assembly: GCF_014754425.2. Taxonomy (NCBI): domain Eukaryota; kingdom Metazoa; phylum Chordata; class Mammalia; order Artiodactyla; family Bovidae; genus Oryx; species Oryx dammah. The sequence continues at coordinate 40,865,006 of NW_024070202.1, read as the reverse complement.
TTGTGTTGGAGTTCTGGTGGGTGGAGCTGGATTTCTTCTCTCTGGAGTGCAATGAAGTGTCCAGTAATGAGTTATGAGATGTCTATGGTTTTGGAGTAACTTGAGCTGCCTGTATATTGAAGCTCAGGGGTGTGTTCCTGTGTTGCTGGAGAATTTGTGTGGTATGTCTTGCTCTGGAACTTGTTGGCCCTTGGGTGGCGCTTGGTTTCAGTGTAGGTTGGGAGGCATTTGATGAGCTCCTATCGATTAATGTTCCGTGGATTCAGGAGTTCTCTGATCTCAGGATTTGGACTTAAGCCTCCTCCTTCTGCTTTTCAGTTTTATTTTTACAGTAGCCTCAAGACTTCTCCATCTATACAACACCGATGATAAAACATCTAGGTTAAAGATGAAAAGTTTCTCCACATTGAGGGACACCCAGAGAGGTTCACTGTTTTTAAAGACAATGATCTGCTTTTCTGGGTGCCTGATGTGCTCTGCCATTATTGAGAAGTTGTTTTGTAGAATTTACTCAGCATTGAAATGTCCTTTTGATGAATTTGTGGGGGAGAAAGTGGTCTCCCCATCCTATTCCTCCACCATCTTAGATAACCTCCAATTTTGAGGAATTTTGAGAAAGAAGAACAAAGCTGGAGACATCATACACACTGATTCCAAACTGTATTACAAAGCAAAACAGGATGTTATTAACGTAAAAACAGACACATATTAATGGAACAGACCAGAGACTGCAGCAATAAACCTCTGCATATATGGTCTAAACCTATGCAATAATTTACAACAAAGTAGTTCAGAATATATAACAGGAAAAGAATAATCTCTTCAATAAATGTTGGTGCAAAAACTGAACAGCCACATTAAATAACTGACACTCAGTTCAGTTCAGTTGCTCAGTCGTGTCCGACTATTTGTGACCCCATGAATTACAGCACGCCAGGCCTCCCTGGCCATCCCCAACTCCTGGAGTTCACTCAGACTCACATCCATCGAGTCAGTGATGCCATCCAGCCATCTCATTCTCTGTCGTCCCCATCTCCTCCTGCCCCCAATCCGTCCCAGCATCAGGGTCTTTTCCAATGAGTCAACTCGTCACATGAGGTGGACAAAGTACTGGAGTTTCAGCTTCAGCATCATTCCTTCCAAAGAAATCCCAGGGCTGATCTTCAGAATGGACTGGTTGGATCTCCTTGCAGTCCAAGGGACTCTCAAGAGTCTTCTCCAACACCACAGTTCAAATGCATCAATTCTTCAGCACTCAGCCTTCTTCACAGTCCAACTCTCACATCCATACATGACCACTGGAAAAACCATAGCCTTGACTAGATGGACCTTTGTTGGCAAAGTAATGTCTCTGCTTTTGAATATGCTATCTAGGTTGGTCATAACTTTTCTTTCAAGGAGTAAGCGTCTTTGAATTTCATGGCTGGAGTCACTATCTGCAGTGATTTTGGAGACCAAAAAAATAAAGTCTGACACTGTTTCCACTATTTCCCCATCTATTTCCCACGAAGTGATAGGACCGGATGCCTGGATCTTCGTTTTCTGAATGTTGAGTTTTGAGCCAACATTTTCACTGTCCACTTTCACTTTCCTCAAGAGGTTTTTGAGTTCCTCTTCACTTTCTGCCATAAGGGTGGTGTCATCTGCATATCTGAGGTGATTGATATTTCTCCTGGCAATCTTGATTCCAACTTGTGTTTCTTCCAGCCCAGCATTTCTCTTGATGTACTCTGCATGTAAGTTAAATAAGCAGGGTGACAATATACAGCCTTGATATACTCCTTTTCCTATTTGGAACCAGTCTGTTGTTGCATGTCCAGTTCTAACTGTTGCTTCCTGACCTGAATACAGGTTTCTCAAGAGGCAGGTCATGTGGTCTGGTATTCCCATCTCTCAGAATTTTCCACAGTTTATGGTGATCCACACAGTCAAAGGCTTTGGCATAGTCAATAAAGCAGAAATAGATGTTTTTCTGGAACTCTCTTGCTTTTTCCATGATCCAGCAGATGTTAGCAATTTGATCTCTGGTTCCTCTGACTTTTCTAAAACCAGCTTGAACATCTGGAAGTTCACTGTTCACATATTGCTGAAGCCTGGCTGGAGAATTTTGAGCATTACTTTACTAGCATGTGAGATGAATGCAATTGTGCAGTAGTTTGAGCATTCTTTGGCATTGTCTTTCTTTGGCATTGGAATGAAAACTGACCTTTTCCAGTCCTGTGGCCACTGCTGAGTTTTCCAAATTTGCTGGCATACTGAGTGCAACACTTTCACAGGATCATCTTTCAGGATTTGAAATAGCTCAACTGGAATTCCATCACCTCCACTAGCTTTGTTCATAGCGATGCTTTTTAAGGCCCACTGACTTCACATTCCAGGATGTCTGGCTCTAGGTGAGTGATCACATCATCATGATTATCTGGGTCATGAAGATCTTTTTTGTACAGTTCTTCTGTGTATTCTTGCCACGTCTTCTTAATATCTTCTGCTTCTGTTAGGTCCATACCATTTCTGTCCTTTATCTAGCTCATCTTTGCGTGAAATTTTCCCTTGGTATCTCTAATTTTCTTGAAGAGATCTCTAGTCTTTCCTATTCTGTTCTTTTCCTCTATTTCTTTGCATTGATCGCTGAAGAAGGCTTTCTTATCTCTTCTTGCTATTCTTTGGAACTCTGCATTCAGATGCTTATATCTTTCCTTTTCTCCTTTGCTTTTTGCCTCTCTTATTTTCACAGCTATTTGTAAGGCCTCTCCAGACAGACATTTTGCTTTTTTGCATTTCTTTTCCATGGGGATGGTCTTGATCCCTGTCTCCTGTACAATGTCACGAACCTCATTCCATAGTTCATCAGGCACTATATCAGATCTAGGCCCTTAAATCTATTTCTCACTTCCACTGTATAATCATAAGGGATTTGATTTAGGTCATCCCTGAATGGTCTAGTGATTTTCCCTACTTTCTTCAATTTAAGTCTGAATTTGGTAATAAGAAGTTCATGATCTGAGCCACAGTCAGCTCCTGGTCTTGTTTTTGTGGACTGTTTGGAGCTTCTCCATCTTTGGCTGCAAAGAATATAATCAATCTGATTTTGGTGTTGACCATCTGGTGATGTCCATGTGTAGAGTCTTCTCTTGTGTTGTTGGAAGAGGGTGTTTGCTATGACCAGTGCATTTTCTTGGCAAAACTCTATTAGTCTTTGCCCTGCTTCATTCTGCATTCCAAGGCCAAATTTGCCTGGTACTTCAGGTGTTTCTTGACTTCCTACTTTTGCATTCCAGTCCCCTTTAATGAAAAGGACATCTTTTTTGGGTGTTAGTTCTAAAAGGTCTTGTAGGTCTTCATAGAACCATTAACTTCAGCTTCTTCAGTGTTACTGGTTGGGGCATAGACTTGGATTACTGTGATAGATAGGATACTGAAAGAGGAACTCCCCAGGTCAGTAGGTGCCCAATATGCTACTGGAGATCAGTGGAGAAATAACTCCAGAAAGAATGAAGGGAGGGAGCCAAAGCAAAAACAATACCCAGCTGTGGATGTGACTGGTGACAGAAGCAAGGTCTGATGCTGTAAAGAGCAATATTGCATAGGAACCTGGAATTTCAGGTCCATGAATCAAGGCAAATTGGAAGTGGTCAAACAAGAGATGGCAAGAATGAACGTTGACATTCTAGGAATCAGCGAACTAAAATGGACTGAAATGGGTGAATTTAACTCAAATGACCATTATATCTACTACTGCGGGAAGGAATCCCTCAGAAGAAATGGAGTAGCCATCATGGTCAAAAGAGTCCAAAATGCAGTACTTGGATGCAATCTCAAAAATGACAGAATGATCTCTGTTCATTTCCAAGGCAAACCATTTAATAACTGACACTAGACCATCTTATAACATACACAAAATTAACTCAAAATGCACTGAAGACTTGAATGTTAGGCCTGAAACCATATAACTCTTCAAAGAAAACATAGCTCTTTGACAACAATCTTGAGTTTTTTTCAAATTTTGCAACAAAAGGAAAACAAATAGGTCTATATCAAATTCAAAAATTTCAGCAGAGTAAAGGAAACCAATAAAATAAAAAGACAAACTATGGAATAGGAGAAAATATTTGCAAATCATGTATTTGATAAGAGGCTAATATATGAAAGACATAAAGAATAAAAAAATTCTTGACGAATAGAAAAAGAAATCTGATTAAACAATTGGAAGAAGATCTGAATAGATATTTTTCAAATGAATATATACAAATGGCCTAACAGGTAGTTGAAGTGAAAATCACAACCACTATGAGATACCACTGCACACTTATTAGAATGGCTGTCATTAAAAAGACAAAAAATAGCAAGTGTTGGAAAAGATGGAGAAAAGGAAACCCTTGTGCACTGTTGTTGGGAATATAAATCGGAGTACACAACATGGGAAAACAGTGGAAGTTCCTCAAAAAATTAAAAATATCATAAGATTCAGGAATTCTACTTCTGGGCATTTTTTGAAGAAAACAAAAACACTAATTTTGAAAGATATAGTCATTCCCCATATTGTTGCAGCATTACTGATGAAAGCCAAGATCTGGAAACAACTTAAATGTTCACTGAGGAATGGAAGGACAGAGAAATTGTGATAGATAGACAAACACAATGGAATATTATTCAGCCATTAAAACTGACATATTGCCATTTGTGATGACATGAATAAATCCTGAGGGCATTGTGCTAAGTGAAATAAGTCAAAGAGAGAAAGACAAACATGGTATGATCTCATTCATATACAGAATCTAAAAGAAAAAAAAAATCAAGCTCATAAATACAGAAAATACATTGGTGGTTGCCAGAGGCAAGGGGTGGGCATAGGTGTCAGGAAAGGAAGTCAAAAGTAAAACCTTCAGTTATAAAATTAGCCTTGAACATGTACGGCATGATGACTCTAGTTAGTAATAATGTATTGCACATTTGAAAGCTGCTAAGACAATCAATCTTAAGAGTCTTTATCATAGGAAAAAATTGTAACTATTTACAGTGATAGTCGTTAACTAGACTTATAGTAGGGTCTTTTTTGGTGGCTCAAATGGTAAAGAATCTGCCTGTAATGCAGGAGACCTGGGTTTGATCCCTGGCTTGGGAAGATCCCCTGAAGGGCATGGAAACCCACTCCAGTATTCTTGCTGGGAGAATCCCATGGACCAAGGAGCCCGGGGTTACAAAGGGTTGGACATGACTGAGAAACTTTCACTTCACTTCAGACTTATTGTGGTGTGATCACCACACAGTATAACTATGTTGTACACCTGAAACCAAGATAATGTTATACAGTCATCCCTATGTATTTTGCAGGGGATTTGCCCAGACCTCCCTGAATACCAAAACCCAAGGATGCTCGAGGCCCTTACATAAAATGACATAGTACAGTTGGATCTCTATGTCTACCCTCTGCATCCCAAGATTCAGCAAGTACACACTGAACTCCAAACATAGCTTAATCTGTAGATGGAGAACCCATGGGTATGGAGAGACAACTGTGTGTAAATTGTACAATTTTTTAAAAAAAGGGTATTCAGTTCTGCTAACCAAAGAACAAATAACAAGAACAGATGAAACTGAAGGTAGAAGCCAGTATGACTCATTAGATGCAGAGTATTTGTTGAAAACAGAAGGGATGAAACACCAAATAAACATGAGTCAGTAAACAATTAAAATTCTACATTTATAGGAGGCAAAGAGGTATCCTGGGCTTCCCCAGTGATTCAGTGGTAAAGAACCTGCTTGCAATGCAGGAGACCCAGGTTCGATCCTTGGGTCAGGAAGATCCCCCGGGGAGGACATGGCAGCCACTCCAGGATTCTTGCCTGAAGAGAGGAGCGTGGCAGGCTACAGTCCATAGGGTTGCAAAGAGTCAGACACGACTGAAGCGACTTAGCATGCATGCACACACAGAGGTGTCCCATTTGTCCGCTCTCAGTAACAAGTAAAAAAAACAAACAAACAATGCTGTCCATCAGGTCACTAGTTGTCTACAGCTGTGGCCATACTTGTTCCTGTGTCTCTCCAATACAACAATAAAAGGGTGGAATTTGACCCCAAGTACTTCCAGTATTTTAGACTCACTTGGTCCCCGATAATGTGCCTCAGGATTCATGTACAGTGAGGCTTTCATCCTGCGAGCATCCTTTCTTGTTTGTAAACCTAGCACATCTCTCTCCTCTAATTTCTCACTGTGTACTTTTATATTGATTCAAAAATTATACTACTCAACCGTCTAAAGTTTGGGGATTTTTTGGTTTGAAGGCCACTGGGAGAGTGCCTAGACATGTGCTTGGAAGACACTGTTGCATCAAGGTAATTTTTTACACAACTTTATGTTAGGATCAAAAAAAGTGTCTGTTTATCTGAAATAATTTAGCATGCAAAATATGAAGAAAATATTCAACAGATTTACCAAATTAAAAATAAAAAACAAACTATAAGAACCATATGCCATATAAGGCCAAGATGGCAAATACATTTCTTTCAACATTTATTTGATAGTAGTAGCCTAAAATCAATTGGTTGAGAAAGACTTAAACTGGTTGAGAAAAATAAATAGATAGTTCAAGATCTGTGTAGACAAAAGGCCATGAACAGTTAGTAAAAGTATATCATGAGAAAAGATAAGTGAGAAAATTTATGTAAACCTAGGGGAAGAAAAAAATCCCTAAACATAACTATAAATGAGCAATTTGATCTCTGCCTTTAACCACTGACATCATTAAATGGAATAAACATGGTCCATTAGTTGAAAATGTCACACTGTAGAAATGAAGAAAAAAAGTTCAGTATAGTAATAATAGAGTTCAGTTCAGTTTAGTCGCTCAGTAGTGTCCAACTCTTCGCAACCCCATGAACTGCAGCACGCCAGGCCTCCCTGTCCATCACCAACTCCCAGAGTCCATGGATATGGAGAATTTATCATAGGAAAAAATTCTCCCTGTCATCCATCGAGTTGGTGATGCCATCCAACTATCTCATCCTCTGTCGTCCCCTTCTCCTCCTGCCTTCAATCTTTCCCAGCATCAGGGTCTTTTCCAATGAGTCAGCTCTTCGCATCAGGTAGCCAACATATTGGAGTTTCAGCTTCAACATCAGTTCTTCCAATGAACACCCAGGACTGATCTCCTTTAGGGTGGACTAGCTGGACATCCTTGCAGTCCAAGGGACTCTCAAGAGTCTTGTCCAACACCATATTTCAAAAGCATCAATTCTTCAGCGCTCAGCTTTCTTTACAGTCCCAACTTTCACATCCATACATGACCACTGGAAAAACCATAGCCTTGACTAGACAGACCTTTTTTTGGCAAAGTAATTTCTCTGCTTTTTAATATGCTATCTAGGTTGGTCATAACTTTCCTTCCAAGGAGTAAGTGTCTTTTAATTTCATTGCTGCAATCACCATCTGCAGTGATTTTGGAGCCTAGAAAAATAAAGTCAGCCACTGTTTCCACTGTTTTTCCATCTATTTGCCATGAAGTGATGGGACAGGGTGCCATGATCTTAGTTTTCTGAATGTTGAGCTTTAAGCCAACTTTTTCACTCTCCTCTTTCACTTTCATCAAGAGGCTCTTTAGTTCTTCTTCACTTTCTGCCATAAGGGTGGTGTCATTTGCATGTCTGAGGTTATTGATATTTCTCCCAGCAATCTTGATTCCAGCTTGTGCTTTCTCCAGCCCAGCATTTCTCTTGATGTACTCTGCATATAAGTTAAATAAGCAGGGTGACAATATACAGCCTTGATGTACTCCTTTTCCTATTTGGAACCAGTCTGTTGTTCCATGTCCAGTTCTAACTGTTGCTTCCTGACCTGCATACAGGTTTCTCAAGAGGCAGGTCAGGTGGTCTGGTATGCTTATCTCTTTCAGAATTTTCCACAGTTTATTGTGATTCACACAGTCAAAGGCTTTGGCATAGTCAATAAAGCAGAAATAGATGTTTTTTTGGAACTCTCTTGCTTTTTGATGATCTAGCAGATGTCTGCAATTTGATCTCTGGTTCCTCTGCCTTTTCTAAAACCAGCTTGAACATCTGGAAGTTCACAGTTCCTGTATTGCTGAAGCCTGGCTTGGAGATTTTTGAGCATTACTTTACTAGCGTGTGAGATGAATGCAATTGTGCAGTAGTTTGAGCATTCTTTGGCATTGCCTTTCTTTGGCATTGGAATGAAAACTGACCTTTTCCAGTCCTGTGGCCACTGCCGAGTTTTCCAAATTTGCTGGCATATTGAGTGCAGCACTTTCACAGCATCATCTTTCAGGATTTGAAAGAGCTCAACTGGAATTCCATCACCTCTACTAGCTTTGTTCATAGTGATGCTTCCTAAGGCCCAGTTGACTTCACATTCCAGGATGTCTGGCTCTAGGTGAGTGATCACACCATCAAGATTATCTGGGTCATGAATATGTCTTTTGTACAGTTTTTCTGTGTATTCTTGCCACCTCTTCTTAATATCTTCTGCTTCTGTTAGGTCTGTACCATTTCTGTCCTTTATTGAGCCCATCTTTGCATGAAATGTTCCCTTGGTATCGCTAGTTTTCTTGAAGAGATCTCTAGTCTTTCTCATTCTATTTTTTCCTCTATTTCTTTGCATTGATCATTGAGGAAGGCTTTCTTATCTCTTCTTGCTATTCTTTGGAACTCTGCATTCAAGTGGATGTATCTTTCCTTTTCTCCTTTGCTTTTCACTTCCCTCCTTTTCACAGCTATTTGTAAGGCCTCTTTAGATAGCTATTTTGCTTTTTTGCATTTCTGTTTTCTTGGCGGTGGTCTTGAACCCTGTCTCCTGTACAATGTCACGAACCTCTATCCATAGTTCATCAGGCACTCTGTCTATCAGATCTAGTCCCTCAAATCTATTTCTCACTTCCACTGTATAGTCATAAGGAACTTGATTTAGGTCATACCTGAATGGTCTAGTGGTTTTCTCCACTTTCTTCAATTTCAGTATGAATCTATCAATAAGGAGTTCACTTCTAAACATAAAGAAGCATGTTTCACTCACTTTTATATACCTGCTGAATAAGATAATTTAAATAACATATGATATTGTTAATATGTGGATTTAGAAAAGGGTACCAATGAACTTATTAATATCTACAAAAAACACAAATAAGAGTTACATGTGAAGATAACAAACTTATGGTTACCAAGGGGTAAGTCGGCAGAGGGATAAATTGGGAGACTGGGATTGACATATACACACTACTATATATAAAACAGATAACCAATAAGGACCTACTGTATAGCAGAGAATTGTACTCAATATTTTATAAGGTCCCATATGGGAAAAGAATCTAAAAAAGAGTGGGTATATATATAACTGATTCACTTTGTTGTATAGCAGAAACTACATAACATTGTAAATCTACTATATTCCAATAAACACTAAAAACAAAACATATTTGTCATTGATGAAAATGTGTTTAAGGCAGTGAAACAGGAATTTAAAAACTTTTTCTGTAAAGGCCCAGACAGGAAATACTGCAGGCTTTGCAGGTCATACAGCCTCTGTGGCAGTAACCCCTACTCAGTTCTGTCACTGGAGCACGAAAGCAATTATAAACAATACTCAACAATTGGGTATGGCTGTGTTCCAAGAAACAATTGTTTATAAACAGAGAGTGCAGTAGTACTGGCCTGTGTTTCATGGTTTGGTGATCCCTGCAGCAGGTCGTTAAGTTTACAGATCTTTGTATCGTGAGTAATCATTTTTAGTAGCTTGGTTAACCTGATAGTTTCCTGGAATACTACAATTATACTAACACATTACTTCCCTGGTGGCTCAGATGGCAAAGAATCTGCCTGCAATGTGGGAGACCTGGGTTTGATCCCTGAATTGGGAAGATTCCCTGGCAGAAGGCATGGCTACCCACTCCAGTATTCCTGCCTGGAGAATCCCATGGATGGAGAAGCCTGGATGGAGAAGCATGGCAGTCCAAGGGGTTGCAAACTCAGAAGTGCTAGTCACACTTCTGAGTGACTAGCACACACATTACAGCTATGTAAAGTATATATCATATAAAACTGAGGCTACACAAAATAGATTCTCTTCAACTGACTGAACTGCTTTGCCACACAAACAAGAACCCTGACTTTGGGGGTTAGAGATCCATGTTAACATCTGAATGGGACTGCTATGCTATCTGAATGATTAAATAAGGAGTATTAACCATATCTTGAATTGGTGAGGCCCAAACTCATTTATTTACTCTCTTTCCAGATTTTACTTATACTTGTTAGACAATGACATTTAGATTTGCTTTTCTTTTTATGGGTAGACATTTGCAAACTCAGGTTCTTAATATTTAAAAAATCCATCTTCAATTTGGTTTTTATGTTTTGTGACAGCTGTTCTTGTTTCTATTATGAATAAATTTAAAATTCCTTTATCTTCTTTCTTTAAATATCATAGATAGAAATTTGCTTCTGGTGCCTGGGGTTTGAATTCGAGGCCCACCACTTACTGTGTGACCTCATAAAAATTAATTAACCCCTCCATTTCTTAGTTTCCTCATCTGTAAAATGAAGGTACTCATATTACTGTCATAGAGTGGTTTTGAGGATTAAATAAGGTAATGCATTAAACAACTTAAAGAACTTTAGTTCTTTCCACAGTGAATATATAGAGTAAGCACTCAAATGTTAATTAAGACCTTGTAACTTTGATAGGTTATATCTGTGAGTTGATTGTCTTGTAACTCATACTTCTCCTCTGTCAAAATTAGTAGCCCTGGAAAGATTATTCAAATTAATATGGAAAGCACTGAAAGTTCATTATTACCACATTGTAACTGTTTTATCCTGGATTTAAATTTACCCTCGTTACAAAATAGAAAATTAATTTAAACTGTACATGGATGCTGGCAAAAGACACATGATACTCCTGGATCAAAGACAAAAGATTCTATTATAGTTCAGTAAAAAGCACAAGTCAGTTGCCCTGGACCTCAAGTCTCACACAGAGATCCAACAAGCTCAAATGGATGTTGGGCACATAGTGAGATTATACTGTAGCTCAGGAAGACTGAGTCTCAGGGATCCATCACTTTCACAGCAAGCAGTAAACAATACCTCTTAAGGTTTAGGGGCAGGAGTGAGATGTTACATAATTCCTCCAGGTTCACCACTGCAAACAAAAGCCCAAGAAAAGGCCCACATAACAAGCAGCTAGGAGATTTCTTTCTTAGCACAGTCAGCAAGACATGTAGAAAAACAAGAAGAATCTAGAAAAATGGCACTGATGACTCTATCTGCAGGGAGGGAATGGAGACAGAGATGTACAGTACGGACTTAAGGACAAAGTGGGGAAGGAAGAGAATGGGATGAATGAGAAAGTACCATTGACAAATATACACTATCAGGTGTCAGACGGATGGCTGGTGGAAGTTGCTGTGCAGCACAGGGAGCCTAGTCTGGTGTCTGTGATGTCCTGCAGGAGCGGGATAGAGGAAGGCAAGGTAAGCATAAATATGACTGATTCATGTTGTTGTATGGCAGAAACCAACACAATATTGTAAAAATTAAAAAACAATTTTTTAAAGGAAATTAAAAAAATAATGATTACAAATACAAAGTGAATTTTTCAAAAATACTGTTGGATGTTGCTATTTTGCTTGCTTCACACAATTTATTTCCTGGTCTTAAAAGAAAAAATCCCTTGTAATACCCTTAATCTGTAAAGGAATATAAAGTGCTGAGGGAAGAATGGAAAGAGGAAAGATACATACATCTGAATGCAGAGTTCCAAAGAATAGCAAGGAGAGATAAGAAAGCCTTCAGGGATCAATGCATGAAATAGAGGAAAACAACAAATTATGAAAGACTAGAGATCTCTTCAAGAAAATTAGAGAAACCAAGGGAACACTTAATGCAAAGATGGGCACAACAAAGGAAATAAATGGTAGGAACCTAACAGAAGCAGAAGATACTAAGAAGAGGTGGCAGAAATACACAGAAGAACTATACAAAAAAGATCTTCATGACCCAGATAACCATGATGGTGTGATCATGCACATAGAGCCAACATCCTGGAATGTGGAGTCAAGTGGGCCATAGGAAGCATCATTACAAACAAAGTTAGTGGAGGTGATGGAGTTCCACTCGAACTATTTCAAATCCTAAAAGATGATGCTGTGAAAGTGCTGCACTCAATATGCCAGCAAATGTGGAAAACTCAGCAGTGGCCACAGAACTGGAAAAGGGCAGCTTTCATTCTAATCCCAAAGAAAGGCAATGCCAAAGAATGCTCAAACTAATGCACAGTTGCACTCATTTCACATGCTAACAAAGTAATGCTCAAAATTCTCCAAGCTAGGCTTCAATGATGCATGAACCAAGAACTACCAGACATTCAAGCTAGATTTAGAAAAGACCGAGGCACCAGAGTCAAATTGACAACATCTGTTGGATCATAGAAAAAGCAAGACAATTTCAGAAAAAAACATCTATTTCTACTTCATTGACTATGCTAAAGCTGTTGAACAACAAACTGGAAAATTCTTAAAGAGAATGAGAACAGCAGACCACTTTCTGTGCCTCCTGAGAAATCTATATGCATGTCAAGAAGCAACAGTTAGAACCAGAGATGGAAAAATAGACTGATTCCAAATTGGGAAAGGAGTATGTCAAGGCTGTATACTGTCACCCTGCTTATTTAACTTCTATGCAGGGTACATCATGTGAAGACAGGCTGGATGAATCACAAACTGGAATCAATATTGCCAGGAGAAATATCAATAACCTCAGATATGCAGATGATACTACCTTTATGGCAGAAAGCAAAGAGAAACTAAAGAGGCTCTTGATGAAGACGAAAGAGGAGAGTGAAAAAAGCTGGCTTGAAACTCAACATTCAAAAAATGAAGATGATGGTAACTGGTTCCATTACTTCATGGCAGAGATGGAAAACAATGGAAAACCATGACAGACTTTATTTTCTTGGGCTCCAAAATCACTGAAGATGGTGACTGCAGCCATGAAATTAAAAGACACTTGCTCCTTGGAAGAATAGCTATGACCAACCTACACAGCACATTAAAAAGCAGGGACATTACTTTGCCAGCAATGGTCCATCTAGTCAAAGCTATGGTTTTTCCAGTAGTTATATACAGATGTGAGAGTTGGACCATAAAGAAGGGTGGGTGCTGAAGACAATGCTTTTGAACTGTGGTGTTGGAGAGGACTCTTGAGAGTCCCTTGGACAGCAAGGAGATCAAACCAGTCAGTCTGAAGCTGAAGCTGCAATACTTTGGCCACCTGATGAGAAGAGCCAACTCATTACAAAAGACCCTGATGCTGTGAAAGATTGAACGCAGGCGTAGAAGGGGATGACAGAGGATGAGATGGCTGGATGGCATCACTGACCTAATGGACATGAGTTTGAGCAAGCTCCAGGAGTTGGTTAAAGAAAGGGAAGCCTGCTGTGCTGCAGTCCATGGGGCTTCAAGGAGTTAGACACAACTGAGGGGCTGAATAACACAAGAGCAGAGTAAGGTACACAAAATGTTCTCAGTATTTGAAATGGTTGTTTTCTCTGTTCTTTGCTTGCACTGACATCCTAACTTTTATCATCTGATTATAGTAGTAACAGCACTATTTTATTAACTTTTTGTACCACGTGACACTTTCCTGTAACTACATAGCTACCATTTAAGTGAATTCTAAACATGACTTCAATTTCCTTCTGTAACTTTCTGAAACTTCCCTTAAATGTGAAATATCTTACTAATGATTTAATCTTCCTTTACACTGAATGCATCCTCATTCTGTGAGAAACCATTCACCATTGTACAATATCTAGATTATTACGAAATTCAGAAGATATCAATCTGTTAATACCATGGCAATTTTCTTCATAAAAAGGAGATAAAGAGTATTGTCAGCTGTGGCAGAGACAGAGGTGGCCCCAAATATTTTGTCCACTCTCCTGCATCTCTCAGACCCCTACAGTTAGGAGCAGTTATGCAGTAAATTCTGGCTGACAGTCTATGGATGGAAGTTCCGTGCAATGCTTCCTAGGAAGTGCCACACAATGCTTTCTAGGAAGCACTTCAGAGCACTGAGGTTCTTATCACCTGCTGCTACCCCTGACAATATGCAGAGATTCCCATCAGCATGGCTTCCTGGGTGATGGTGTGGAGCACTGCCTCACCAGCAAGTGTTATGAGAAAGAAATAAATTACTGTCATGTTAAGCTGCGGAGAGTTTGCTAAGTTATATTACCCTTAAAAAAAAAAAAACTTTAAATAATAAAAGGCCTTCCCCAAAGCAAAGTTTTTAGGGTTCTCTTTGAAGTCATCAACAGCCTATATATTACCTGTGTAATGATCTGGAAACCTTGAAGAACCTTATATTTAGGGACTAAAATATCCTGTAGTAATATTTACTAAATGGTATAACTTAGAACACTAGTTCTGGGGTATGATAACAGATACTATATGGGGAAAATTTGGTCCTCTGGGTAAATATTTGGGAAATATTGCAAACTAAATAGCCCTTCTGAGGAGTCACCAAACATATAAGCATGACATATGTTCCACCAATATTCCTTTAATCTAGTTTTCTAAACATAAGCATGGAACAGTTTTTCCATTCAATATTTAAGGTAGCAACTTACAGAATTCTAATTTTGGAAAGCTAACATGGGGAAAAGTTTAGTACTTCTTTTCAATATGGCTGCTAAGTGATAGAGGGATTATGTGTATTTCATATGCCTCAAGAGCTTCAGGTAAATGGGCACAATATAAGGAAGATAAAGAGGTTATATGTTGGCTCAAAAAGAAGCCTCTTTACTCCTAATGAAGTGCTTGGATGGATACAAACAAGGACAACCTTCAACTTCAGCTGGCAGCATTCAAGCTCCAAATTGGAATCATTTATTTGAGTGGGTGCCTAAAGCATTTGAACCTTAACTTCTGAGTCCTGACAAAAATTTTCTGTTGCAGAGAGGATGTGGAGACAAGGGAGCCCTCCTATACTTTGGTGGGAATGTAAATTGGTACAGGCACTGTAGAGAATAGTATGGAGGTCCCTTAAAAACCAAAAATAACAGATGTACCATATAACCCTGCAATCCCACTCCTGAGCATATATCCAGAGAAAAATATGATCTGAAAGCATACAGGCACCTCAATGTTCATTGCAGCACTGTTTGCAATCGCCAAGACATGGAAGTAACATAGATGTCCATCAGCAGAGGAATAGACAAAGAAGAAATGGTACATATATGCAGTGGAATACTACTCAGCCATTAAAAAGAGTGAAATAATGTCATTTTAAGCACCATGGATGGACCTAAAGACTGTCATAATAGGTGAAGTAAGTCAGACAGAGAGGGAGAAATATCATATGACATTCCTTATATGTGGAACATAAAAATAAATTATACAAATGAATGTACTTACAAAACAGAAAGAGATCAACAGAGAAACTGGGGGAAGGATGGGGGAAGGGATAGTTAGGGAGTTTGGGATGGACATGTACACATGTACACACTGCTATACTTAAAATAGATAACCAACAAGGACCTTCTGTAAAGTACATGAAACTCCACTCAATGTTATGTGACAGCCTGGATGGGAGTGGAGTTTGGGGGAGAATAGATACATGTAACTGTATGGCTGAGTTCCTTCCCTGTTCACCTAAAGCTATCAAACAATTAACATTGTTTCTTTATGGTCTATACCCAAATACAAAATAAAAAGTTTAAAAGACAAAAAAAATTTCCTGTTACATATAAAATTTTGAGGCAGATAGACAAAGGGAAGTACAAGATATACACACATATAAGCATGCATATGTGTGCACACGTGTGGATATATGTGTGCACATACATATGTATGTATATATAGATAAGAACTTAAAAATGATTTTTTTTCGCTCTCCTTAGAGAGTTGAGTCAGCTGTGCAAACAAGTAAAGATGATGTCTGCCAAGATTTTTAGGTAGCCTTTGAAATTACATATTGATCTAACTCTGCCCACATGAGAGCTATCCACATATACTGAGGCTCTCTCGCTTTAATCTGTCTTTTACACACAGCTCCTACCACAGCTTCTACAAAATATATGGGTAAGTTTATTTTATATCTTTGATGAAGTAGGTTTACTTTCATCCTGTGTTTTTATTCATTAGACTACATGGCTTAAGTCTAAACTTTAATGACCTTGATATTATCTTTAGCAATGTCCTTGAAATTTTCTTTTAAAAGTTGTATAGAAATCTCAATTTTAATATCTCAAGCTTTCACTGGCATTATTGTGTACTTAATATGCTTTGTGTATTTAATATTCTCTTTTTAAACTGTGTACATATATATTTATTTTTATTCCTGCATGTGAAGCCCCTACTCACAATATGAATCAGGTAGAGCCTACTGCTGCCTTAATACTTCTGTAAATGAACAAGGCAGTGATTGAAAATATAGGTGTTCATGTATATATAGATACATACACACATATGCACAAATATGTGTGTGTAAATATCCATGATTAGTTACCCCAAGGATAAAAGTGATGACACAAATTTTACCTTATTGTTTTATACTGGTAACTAATACTGTGAAATACTTTACTGTGTATGTGTACTTTACAGGTCTTTAGGATAAAATTTGTTTTATTTAATCTCAAAATAATTTTATTACTTGCCACATACAGAATATACTCATTTTCATTTTTTGTCTGTTGAATTTAGATATAACTTTCTAACATCAGGTTATTTAAAACTGTTATTCAGTTTGTACAAATGTCTTAAAAAGAATATATAAAGTTAGGTATTGACCAAGAACTAATTTATATATGTATATATATATATATATGTTTTTTCTTTTAGAAAAGTATATGGGCTCTTCAGTCAGATGATTGGGGTTTTAATCCTTGTTTTGGCATATATTAGTTGTGTGATCTCAACTAGTTGTCTAAAGAACATACAAGGTCAATGAGATAACATATGTGAAACACTTTTTTCAATAATTGACAGATAGTAAGCTCCCAATACATGTTAACTCTGTGACCATATCATCATTAAAATGTATAGGTCTTTGACTGCCCATACAATCTAGAATTGCAAAGCATATTGAAATTCTTTTCATTTGTTAGACTACAAAAAAAGAATGAATCACTTAAACATTTATGTCTATTATATAAAATCTGTATTCATCTTTACATCTTAAATTTAAACCTACCATATGATTTAATCTTCAGCTTGAGGCTGTAGGTAGGCTCTATAGTTAGTTTCTTTAACAAGAAAGACAATCAGGAATATGATGACTGTATGAAGCTCAGTTCACAAAACCTATTATTATTAATAGAGCTGTGGTCAGAAATTGGACTCTGTGATCCCCCATCTAGAACTCTTTATTATGCATCTGTCATCTGCTTCCTAAATATGTTGTAATATTTACAATTACACAATGTACTTTACTCTTCCTCTTTCACTTCACAAGGGATAAAGTCCATGATTCAGCTGATTGAGAAATACTGTCCTAAAGGATTTTCTGAAACCATACAAAAGCTAGAAGAAAGTTTATTTATTAAATTTCATAAAAATTAAAATTTAAATAATCTTAAAAATAAAGTTTAAAATATTTAAAAAATCTTTTTTAAAGGGTCAAATGTTAAAAGAGTAGCTATTTCATTATTAATTAATAAGGACAAACGAACCCCAAGGAAAAAAATGATGAGCAAGGGTATTAGCAGAATTACTTTAAAATACAAATGCCAATATAATTAATAGGTTAAACTTCACTAAATTATTTACCAATAAAGAATAAAGTTCAGTATGAACCAGTGTGTGTGATATATTGAGACAGGCATTTGCAAACACTGCTGGGTACAGAAATTTGCTAATACTCTTTCTACCAAAAGAAAGTATGTATTATTGATCCAGAAATTTCACTTTTGCTGTTTACTAGGCCCAAGTACATAAATAAAACCACACATATGAATTTTTAGCATTGTTTTTAAAGTTCCATTAGATATGATATGGGTTATTTAAAACACAATACACTTTTATTATGGACTATTTTTCTATAATTGAATAAAAAAGTTAACACTACTCATAATATGAGAATATCTCCAAGTACCTGATATTAAAAGAGGCAAGTAGCAGAAGTTATGATTCACTGTATGCACTAGTCCATATACATATGGATATAAGTTTGTGGGCAAACTCTTTGCAACCCCAAGGACTGTAGCTTGCCAGGCTCCTACATCCATAGGATTCTCCAGGCAAGAACGTTGGAGTGGGTTGCCATTTCCTTCCACAGGGGATTGAACCCTCATCTCCTATGTTTCCTGTACTTGCAGGCAGGTTCTTTACCACTAGCGCCACCTGGGAGGGTCTTTCTCTCAAAGTGCAAGGCCTTTTATTTGGTCAGATTTTAAAATAATGACTTTATTACTTATGTATACACTCTTTTTTTTTACATTAAAAGTTCATCCTAAATAGTAGAATTACTTAAGTGTTATGTGATGATTGTCTTTTTATCTGAAAAGATTGAAGATAAATTAAATGATTTTTAGTTTGCATAGCAGAATTTTTCTGTGGTCATGAAACTTCTGTAAAACTAACAGAAAATGATAGTGAAGAACTTCCAGTTAGAACAATAGGCTATTTCCTTTTTTAAAATTTGTTTGTCATCCTTGTCGACTGACAGTCTCCAGTTTTGTTTTGCAGTTATTAGCCTCAACACCCTTTCGATTAATGCTGTATGGGAAAGTGTACTTTATTTAAACTTCATGAAATGAGTTTTTCAAGTTATATTATGCAGGAAAGTCAGACTGATAATTCTTTCATCTGCACTTCCTATCCATCCCCAGGTCTTAGTTTATCATCTGAAATAATGATTGTGTAGTAAAAGTGTATTAAAGGCCACTCAGCAAGTTAGTTCCTTTTGTCTCTCTGGTATCTGATCTGCTTGGACGGAAAAGGTGTGTGATACACGCACACAAAGAGCTGCAGAGGATCTCAGATATGGGCAATGGATCTTCAGCAGAATACAAAAAGCAGACTCTAAGGGTCCATATCAGTTCTGAGATGAACGTGGGTTTCTTTCTTTTTCTTTAAATTTCTCTTGCAACGAAACACTCACTGAGATGTGGCTATCTCTCTCTTTTTTTTCCTTAAAGCATATTTAAACTTTCAAACTTTATGTAATCATAAACTGAAATCAGGATTTCAGTGTAGGGTTTTCTAGGGAATATCATTTGATCCTACTAAGAATTAACTGTTCAAATGTTGGAGCATTTGACTGAAAAATCCTTTATAACCTTTTTTAAAGGTGAGTCAATGTTTCTTTCATGTTTTAATAAAAGATTTCTATCTTCCAAATTGTAGGAGATGACACTACTATATAAAAACTCTTAAGAAGTTACAGAACAAGAATAGCGAGCAGGAATTTTCTTAAGGTCATCAGGCTTTTTTAAAAAAATTAGGTTTGTATTGTTTTATAACTTATCAATCTTAACTTTTATTTGTAAAAAAATTATTAAAACCTTGTCCACTAGTCTATGGCATTTTGCTTCTTGTTTAAAATCTTATGTTTATCTCTACATATTTGTGAATATTTAAAATAATGTACTATCCAATGTGATTAACTGCAGAACTTTCATTGTCTACTTAAGCTATTTATACATGATTTTTCATTTAAGTTATGAATGAAAATCAGCATTAATAAAAATAAATATAGAATTATTTCTTATAAATGATTTGTTACTCTTATAGCAACATGCTTTCTTCTATGCAATTATTAACTACTTATTATTTTAGAGTTTTTAGTTTAACTTTCTATCTGAATTACCCAATTTTTGGTGAATCTCACATTTGTCTACATGGCGAAATGCAATGTGTTCTTGGATATGTTATTTTTAAGTGAACAAAGCTATTATAATTGTACTGGGAATGGTAAATTATATTTCAAATAATGATTCTAAATTTAATAATTTTGTATAAATTATATAAAACTTGGTAATATAATAAAAACAAATCAGAATGAATGATTTTAGCTATTTAGGAAGCTTATGACAAATATCAGTGCATTATTTTCCTGAGTGATGATACCAAGTTTAAATAAGAATAAATCATTTTGAAGAAATTTAAAGTTATAATTTAATTAGTAATGGAATTCATACATAACTGTAATGGCATAAATTTTCTGTATCTCAGTTTCTGGAATTATCAAGTTATATATTGAAAGGTATTTTCAAAAATGTTGCAAGTACTTTTCAGTCTTTTCTTCACTATGTGGTATTAAAATAGTAAAAGAAACATTGCTTTTAATATCAGTTCAAAAATGATCAAAAAATTGCAAAAATTTTGTCATCTGGAAGGTCCAGTGGTCCACTGGATTTTGAGAAGAAAAATACATATAATTTTTTTTTCATTTACCAGAATCATTATAAGACCAGAAAGATAAATCCAATATATAATCACCAGAGAGCAGATTAGCCTGGGAGGATCTCAAAATCATAACGAGAGGTATTAGGACAGAGTGTACTGAAAAATTTGTAATTTACCTTGGAAGTTATAGTTGCTACCTATGTATTTCATGAAAATATTTGGCAAAGTTTATTCAAATATATTTGAATCATGGATTCTTTGGTCCTGAAGAATTGGTTCTCTATTTTCTGATTTAATCACAAGGTGTTTTTCTTTTCCTTTTTTTTTGGTTCACTGGCCCAAATCATACCTGAAAGTTTCAAAGAGCACTGTTCTAAGCTAGAAGCTGCAGTTTTATTTGCATGATTGTCAGTTTCTGTATATATAAAGGACAAATCATCTCATCAGATTTTATGGTAGTCTCAAGTGTTTTGCAAATAATCATTCCTACTTGTGTAAAATATATTTATTAGATTTTAAAAAATAATACTTGGTCAATATGCAATAATATTTTACTGTTATGATTGCTTAAAATAATATGTCATAATAACATTTGAAATAAAAATAACATGGTGTGATAGGAATTTTTATCTCATTTAATCTGATTTGACATTTGAAATTTGAAAAGTCCCTGATGCTGGGAAAGATTGAAGGTGGGAGGAAAAGGGGATATCAGTGGATGAGATGGTTGGATGGCATCACCGACTCAATGGACATGAGTTTGAGTATGCTCTGGGAGTTGGTGATAGACAGGGAAGCCTGGCGTGCTGCAGTCCATGGGGTCACAAAGAGGTGGACACGACTGAGCTGAACTGACATTTGAAAGCTTACATGATATATATCATATCCAGTTAGAGAAAATTGAGCCACAGAGAAACTATATAATATTAAGACCCAAAATTGACCTAAATTACTTGACTTCAAAGCCCAGAATCAGTATAATTCCTGCAGACTGTATAGTATCTTACAACTTGAGGTAAAAAAACTTGAGGTAGGAAAAAAAAAAAGATAATAGTATTTCCATCTTGGATACATCAAAAATGGCTTCAGATAGTTCTATTTAAACCAATATGACTCTAAGGGAATCACTTCAAGCTTATAGCAGTCCCAGTAATCAAGTATTCCAAAAGTACTCTAAAAGATAAGGTTGTTTCTAGAAGAATCTTTAGTATACTACATGAAATCCAATGCATTTGTCTTAATTTTTTAAGACTGTCACCAAAACAGTTGTAAGTTCTAATATGTGAGAGGTATCATTTAGTGAAGTATATTATTTTATGTCTATTTTTTTTCTATTATATATTAGCTCCATATATTCTGATAGGATGGAAATGCACAAGTAAATTGGAAGCTTTGTGGTAATTTCAATGAGAAAAGGTGTTGGAGATCCCCTAACCTAATTATTTAAACATTTTCCACAGAGCCCTTGGGTTCTTTGGGAATGACTCAGAGTCCATACTTTGACCAGAATAGCTTTTCTTTTAACTATATTTATATACTGGGATTGTGTGTAAAATAAGTATTAGTCTAATGACCTTATGTTTCCTTATGATGAAACACAAGATTTAAATGACTGATTTAACTAGCTGGATGTGAATCTACATCTTATCCATGGCTAGGGAATCATAGCTTTGTAAACACACCTAGAAATCATGTAAGAGTGTGAAAAGGAACTTTCATCATTCATACTCCACCTGCTTGTTGCAGTAATCATAACCAAAACTCTAAAACTGGGTCATCTAGGTCCTGGCATTCATTGATGGCACATGTATGTACTTTTGTAACCCAAAATTGTTTTAAAGTATTGTAGTTCACAGCCCAGGAAATTTCACCTCTGGCCAAGACTGTCCTTGGGCTTCCCTGGCAGCTCAGATGGTAAAGAATCTGCCTGCAATGCAGGAGACCCAGGTTTGATCCCTGGGTTGGAACGATCCCCTGGAGAAGGGGATCTTCCAGTATCTTTACCTGGAGAACCCCATTAACAGACCATGGGGTCACACAAAGAGTTGGACACGACTGAGTGACTAACACTCACTTCAAGCTTTTCCTTGGTGGCATCTCCCAAGGAACACAGCACTATCCACATATCTGAGTTATTATAGATTTTCAGGCAACTTTCTCTAATATTCTGACCTATTCATTGGAGAAGCTTCTTATAGCTCAGTCTCAGTTTCTGCCACCAAATTTCTAACACAGTGGAAAGTCATAATGCTCGTAAGTTCACTCCAGAAACACTCCATTGATTTGACAGAAAAGAAAAACCAGAGAAGCTCTTAGTTCTTTCAAAGATAGCTCACATGTAGATATATTCGTGAATTCTACAAAAGGAATAAAATGTATAATCTCTGAAATGGTAGAGCTAATCTCCCTACAGACTCAAGAAAGGTATAAGATAGTTATACTTTATAGATCAAATTTGCCTCTTTATTTTCTCTTCTTGACCTGGTGGTGGTGGTTTAGTCGCTAAGTCGTGTCCGACTTCTGCGACCCCATGGGCTGTAGCCCGCCAGGCTCCATTGTCCATGGATTCTCCAAGGGAGAATACTGGAGTGTGTTGCCATTTCCTTCCTGACTTAAGTCCAAATAATTAGTTTTCATTCCCAAACCTGTGATTATTCTTCGTTTCCTAAATTTAAGCACTTTAAGAAAGCAATAAATTGCTACAGATATCTATATCTTACTGTTTCTTATGACAAACAAATAACAATGAACAAAAGTTAATTTAAAGTTAGCAAGTAAAATAAATTTCAATATGTAAGAAGCTACATTATTAAGACAACCGAACATGTAAGGCAGAAATATTATATGCTGTATATAGCTGCATTTGAAAGAAAAGTGGATACAAACAACACTGCTTTTTGAATATAAAATTAATGGAAAAGCAGCTGAGTAGAATGTGCTGAGTAACTTGAACTTTTCTCTTATGTACTCAGGGTATGTCTTGCATAATGTGTTTGTCCCTCTTTTGCTGCAGGTGAATAAAACTACAGGTAACCCTTGAACATAATAGGTTTAAACTTGTGGGTGTACTTTTACACAGAATTTTTTCAGTAAATATCACAGTACTACCTGATCCACAATATGTAGCTGGTTGGATCCATGGATGCAGAGCCACAGATAAGAAGGGCTACACTGTTTGTTATACTGGGATTTTCCACTGTGTACAGGGTCCATGTCTGTAACCCTTCTGTGTTGTTCAAGGGTCAACTCTATTTGGAATTTTGTAGTATGAAGTATAAGGTTAAAGTACGATTAGAATGGCAACATTCACTCGTGGTGACAAGATACTGAATCATAATAAATGAACACAAGTACAGCAGTCCCTCTTTTTTCCACAGGTATGGGCAGATACCTTCTAAAACCTTCGTGTGGCTGAAATCACAGATAGCATCAAGCCATAAGTAGAACTTCCCCTTATTCTATGGTTTCAGTTACACTCAGTTGACCTTATTTGACCATGGGTAAGTGAAACCATAGAGAGCAAAGCTGCTGATAGAGCAGGACAAAACTCATGTGAAATATCTTGTCTATTCTTAAAAAAAAAAAAAAAATGTAAAGTTATATCAAGGTAACAAAGTGAGTCAGGGAGTTCAAAATTTGAAAAAGTAGATAAATTCAATCTCACCTTTCAGTCTATGTATGCAGGAATGTTACAGCAAAACTTCTTTCTTTCTTTATATGATCCAGACCAGTGTTAGACTAGTAACTGTCTAACCATGCAATTCAACAGAATAAATTACTGTTTTCTTGCACTTGACTTATTAGCAGTGTGCTGTGTGAACTATTTCACTACAATTTTAGGTCAAAGCAGACAGAACCTAGGCAGTACCCAGTCTGCCCACGACTTGATATCTCTGGGCTCAGGGTCCTCGAAAGTCATAATAATGAGTTCTCAGGTTTTGAGCAGAAGACACTGAAGAGCCTGTTGTTCCCTGGATCATAAAGTGGACATTCTTGGGACCCTTCCCTGTAGTCCATGGGGCTGCTTGAATAAAGGGAAATGATTCAGGTATAGGTCTGGTATATTCTCGACTATGACAGCATATAGTCCAAAAACAGGCAAATATTCACATATATACAATTTTAGAAACAGTAGTTTAGTAATGTTTAGAACAATTCATATTCTATCTGTCAGAATTGCAAAGGACATTAATATTGACTAATTTTATGGGCCCATGAAAACTGTAAGGCGATGTACAATTATACTTAGCAAAGGGGATTCTACCCGAGAATTATCTAGTCATTATGATCAGGTTTACATAACTTGTTTCATCGCATTATGACCACCCTGGCCAAAGCCATAAAAGGTAACCCTCCATCCCCAAGAAATTAATTAAAAACCCCACTCTAATTGCTTAGGAACACATTAAATTCCACAGGAAAAATGAATCATTGGTTTCACCGTGTGTGGTGTTTATGTTGGAAAAATCATGTAACACTAATGATGATATACATTTCATCAGGACCTCAAGGTGAATCCATTTGTTCATCCTAATATACAGTGGAAGAATTTTCGGTCTTAGGCACTGGCCAGGGAAACCATAATGGATAAAAAATAAATTGCCATGAAAAATTGCTTATAATTCTTTCTACATTTTGGGGAAAATCTAATTTTTCTTATTTCCTTACCTGTGCAATTAATTCTTTAAAAAAACTAAATGGTTCTTCAAGTGGACAGAAATAGTCATAAAAGCATCATAGTGGTATTTCTACCACAACAAAGCTGGGGAGGGAAAACCTGAGCTCATAACAAATTTTAATTTTTATTATCTTCACAAGATTGAAAAAAATGTGTTTTTTTTGTCTTTTTTGTAGCATCCATTCCGTTGGCATTTTTATTTTCCTTTGTCAGGGCATTTTGAAGTAGGGAAATTTTGTAAGTTACAAACCACAGTTAGGTCAACCCCATTTTGAAAAATGCTGTTGCAACCAAAATATCTCAGATGAACATGTTTTCAAATATTAGAATAATATATTCTTTGTTACAATAGGATCTACTCATTCTACCTAGAATTTCCCTGCAAGAATGGGCTGCAATCGAAACTGTGGGCTCATCACTGGTGCTGTCATTGGTGCAGTTGTGGCTCTGTTTGGAGGGATTCTAATGCCAGTTGGAGACATGCTTATTGAGAAGACAGTTAAAAAGGTACAAGTACTATCAAGAATATTTCTTGTCATTTTGATTCATTCCATTTTTATCCCCAAGGGTGCCTCTTTTGTATTTCACTTTAACTGGCAATTTTTGGTCTCCAACATAATAAACCACTGAAACTCTATATTATTGAGAAATGGTCATAGGATGATTCATATTCTATACTAATGCACTATCATCTTAAATCTAAATATCCAATTTTTGATTAAAAAACTATTATAGGTATGCAGGTAAGTAGAAGTAGTAGCTTTTAATTATGTTCAAAGATTATGTTGATATGCTTTTTTGTACACATATATACCATTTTATTGAAAGAAAGATTCTTTAAATTCTTCAGTACTTCAAAATTTTCTAAAGTTTCACGTACATGATTTCATCTGTTCAGTTCAGTTCGGTCCAGTTCAGTTCAGTCGCTCAGTCGTGTCCGACTCTTCGCAACCCCATGGACTGCAGCACACCAGGCCTCCCTGTCCATCACCAACTCCCAGAGTTCACTCAAACTCATGTCTATCGAGTCAGTGATGCCATCCAGCCATCTCATCCTCTGTTGTCCCCTTCTCCTCCTGCCCCTAATTCCTCCCAGCATCAGAGTCTTTTCCAATGAGTCAACTCTTCACATCAGGTGGCCAAAGTACTGGAGTTTCAGCTTTAGCATCAGTCCTTCCAAAGAACACCCATGATTTTATATAATTCCATAATAAACATTTTCTCCTATTTTTGTGTTGCTCCAACTTCTCTCCTCACTGGTACACTTTGTTCTCTATATCCATGAATCTGTTCCTTTTTTTACTCACTAGTTTGCTGTATTTTTTTAGATTCCACTGTAAGTAATACCACAAGCTTCCCTGGTGGCTCAGATGGTAAAGAATCTGCCTGCAATGCAGGAGACCCAGGTTTGATCCCTGGGTTGGGAAGACACCCTGGAGATGGGAATGGCAACCCACTCCAGTATCCTTGCCTGGAGAATTCTATGGATAGAGGAGCCTTGTGGGCAACAGTCCATGGAGTTGCTAAGAGTCAGACATGACTTGTGACTAACGCTTTTACTTTTCCTAATATCATATAGTATTTGTTTTTCTCTGTCTGATTAATTTCACTTAGCATAATGGCATCCACATTCATCCATGTTGCTTCAATTGGCAAAATTTCATTCTTTCTCTATGTCTGAGTAATATTCCACTGCGTATAGATACCAAATCTTCTTTATCCATTCATCTACTGGTGGACATGTAGGTTGCTTCCATATTTTGGCAACTGTAAATAATGCAACTATGACCATTGGGGAGCATGCATCTTTTCAAATTAGTGTTTTTGTTGAATACATATCCAGGGATGGAAATGCTGGGTCATATAGAGTTCTTTATTTAGATTTTGTGGACACCTCCACCCTTGCTGAATCAATTTACATTCTCATCAACAATGTATGAGGGTTCCCTTTTCTCTACATCCTCACCAACATTTATTATTTGTGTTCATCAGAGATACTGGCCTTCAATTTTCTTTTTTTGTAATATATTTATCTGGTTCTGGTATCAGGGTGATGCTGGCCTCACAGAATGAGTTTGGAAGTACTCCTTCCTCTGCAATTTTGTGGAATAGTATGAGAAGGATAGGTTTCAATTATTTTCTAAATGTTTAGTAGAGTCCACCTGTAAAGCCATCTGATCCTCAAATTTTGTTGCGAGAGTTTTTAAATTACTACTTTAATTTCATTATTGGTAATTGGTCTGTTCATATTTCCTGTTTATTCCTGGCTCAGTCTTGGGAGAATGTATCTTTCTAAGAATTTTTCCATTTTTTAGTCTAGATTATCCATTTTACTGGTATACAGTTGTTCATAGTACTCTCTTATGATTTTAGGTATTTCTGTGGTGTTGGTTGTAACTTCTTTTTCATTTCTGATTTTATTAATTTGGGCCATTTCTCTTTTTTTCTGATGAGTCTAGCTAAAGGCTTATCATTTTTAATTATCGTTTTCAAGAGCTAGTTTTTAGTTTCATTGGGTTTTTTTTTAGTATCTATTTCATTTATTTCTGCTCTTATCTTTATGATTTCTTTACTTCTACTATCGTTGGGTAAACGTTTATTCCTCTCTAACTCCTTTAGG
The DNA here is from genome assembly GCF_014754425.2 of Oryx dammah. Classification (NCBI taxonomy): domain Eukaryota; kingdom Metazoa; phylum Chordata; class Mammalia; order Artiodactyla; family Bovidae; genus Oryx; species Oryx dammah. The sequence continues at coordinate 40,837,351 of NW_024070202.1, read as the reverse complement.
TGTCTGGTTAGGTTGTTTAACTGAGATTTTTTGTTTGTTTGTTTGTTTCCTGATGTAAACCTGTATAGCTATAAAATTTCTGTTAGAACTGCTTTGCTGCATCCGTTAAGTTTTGAATTGTCGTGCTTTCATTTTCATTTGTTTTCAGGTAACTTTATATTTCCTCAGAGATCCATTAGACGTTAAGAAGCATATTATTTAGCCTCTACGTGGCTTGTTTTTGTGGCTCTTTTTCATGCCATTTAAGACTCCCTTTTAGAAAGATTACTGCTCATTCTGCAGTAATTACTGTCAGTCTGTACTAACAAAAGGCACTCTGGTCTAGTGTGGTAGAATACACAGAACTGATGGGATGCACTGGGATAAAAGGATTAAATAGGGAGAGGGAAGAGTAAAAATTGCAAACAGTAAGATATCCAACTGAGTTACTGAAGGAAATGTATTCCCTGGAAGAATAAAATAGAGGTTTTACAAGTAATTTGATATCAACATCAGTATGTATTTCAAAGGTTGGTGCTCAGACAGATTTTATCATTCCTATAGAGATTACATATAAAACTGGACAGCAGGTTTGCTTTCTAGAGAGTTTAAATGTAGAAACAAAAGGTCAGAGAAACTGGCCAACAGTAGGAGTGGCATTTCTGAATTATATGTAAACCCAGCGGTAAAGAATCCGCCTGTAATTCTGGAGACACGGGTTAGATCCCTGGGTCAGGAAGATCCCTGAAGAAGGAAATGGCTACTTTCTTCAGTATTCTTGTCTGGGAAATCCCATGGACAGAGGAGTCTGGCAGACCAGAGCACATGGAGTCACAAGAGTTGGACATGACTTAGCAACTAAACCATCACCACCACAGTGAGCCAAGTGCCTTACCTCTACCTCAAGAGCACTTAGTTTAATGCTGTTTATTTTACAAATATTTTAGTCCTGGTCAGTTTTTGTTTACCATTGAAATCATTACCATTACTAGCTTCATTAAATGGACTAATACCAAATTGGGAAAGTTATTATCTGCATACAAACACCATTTAAAAAAAGGAAGTAGAATTAAAGTACCTAATTTTAACAGGTCAGAATATCATCTCATGATGTTACCTAACTTTTAAAGTATAGATCTGGGACTCTCTGATTCCTTTCAATTCTAAAAGATGATACCCTAACTCTAGCATTTGAAATGGCCTAAAACAACTGATTAACTTATATATAAAAATACATACATACATATATATATATTTACTTTATTTCTAAGCAGCTTTTAAGGACTGCATGGTAGAAACTTTTTTCTAACAATATTTTAGACTATGATTCCTAGCAAATTTATGTGGAGACAGCAGGCTTATACAATCTTGCTAGATAAACTAAAAGTCAATGGTATGAGTTGCCATGAATGTGGAAAGCAGAAACTGCCAAAGGACTTTAGAAAAAGGACAAAGTTTTGCCAGTTTTTATGAAGGATAATTCATTACCTTGACATTGTTCATATCATTTGATAAATGTTTAGAGATTATTGTATAACAAAAGTAATTTTACATAATTTTTAAATTTCCCTATGATATTAACTACAGAACACAAAGAAATGAATTAAAGATTTCTTTCTCTCAGCATGCAAACACATACATGTTCATAATGCATACACATATAAGAAAATTTTCTAAACACAGAAACTGCTTGCAAGTGATTGCAAACAGAATATTTTGGTACTGAGGAGAGGAGATGAAAAGCATTTTCAGTATATTTCTGCTTTTTAAGAAGCTTTAATTTCCCTGGCTGGAGAATAAACATAAAAATTATAAAACAGCAAGAAAAGAACTTATAATTTTACATGAGTTATTGCCACATAATTGGTTTATACAGTAATGCTAAGAACAAAGTAGTTAAAGCAATCTAAGAAAGTAAATAAGACCAGAAGTCTCCCCTCTAACGGGTGGATAGAATTTGTATAATAAGAGTAGTCAAAGTTTACTGGTGGAAACAGCACAACACTGGAGTGAAAGATCTGATTCTCCATTCAGTTCAGTTGCTCAGTTGTGTCTTACTCTTTGGGACCTCATTGACTGCAGCACTCCAGCCTTCCCTGTTCATCACCAGCTCCCGGAGTTTGCTCAGACTCACGTCCATTGAGGCACTGATACCCTCCAACCATCTCGTCCTCTGTCGTCCCCTTCTCCTCATGCCTTCAACCATTCCCAGCATCAGGGTCTTTTCCAAGGAGTCAGTTCTTCACAACAATGGCCAAAGTACTGGAGCTTCAGCATCAGTCCTTCAAATGAATATTCAGGATTGATTTCCTTTAGGATGGACTGATTTGATGTCCTTGAGGTCCAAGGGACTCTCAAGAATCTTCTCTAAAACCATAGTTCAAAAGCATCAGTTCTTTAGCATTCAAACTTCTTTATGGTCCAACTCTCATATCCATACAGGACTATTGGAAAAACCATAGTTTTGACTAGATGGACTTTTGTTGCCAAAGTAATGTCTCTGCTTCTTAATATGCTACCTATGTTTGTCATAGCTTTTCTTCCAAGGAGCAAACATCATTTAATTTCATGGCTGCAGTCAATCTTTGAAGTGATTTTGGAACCCAAGAAGATAAAGTCTCTCACTGTTTCCCCATTTGCCATGAAGTGATGGGACCAGATGCCCTGATCTTAGTTTCTTGAATGTTGAGTTTTAAGTTAGCTTTTTCACTCTACTTTCACTTTCATCAAGAAGCTCTTTAATTCCTCTTTACTTTCTGTTGTAAGGGTCAGTGTCTTCTGCGTATCTGAGATTATTGATATTTCTCCTGGCAATCTTAATTCCAGCTTGTGCTTCATCCAGCCTGGCACTTCACATGATGTACTCTGCATAGAAGTTATATAAGCAGGGTGACAATATACAGTCTTGACATACTCCTTTCCTTTCTCAATTTGGAACCATTCTGTTGTTCTATGTCCAGTTCTAACTGTTGCTTCTTGACATGCACACAGATTTCTCAGGAGGCACAGAAGGTGGTCTGGTATTCTCAACTCTTTAAGGATTTTCCAGTTTGTTGTGATCCACACAGTCAAAGGTTTTGGCCTAGTCAATAAAGTAGATGTTTTTCTGGAACTCTCTGCTTTTTCTATGATTCAACGGATATTGGCAATTTGATCTCTGGTTCCTCTGCCTTTCCTATATCCAGCTTGAACATCTGGAAATTCTCGGTTCATGTACTGTTGAAGCCTAGCTTGGAGAATTTAGAGAATTATTTTGCTAGGATATGAGATGAGTGCAACTGTGCAGTAGTTTGAGCAATTTTTGGCATTGCCTTTCTTTGGGATTGGAATGAAAATGTACCTTTTTTTGTTCTGTGACCACCGCTGAGCTTTCCAAATTTGCTGGCACATTGAGTGCAGCACTTTACCAGCACCATCTTAGGATTTGAAATAGCTCAACTGAAATTGCATCACCTCCACTAGCTTTTTTCATAGTGATGCTTCCTAAGGCCCACTTGACTTTGCACTCCAGGATGTCTGGTTCTAGATAACCATCGTGGTTATCTAGGTCATTAAGATCTTTATTGAATAGTTTTTCTGTGTATTCTTGCCACTTCTTGTTAATATCTTCTGTTAGATCTATACCATTTCTGTCCTTTATTGTGCCCATCATTGCATGAAATGTTCCCTTGGTATCTCTCATTTTCTTGAAGAGATCTCTAGCCTTTTCCATTCTATTGTTTTCCTCCATTCTTTGCATTCTCCATTATCTACTATTAAGTTGTCATATAGCATTGAATCAGACATCTGTTTTCTATAGAACTCTAAAAAAATGGATGGGATTAGGTGACCCTAACTCTAACATCTGATAATTCAATGCATACATTTTAGTTTTGTATTTCCACTTTCCCAGTTGAAAAAAAATCTACAAATGAACTATTAAGGAAAAATGATTCATAGCCTTCAGAAGAAAAACATGATATGCTTATTCTGTGTTTTGATATTCAATGTATAAGCATTAGAATGAATAAATTTTCTGTCCTTCCAGGTATATTCTACCACAATTCCTCTTCAATTCTGTAAATACTTAGAAGTTCCTTTAATTAAGAACATTTAATAAGATATGTGCCTTGGAGTCATGATAAACAATTGTTATTAGTCTTTAAGATTCTTACAATGTGAAAATAATAATGTATATGTCCATGTGCTTCCTTGAAATGGGAAGTAACATCTAATTCTTTAGGACTGATTTCAGCTTCAACATCCTCACAACACCTTTACATTTAAACAAGCCATAATACTTTTTCCATACCTAATTTTGTCTTTATTTTGGGCTTACTATAGAAATAAAATGTCAAGATACGATTGAGCATTTTTGAAGGAAAATTGGTTGTAAATCATGAGGGTCTCATTCGCTGTAGCAGCTCCAATATACACAATGTAAAACAACTGTGACAGCATGAAAAATGAAAATACTTCCAGTTATCACTAGATTTTTCTCTCATTTCTGTTTTTCCTCCTCAGTTCAACCTGCTGAGGGTAGAAAAGTTAATGTTCAACCTGGTAAGAACTTTTTGGAAAGGTTTAATAAAATTTGCTTAATAAATTGTTACAAACTATTGCAGTATTGAAATAAGATCACTCTAAACCTTGCCAGTAGTTGGCCTTACCAGACATGTGTACAATATTACACACTGATTCTCTTTGTAAAAGATCGACTAAAAGAGACTGCCAACCATCATGTGTTGAAAACATTTCTGTTTCATCCAAACATAACTACTGGAAAAACCATAGCCTTGACTAGACGGACCTTAGTTGCAGAAGTTCTCATATGCAAGTACTTGAGCTTAGTCCTTTCATTGACTAATAAAGGTTTGCAACTCCCACAAGTACCCTTATTGACTACAAAGAAGTAACCCAAACTTGTTTTATTTTTCACAGGAATCTGTCCTTGAAGAAGGTACAATTGCTTTTAAAAATTGGGTTAAAGCAGGTGCTAATGTTTACAGGCAATTTTGGATATTTGATGTGCAGAATCCAGAGGAAGTGGCAGTTAACAGCAGCAAAATTAAAGTTAAGCAAAGAGGTCCTTACACGTACAGGTGAGTCCACAAAATGCATGGCATTCTTTCCTTGAACACAGGTATTTCTGAAAAAGCTTCCACTTGACAAATGTCACTGTATTGAAACGTATTTATTACTTTCTTGCCATTAACATACACTGAAATATTTGTTTCTGCCTATGTATTAATAAAACCCTAATCTAATGATTTAATGAGTATACGAAATACAGATTTTATTATGGATTTACCAGCATCAATTAACTGCTCTATATTTAAGAAGTTACCAGTGTTTTACCCTTGTGGCATTTGTTCTCAACTCTAGCAGCGTCTGCAGGTCAATTCCAAACTCCCAATCTATCCACACTGCTGTATTTAAAATAGATAGCAAACAAGGACCTACCACATAGCACAGGTAACTCGGCTCAATATTATGTAATAACCTACATGGGGAAGGGATTTGAAAAAAGAATAGATGTGTATAGACGGGCATATATTATATATATGTATGTGTGTGTGTGTGTGTGTGTGTACATATATAACTGAATCACTGCTGTAAAACTGAAACTAGCACAACACTGTTAATCAATTATACTCCTATATAAAATAAATATTAAAAAATAAAGTAAAACAGAAAATTTAAAAAACAGCTCTAACATATGTGAGCCAAATTTTAAAAATCTATCAAAAATTTAAAAACCAGAGTATTTTAAAATCCTAAAACTTAAAATGTAGGTTCTATGAGTGGTTCTCAAAATGTGGTGTCTGGACCAGCAACATCAACATCACCTGGGAACTAGGTAGAAATGCAGTATCTCAGGCCTCACCTTAGACCAAATGTATCAGATATACTTGGTTTTGAGCCTAGTAATGAGTTTGACAAATATTCTGGGGATTTCAATACATACTCAAATTTGAGAATCACAGCATTAAACTGATTTTACATAACTACAATACTTGCTAAGGATTTCTATTTAAACTATTTTCCAGGTGTTAAGGGTACTTTTATTCACTTAGTAGTTTCCTTTTGTCCAGTACTGAGACTGAATAAGCTGTACCTTTATTTTGAATGCCTTAACAGTTTAACACACTTTTGAAAAGAATCTTAGGTATCAGCACTAATGGGAAATAATTTGCCAGAAAGTTTCATCCTATAAATTTACAAAACTCATTCCAGGAGCTGTGAAATGACTTACCATGTTCACAGAGCCCTAGGAACTGGTAACTAAGGTGTTTGTGTACCTCTTCTCCTATCTAAATTACAAGACTGTGACTTTTCTAACTATGAAAGTAAGAAAAGAGCCTAAACTTAGCCAAGGATTAGGATTTTAGTTCACTGACTAGGGATCAAACCTGTGCTCCCCTGAAGTAGAATTGCTAAGTGCTTTTCCTGTGGTCATGTATGGATGCGAGAGTTGGACTGTGAAGAAGGCTGAGCACCAAAGAATTGATGCTTTTGAACTGTGGTGTTGGAGAAGACTCTTGAGAGTCCCTTGGACTGCAAGGAGATCCAACCAGTCCATTCTGAAGGAGATCAGCCCTGGGATTTCTTTGGAAGGAATGATGCTGAAGCTGAAACTCCAGTACTTTGGCCACCTCATGCGAAGAGTTGACTCATTGGAGAAGACCCTGATGGTGGGAGGGATTGGGGGCAGGAAGAGAAGGGGACGACAGAGGATGAGTTGGCTGGATGGCATCACTGACTCGATGGACATGAGTCTGAGTGAACTCCAGGAGTTGGTGATGGACAGAGAGGTCTGGCATGCTGCGATTCATGGGGTCGCAGAGTCAGACATGACTGAGCGACTGAACTGAACTGAACTGAACCAAAGGACTTTCAGGGAATTCCCTGTATTCTAATTTTTAAACCAAAAATTGAGTGGTTATGTTCTCTTTCTAAAAGTACATTCTAAACACAGGCCTCAGTTTAAAGGATTTTTCTCTTAGTGAGTGCCATATACTGGTACAGTGTTGTAAGTACAACTAAATAAAACTAGAATTTGGTCACAGTGGTTTTACTATCATCTCAATTATTATAAATACATAAATATTCCTGAAAATTAGAGCACTTTAATTTTAAATGTTAATAATAGATAATCTAAATTTAAAATACAACTAAGAGAAAACAGTAATTGACTGATAATAGATTGTGGATGCTGTTTCAGATTTTTATATTATTTGCATGTTTACAGGACTCGGAGAAAAGTAAATGATAAAACCTTGAAGAAATTATATTAACAGTAAAATATATTTCTATCTTTTCTGAGTTCTTTTTTGAAATAATGTGAAACATTAATTATTTGTTCAAAAAGTTTTTGTTGAAAACTTACCAAGTACCAGGCACTGTGGTTGGAGATAAAAACACTCATAATATCTACCATACATGAATTTTACATTTTTATTATACCTGGTTGAAATGTGTGATTTTTTTGTTATATTTTAAACATTTCAGTCCCATGATTTTGTTTCAGTCTTTATCTTAGATAATAATAGATACCTATTTTAACCTCAAATAACAGACAATCTAATATAGGACAGTACAATGTATACCTTATTTCATCTCAATAAATATCTTGTAATTGCAAAAGATTTTGTTTCCATAATAACAACCCTTCACCACATTCCTAAAAAAGTGGTTGGTACTTTGCCTAGAGATGTTAGATCCAGGAGCTCAGAACTAATAAATATACAATATATGAGGAAGGGATGGAGGGAAATTGACCTGTAAAGTGGAAATTCCATTAGATATCTTTAATTTTCATTAAAATTCTGGAAATTATGAAAAAGTCGGCACAGGAAAGTCTGTTCAGTATGAACAGACTATCTAATCAGGAAACGAGCTCTTACTGTCCCTTCCTTCAACTTCTCTACTGTCTCCTCCTGACCGCAGGATAAAAACCTAAACATTTGAGTATGGGGTACCACCTTTTATGTTCGACATCTTGTTTACTTTAGTAATCTTTTTTCCACCACTCTCCTTACTCTGACTCTGTAAACCAAATATATTGAAACATCTGCATATGCAAAATTACACCATGTCCTTACGTCTTATACATGCTATTTTCAACACTATTTTGCTTAACTACACTTCTATTTGTCCCTCAGCCTACTTATGTGGAATTGTATCCTGTCCATTATCCCCACCATAACCATGCCTAGCCTGGGTCTGTACCTGTTCTGTGTCTTCCCACAGAGTCTATGTAAACTCCTATAATAACACACATTCTTTCTTCCCTGCTGTGCACAACTAAGACACCTCTCCCCGACCTTCTCTAATTTGCAAGACTCAGCATCTGGCATATATATCTTTTTAACTTACTTGTTTAGCCTAATTTCTGACCATCTACATACTCAAAAAATTTATTTACTGCATGAATGAATGGCATTTGTGACAATGATTTTTCTGAATTTTCTTTTTACTTCTGTTTTTCAGAGTCCGTTATCTAGCCAAAGATATTATAACCCAAGACTCTAAGACCCACACAGTCTCTTTCCTACGGCCCAAAGGTGCCATCTTTGAACCCTCACTATCAGTTGGAACAGAGAATGACACATTCACTGTTCTCAACCTGGCTGTAGCAGTGAGTAGACAACAAAATTATTGATTGTTTAACACTTTAGAATCCTCTGTAATTAATTTCATGATTAGAACTATCATCAGATATCATCTGTAATTTTGATGAAAATGTATTCTCATGACATTCTGAATTACAATCATTTGGAAATATGACAAGATCATAGAATAATCAACTGAATTGAGAAGACCATTTAAAGTGTATCATTTAAAAAAAGTAGGATTTAACTGAAAGTCTACTTCCTGTGGCTCACACCAAGACAGAAATGTAATAGAAGAAACATTACACTTTTAATCTTGCAAAGATTTGGCAGTAATTTTAGAGATACAATTAAAAGTTTTATTAAACTTAGATGTACTATTTATCCATTTCTTGTAAAAAATCAATACTGCAACTGGTGTCTTACACAGTGCTTTTTTTTTTTATAGGCTACACCCCATCTCTATCCAAGCACATTTGTTCAGATAATACTCAATGTATTTATCAAAAACTCAAACTCGTTTATGTTTCAAAAGAGAACTCTGAAAGAACTATTGTGGGGCTATAAGGATCCATTCTTGAGTTCGGTTCCATACTCTATTCCTACCACAGTTGGTGTGTTTTATCCTGTGAGTAACAAATATGAACATCTATACTGCTAGACTCTAACTATATAAATATAATGGCATTGGCAATTCATAATTTTATCATTTAGTATGTTAACCCTATTTATGATCTGGGAATACATAACTGTAAGTTTTTAAAATCTTTATTCACATGGATTTAGCTTTCCTAGTTGGGAAAATTAACTTGTCTGCATGAAACAAATTAATTGTTAACAATTAAATTTAAAATTAAGAAACGTACATCTAATCAAGTTTCTACTCCAATAAATATACAGCTGTCTAAAATTAGATTGCAAGCTGCTAAGGCTTTGAGCCATCTTTCAGTTTTGACTTCCCATCTTAAAAAAATCAAGGGTAATGCCACATTTTAATTTATTTCTGTTGAATATATTCATCATGTCATTCTTCCTCCTCTAGACTTCTTACAAATTTGTTTAAATGAATATTTAAAACTTAGCCAAAATTGAGCACAATGAGCCTGATATATCAGCAATGTCATATTTTCATAGAATTATTAATAGCTGATTAGTAATCTACTAAAGTGATGAAATGACAGTATGGAAATTAGGAAAAAATGTGAATTTGGTGATGAACTTAGTTGTTCCTTAATGTTTTGAGTTATAAATAGGCTAATCTGACTACTGAATTGAAATTTTGACTATGATGGCGCTTGTCACTATACAAAATAGTTATAGTCTCCAGTTCATCATTGCTATTTTACTACAGTTTTTAGAAATGCAAGGTTATGTATCAATTAAGAAAGCATTGAAAGTGAAAGTGAAGTCGCTCAGTCGTGTCCGACTCTTTGCGACCCCATGAACTGTAGCCTACCAGGCTCCTCCCTCCATGGGATTCTCCAGGCAAGAGTACTGGAGTGAGTTGCCGTTTCCTTCTCCAGGGGTCTTCCCGACCCAGGGATCGAACCCAGGTCTCCTGAATTCTAGGCAGGCACTTTACCCTCTGAGCCACCAGGGAAGCATTAAGAGATAATAAATTCAGTTACTAGTATTTAACTCAAAGACTTTTAATTCTTTCCTTGGCTAATCCTGTTTTTAATCCTGTGTATCCAATCTTTAAATCAAGTGGGCCTTAGGAATCACTGCTGTTAATAAAGCTAGTGGATATGATGGATGCCTGCAGAATTATTCAAAACCCTAAAGGATGGTGCCATCAAGGTGTTGCATTCAATATGTCAGCAAATCTGGAAGGCCTATAAGTGGCCAAAGGGTTGGAAAAGGTCAATCCTTATCCCAATTCCCAAGAAGGAGCTAACTAAAGAACGTGCTAACTATCAGATTATTGCTCTCATCTCCCATGCTAGTAAGGTCATGCTTAAACTCTTGCATGCTAGGCTTCAGCATTATGTGAACCAAGAACTTCCAGATGTCCAAGCTAGGTTTAGAAAAGGAAGAGAACCAGAGATCAAATTGCCAACATTCACTGGAACCTAGAGAAAGCTAGGGAATTCCAGAAAAACATCTTCTTCTGCTTCACTGACTGTGCTATAGCCTTTGACTGTGTGGATCACAATATCTTACCTGTCCTGAGAAACCTGGATGTGGGTCAAGAAGCAAGTCAGAACCCTGTATAAAACAACTGATTGGTTCAAGATTGAAAAAGGAGTATGATGGGGCTGTCTGCTGTTACCCTGTTTGTTTAACCTATTCACTGAACACATCACGAGAAATCCCAGGCTGGATTCCACAAGCTGGAATCAAGATAGGAGGGAGAAACATCAACAACCTCAGGTATGTGGATGATACCACTCTAAATGGTAGAAAGTGAAGAGGAACTAAGACCCTTTTGATGAGGGTGAAAGAGTAAGAGTCGGCTTAACGCTAAATATTAAAAAAAACTAAGATCATGACATCCAGCTCCATTCCTCCATGGCAATAGAAGGGGGAAACGTGGAAGTAGTGACAGATTTCTTCTTCTTGGACTCTGAAATCAATGCAGACAGTGACTGTAGCCATGAAATCAGAGGTGATTGCTTCTTGGCAGGAATGCTATGACAAACATAGACAATGTGTTGAAAAGCAGAGACATTACTCTGCTGACAAAGGTCCATATAGTCAAGGCTATAATCTTCCCAGTAGTCATGTACAGTTGTGACAGCTGGATTGTAAAGGTAGCAGAATGCCAAAGAATTGATGCTTTTGATTTGTGGTGCTAGAGAAGACTCCTGAAAGTCCTTTGAACCGCAAAGAGATCAAACCAGTCAATCTTAAGGGAAATCAACCCTGAATAGTCTTTGGAAGGATGGATGCTGAAACTGAAACTCCAATATTTTGGTCATCTGATACAAACAGCTGACTCATTGGAAAAGTCCCTGAAGCTGGGAACAGTTGAGGGAAGAAGGAGAAGAGGGCATCAGAGGATGAGATGGTTGGATGGCATCACCAAAGCAATGGATGAATTTGGGCAAACTTTGGGAGATGAGCGAGGGATAAGGAGGCCTGGCATGCTGCAGTCCATGGGGTCACAAAGGGTTGGACACAATTGGGTGACTGAACAACAACAATAATTTTATCTTTCTGTGCTTGCATGCGTGCTAAGTCACTTCTGTCATGTTTGACTTTGTGACCCCATGGACTGTAGCCCACCAGGCTCCTTTGTCCATGGGATTCTCTGGACAAGAATACTGGAGTGGGTTGCCATTCCCTTCTCCAAGGGATCTTCCTGACCCAGGGATGAAACCCACCTCTCATTACATCTCCTGTATTCGCAGGCAGGTTCGTTACCACTAGTGACACCTGGGAAGACCATCTAATCTTTCAGTTCAGTTACTCAGTTGTGTCCGACTCTTTGCGACCCCATGAATCACAGCATGCCAGGCCTCCCTGTCCATCACCAACTCCTGGAGTTCACTCAAACTCATGTCCATCGAGTGGGTGATGCCATACAGCCATCTCATTCTCTGTCGTCCCCTTCTCCTCCTGCCCTCAATCCTTCCCAGCATCACAGTCTTTTCCATGAGTCAACTCTTCGCATGACGTGGCCAAAGTACTGGAGTTTCAGCTTTAGCATCAGTCCTTCCAAAGAACACCCAGGACTGATCTTTAGAATGGACTGGTTGGATCTCCTTACAGTCCAAGGGACTCTCAAGAGTCTTCTCCAACACCACAGTTCAAAAGCATCAATTCTTGGGCACTCAGCTTTCTTCACAGTCCAACTCTCACATCCATACATGACCACTGGAAAAACCATAGCCTTGACTAGACAGACCTTTGTTGGCAAAGTAATGTCTCTGCTCTTGAATATGCTATCTGGGTTGGTCATAACTTTTCTTCCAAGGAGTAAGCGTCTTTTAATTTCATGGCTGCAGTCACCATCTGCAGTGATTTTGGAGCCCCCAAAATAAAGTCTGACACTGTTTCCACTGTTTCTCCATCTATTTCCCATGAAGTGATGGGACCACATGCCATGATCTTCGCTTTCTGAATGTTGAGCTTTAAGCCAACTTTTTCACTCTCCTCTTTCACTTTCATCAAGAAGCTTTTGAGTTCCTCTGCACTTTCTGCCATAAGGGTGGTGTCATCTGCATATCTAAGGTTATTGATGTTTCTCCCAGCAATCTTGATTCCAGCTTGTGCTTCTTCCAGCCCAGCGTTTCTCATGATGTACTCTGCATACAAGTTAAATAAACAGGGTGACAATATGCAGCCTTGATGTACTCCTTTTCCTATTTGGAACCAGTCTGTTGTTCCATGTCCAGTTCTAACTGTTGCTTCCTGACCTGCATACAGGTTTCTCAAGAGGCAGGTCAGGTGATCTGGTATTCCCATCTCTTTCAGAATTTTCCACAGTTTATTTGATCCACACAGTCAAAGACCTTGGCATAGTCAATAAAGCAGAAATAGATGTTTTTTCTGGAACTCTCTTCCTTTTTCCATGATCCAGTGGATGTTAGCAATTTAATCTCTGGTTCCTCTGCCTTTTCTAAAACCAGCTTGAACATCTGGAAGTTCACGGTTCACGTATTACTATAGCATGGCTTGGAGAATTTTAAGCATTACTTTACTAGCATGTGAGATGAGTGCAATTGTGCGGTAGTTTGAGCATTCTTTGGCATTGCCTTTCTTTGGGATTGGAATGAAAGCTGACCTTTTCCAGTTCTGTGGCCACTGCTGAGTTTTCCAAATTGGCTGGCATATTGAGTGCAGCACTTTCACAGCATCATCTTTCAGGATTTGAAAGAGCTCAACTGGAATTTCATCACCTTCACTAGCTTTGTTCATAGTAATGCTTTCTAAGGTCCACTTGACTTCACATTCCAGGATGTCTGGCTCTAGGTGAGTGATCATACCATCATGATTTTTAGTAACCACCTTTAAAGATCATAACATAGAGAAAATTTCTAGAAATATGACATGGTCTCATAGGATTTGTTCCCTATCCCGTCACCTCAATATAACAGGACTAGTGATCAAAATGCCCTTTCTGGCTTAATTACAACAAAGAACAGAATTACAACAAACTACTACACAATTTCAGTCATCTCACATGCTAGTAAATAGTGGAGTTGGATCATGTCAGCTTCTGATATGTTTTCTTCCTTTGCCTCAGCATCTAGCACTTGTTTCTAGGCACCTTCTATATCTTATTTTTATAAAAATACTAAAAATCAGTAATTATGAAAATTTATTTGCTTATATATTTCAAATCACATAAAATAGTTGTGAACAACCAGTGTCTGAGAAATGCAAAAGTGAGTTAATTACATATTTTATAATTTGGAAAGCATGGCTTGTTTTAGAAGTAATTTTTTCTTGTATGAATCTTTTCAGTACAACAATACTGCAGATGGAGTTTATAAAGTTTTCAATGGAAAAGATGATATAAGCAAAGTTGCCAGAATTGACACATATAAAGGCAAAAAGTAAGTATTCAAGCAAAGTGTGTGTGTGTGTGTGTGTGTGTGTGTGAGAGAGAGAGAGAGAGAGAGAGAGAGAGAGAGAGACTAGGATACTCTAAGGCAGACAAGAAACTTATTTACTGACTGGTAAGGCACAGGCACCAACCTAGGGAACAGAGCTGCCTATATCTCAGCCCTAGAAACTCCTGGTCTATCAGGCATTAACCCTTTAGTTGTGACAACTGATCACACTAGTGCATAGGTGCTGAGTATCAGCTCCACTGGAGGACTGATCTTCATGAACAAGTTTTCTTACATAAAGAAATCTAAAGGGACTATTTCCATCCCTGATGCATAACTGGTATTATCATACACCCTAAAATTACATAACTGCAAATGAAAAGGAAGAAAATCAATATGTCAACTCATCATTTTAGCATCCAGTATATCTTACTGATGTTTTATTTTTGGAGTTGGTGATGGACAGGGAGGCCTGGCGTGCTGCGATTCATGGGGTCACAAAGAGTCGGACACGACTGAGCGACTGAACTGAGCATGAAATATAAAAACTGCTCATTCCCAGGACATAACAAAGTATGTCTGTAAATATGGCAGCTTAATGAATCCATGCCAATGCTTTCATGACTTTCTCTTTCAAAATTTTCTCAAAAAGATTTTGTTGATAACTCAGCTTTTTAAAATATTTATCAACACAAAATGGAATTATTATTTCCTGTTCTAAAACTGACATATTAAACTTGAAAAATAAAAAGCACACCTCCTGTGAAGTAGTAATAGAATGAGATATGTTCATACAGCCATGATTTCCTACTTTTCCCTAACTCCTGCCTATTTATCTGGAGTACACCTAATTCATCATGTCTAAAACAGGAAGAACCTCAATAAATATCAAGGGAGACAGAAGTTTCTCTTCAAAGTTAAAATTAGTTTTAGATCAGTGATTTCCTGACAAAGAATAGAGTAATCAAAATCAAAAGAGATGAAATATTTTTATAGATTAATCATTATGTGACAGAGTTATCTAAAAAATTGCATAAAACTGTTAAATACTCATGTAATCCTTTTTCTTCTACAGAGACCATAATCACATATTTTTTTAAAAATAGAAAAGTCTAATGGAGGAAAAAAAAAACATTTCTAAATGCTCATTTTAGGGGAATCACATCGGTGTCTGTATATAGAGGAAAGTGAGCATTGCTTCCATTTCAATATTAGAGAGAGATTTTGAGGAGAATTACTAAGTACTCCTAATTGGAGTAAGAATTTCACAAGAGTTTGAGATTAGGACAAGGTTACTTTAACTGACCATGGCAAGACTAAAAATGGCAGACTGAGCAGCTTATTCTGTTTAAAAAAGAAGTAACAACTTGCCTTGACGTCTTACTGGATGATATGTTAGGAGTGTGAAAAACTCATTTCCTATCACCAACAAGTGTCTAAGTATGCAGAGAAACTATCACCACGATTGTTTTCATTGTTTACATATATATATATATATATAAAATTTATGTAGGTACCAGAGTATAAATTAATAAACTTTCCCTATTTAAATGCCAGTTCAAGAGTTAAAAGAAGTGGAAAGTATAAATTGATTATCCATGTTTCTAATCTCTATTGATCCAATATCTGCTTCTCTTTCTTTCCTCCTCTACACTCCCTTCTTATCCTTCATACTGAGTTTATATCAGTTAACCATTTAATATCTTCATCCTATTCAGTGTAAATAAAACATACTATCAAATAATCCATTTCTCCCTAGGTGGGGAACTTTCTCCTAAAAGGTCAAAATTTCGGACAAGTATTTCTCAATTTTCTTTTTTGCAGAACTGTTTCTGTTCCATGTGGTTTCTAATTAACAACATTTGGCAGTTTTTGTTTTATAATCTGGTCACTTAATTGTTTCAGGCACTTCCTTTATCTCAACAAGATGCAGACTTCAAGCAAAACATAGGCCAAATGGCTTAAAACATTTCTTAAACTTAGCATTTGTCACATACAGGCTAATCAATAGTTATTATTTTAGCAGACTTACTGAATCATAATAGAAAAAGTGATGTGAGAAAGGTGCTCTTCAAACGATCATTTTCTTTTTTCCTTTTTATTTCTAAGGCATCTCTCCTATTGGCCAAGTTATTGTGGAATGATTAATGGTACAGGTAAGAGCATATGAAAGTGAAAAAGAAAGTGTTAATCACTTAGTCCAGTCCAACTCTTTGCAACCCCATGGACTGCAACCTCTATCCAAAGAATTTTCCAGGCAAGAATACTGGAATGGGTAACCATTCCCTTCTACAGGGGATATCCTTGACCCAGAGATTGAATCCAGGTCGCCTACATCACAGGCAGATTCTTTACCATCTGAGCCACCAGGGAAGCCCAAAAGAGCATATGGTTTGTGGTAATAATCACAGTGAAACCAACCACTATTTCCCAAAATCCACTTCCATATTTACAATGTTCTTGGAGTTGAGGGTATGCATTTACATATCTCTGTATCCCTACAACGTAATTCAGAGTCTCTATTTTTATGTAAGCTTAGTAAATATATGTGTAATGTGATGAAATTTCTCAAAATTAGCCACCAAGGATGAGCCTTTACTGCATTCCAGGGAAATGTTTGTTTTGTACACGTAATGAACTTCTTCCTGACCACAGAAGTAAAACATTAGAGAAGTTTAGAGTAGTGATTACACCTTTGTAAATAGTGTATAGATCATCATTTAAAACTGAAAGAATTAAAATATCAACATAATTTAAGAAGGTAAGTTATGCCTCCAAAGACTTCAAGCTGAAGTAGAATCAGTGAACTTTCAAGCAGAGCTCTATTTTGAATAAGATGGTCAGAAAGAGAGAGAAAAGAACAACAGCAACAAAAATAAGGTTACTGGTAACCTAACAATGAGAAATATATGCAAAAATGAACATTCTGAATTAGAGTTAGGAAAAAGTACTATGTACTTAGAGTATGGTTCAGTTCAGTCGCTCAGTCATGTTCGACTCTGCAACCCCATGAATCACAGCACGCCAGGCCTCCCTGTCCACCACCAACTCCCAGCGGAGTTGCCAGCTGAGTCACCAGGGAAGCCCAAGACTACTTCAGTGGGTAGCCTATCCCTTCTCTTGGGTATCTTCCCAACCCAAGAATCGAACTGGGGTCTCCTGCTTTGCAGGCAGATTCTTTACCAACTGAGCTATTAGGGAAGCCCCGAAGAACAGTATAATGTTTATAAAGTCAGTTAGGCAATACTTTATAGGAAAGTAATATTATAGAGATGAAAAATGTTAAATACAAAGTTAGAAAAAGGTAGGGAATAAAAAGCAAACATAGGAAATGTTTACTTTTGCAAATGTGCTGATGAGTTTTGCATGTTTACTTAATTTTCTACTTTACTTAATTTTCAACACGTGTAGGAAAAACCCAGCAAAACCACTGTTAACTTTGCTTTGTAGTGCGCTTTGACTCAGAAAGTGTATGAAGAAGTTCTTTTCTAAGTAGTTCTTTCTGCCAAAAAATTGTCAAGTGTACCAATACCACTAACTCTAGTAACTTCATAAGCATAAACTTCATACTGTACCCTCAGACAGAGACAGAAGTGTACTGTTGTTTAGTCACTAAGTTCTATCTGACTCTCTTGCGACCCTATGGACTGAAGCCCACCAGGTTCCTCTGTCCATGGGATTTCCCAGGCTAGAATACTGGAGTGGGCTACCATTTCCTTCTCCAGGGGATCTTCCTGACCCTGGGATCAAACCTGTGTCTCCTGGATTGCAGGCAGATTCTTTACCACTGAGCCACCTGGGAAGCTGAAATATACTGTGCTTCTCCTAAATAGTAAAGGGGTCTTTATGGGTTAAGGAAAAAATATTAAACATTTTTTTTGTCCAAAACTAAGAAACAAAGATACTTTTTAAAAAGCAAGTAGAGGACTTATTAATGATAATAACATAAATACATGAGCATCAGGCACAAAGTTAAAAGAAAGAAGAAAAAAGCAGTAAAATTAACTAGGAGCAAAGGTTGATTACACAGGCCAGGGTCTCTGATGAAACCCTGTGAGAGAGATTCTTGGTTACAGCACTAGGAAAAGAGACTAATGAAATGAAAAGGCTCTAAAGAGTTTTAATCATGATTTTGAAGTACTTCCTCTACCTTCTTCAACAAACTTAGAGATATAAATTGATAATGTTGATTTACATTTGAATGTATTAAAGAAAGAGAGCCTGGCTAACATCAGTTATCTTATGATCATGACCCACTGTAATTGCTGGTTGCTATGACATAATCTTCAATGATATTTCATGATTGTTCTTTACAGATTTTCAATGCATTCTTGTCTTTTATGACTAAGGTGTTGGGAAGGTAGTCATAGACAATGCCCATTCAGGACCAATCTTGAGAATTTAAGCTAATTTTCAATATTCCATACTCTCAATATCATGATCTAATTCACTGTGATCATCTGTTGCATTTCACTTATCACAAGAGTATAAGTGTAACATAATAAGATCACAAGGTTAGTGCAGTTACCAAAAAAGAGCATGTATTCATAACTGAAGGATAGATTTTACTGTTTTGAACAAACACATTCAGTGGTGGCTCATTTTGGTGATATTCATTTGTGGAGTAAATGGAGGAACTATCTAGCTATTTCTTCTTATATCCACTGTATCATGGATTATAACTATAGTGTTCACTTGCTAAGTTGTGTCCGACTCTGCGATCCTATGAACTGTAGCCTGCCAGGCTCCTCTGTCCATGGGATTTCCCAGGCAAGAATACTAGAATGGGTTACCATTTCCTTCTCCACGGGGTCTTCCTGACCCAGGGATCGGATCCACATATCTTGGTTGGCAGACAGATTCTTTACCACTGGGCCACCTGGGAAGCCCTCATAACCCTAGCAGAGATTCAATAAACTCAGCAAATGTCCTTTTTAGTTTCATGTGTGCTTTCCCCAACATATTCAGGAAATTATATTGAGTGAGAGAATCAAATAAATGACTTAAAAATATTAATCTGCTGTTAGGGCAGATGAATGAAATCACTATTTAAAGTAAGAATAACATTTACCAAACAGGAGTTCCAAATGAACCTCAAGGTAAGAAAAGTGCTACTCTACATATATGGTAGGGATTTCAAAAAATAAACACAATCACAGTTTTAACAACCTGTGGTTTTGCCATTGTACACATTTTAAACTTTAGTTTTAAGGGGTAGGAAAAGTTAATATGAATGGATACCAGTGAATATGTATAGTATATAGACTTGTTGAATATGGTAGCTACTAGCCATATTCACACTTAAGCAGCCAGAACAAATAGAGATAGGCTGTAAGTAAATATTAGATCTAGAGTTTTGTTAATTATTATGTTGATTACAAGTTTAAACTATATTTTGGATATGGTGGGTGATATAAAATATACCTGATACTTGTTTTATTTTTTAAATGTGGCTACTGGAGAATATCAATGTTATATGTACAGTTTGCATACTTCTCTTAACCAAGCTAAAATCAAGATTTCTAGATTTTTCTAGGACACATACTCCACCTAATCCCTTGCCATTGGCTTGATTTCTAAATAGACGGAGCCACATTTCCACCTTTCATTGAGAAGAATCGGGTACTACAATTCTTTTCCGCTGACATTTGCAGGTAAGATAGTCACTGATCTAGTTCTGTAAGTCAGAATTCTTTTACCAAGTGACAAAACACAGACCCAGAAGTTCATACTTAATAATCATAGTATTTGAGAAAAATAAAATATATTCTCTAGGAAGTTTTTCTTGATGTATTAAAAAATAAATATAGAATTCATAATATGTTAATAAGCTTTTTAAAACATTGAAAGTTGTAGAAGAATATTTTGCATAATGCAAATCATTTTCTTCTTTTTCATTTCTAAGCAAGACATTCTCTTTCTTTTGCTAAAATGGTAGGGCATGGCCCCACCATAGCAGCCTCATTCTCACTGTGTTCACAGCATCCTCACAGACATCAAGGAACAGATTGTTATTACAGAAAATCAATAAGGCAACAGAGATACTAAATGACACAACAGAGCAATTAGACTTAATTGATATTTTTAGAACATTACATCCTAAGATAACCAGACTACTGTGTATTCATTTCAAGTGCACGTGGAACATTCTAAAGGGTAGACCACAAACTAAGACATATAATAAGCTCTAAAAAATGTAACAATTTCTAAGATGCTTAGAAATTACTTTAAGCATCTTTTATGACCACAATGGCACAAAACTAGCAATCAACCACAAAAAGAGAAATGAGAAAAAATGATTACATGGGGACTAAACAACATGCTACTAAAAAAAAAAAAAATCTATGATGAAATCAGAGGAGATTAAAAATATCTTGAGACTAATGACAATGAAAATATAACCAAACAAAATCTACAAGATGCAGCGACTGCAGTCGTTAAGAGGGATGTTTATAGCAATACAGGTCTCCCTCAAAAATCAGAAAAGTCTAAAACAAAGTAACTTACCTAGAATACACTCACACAATATACACACAAAAAAATGCAAAATGGCCTAAAAACCTAGATATAAGAACACCGTAAAACTCCTAGAAAAGGACCTAGGCAAAATATTCTCTGACATAAATAGCAGCAATGTTTTCTTAGGTTAGTGTGCCAGGGCAATAGAAGTAAAGGCAAAAACAAACAGATAAGACCTAATAAAACTCAGAAGCTTTTCCATAGCAAAGGAAACCACAAACAAAATCTAAAAAGGACTTACAGCCTGGGAAAAATTATTCACAAACAATCAAACTCAAAAGGGTTTAGTCTCCAAGCGATACAAACAGCTGACACAGCTCAATATCAAAACAACAACAACTCAATCAAAAAATGGGCCGAAGACCTAAATAGACATTTCTCCAAAGAAGACATACAAATAACTAATAGGCATGTGAAAAAAATGTTCAACATTGCTAATTAGCAGAGAAATGCAAATCAAAACTGCAGTGAGGTATCACTTCACACCAGTCAGAATGACCATCATCAAAGCAGCTACAAATAAATTCTGGAGAGGATGTGGAGGAAAAGGAACCCTTCTATACTGTTGATGAGAATGTAAACTGGTGCAGCAGTTTTGGAAAACAGAATGGAGGTTCCTTAAAAAATATAAATAGAGTTGCCAGCAATCTTACTCCTGAACATATACCCAGAAAAGACAAAAACTCTAATTAGAAAAGGTATATGCACCAGTTTCTTAGCAGCACTATTTATAACAGGCAAGATATGCAAGCAACCTAAATGCCCATTAACAGCCGAATGGATAAAGACCTGGTGTATATATACAATGGACCATTACTCAAGACATAAAAAGAATGAAATAATGCCATTTACAGCAACATGGATGAATCTACTGATTACCATATTAAGTGAAGTAAGTCAGAGAAAGACAAATATCATATGATATCACTTCTTTGTGGAATCTTAAAAATGGTACAAATAAACTCATTTACAAAACAGAAACAGTTTCACAGACATAGAACATCAACTGACAGTTGCCAAAGGTGAAAGTGGAAGAGGGATAAACTAGGAGTCTGGAATTGACATAGACATACTACTCTATATAAAATAAACAAGGCCCTAGTGTAAAACACAGGAACTATACTCCATACCTTGTAATAACCTATAATGGAAAAGAATCTGAAAAAGAATGTGAAACTCTTTTGCAACCACATGGATTGTAGCCTCTGTCCAGGGAATTCTTCAGGCAAGAATACTGGAGTGGATTGCCATTTCCTCCTCCAGGGGATCTTCCCAAGCCAGAGATCAAACCCAGGTCTCCTGAACTGCAGGCAGATTTTTTACCACCTGAGCCACAGGGGAAGCCCAGGCACATAAATATTTAATCTACAGAAGAAAGTAGCTCTGAAAATGCCTTCAATATAACTACTCCATAGTAATTTTGAAACAAAAATTATTTTCAGCAGAGTTTGAAAACAAAGGTAAAAATAGTTCATACTCAGGTAGGTATTGAGCCCTGGTGTGTCATAAAATGGGCTTCTCTGGTGGCTCAGACAGTAAAGAATCTGCCTACAATGCAGGAGACTTGGGTTCGATCCCTGAGTTGGGAAGACGCCCTGGAGAAAGGAATAGCTACCAACTACAGTATTCTTGCCTGAAAGAATTCCATGGACAGAGGATTACAAGAACTTTTTTTTCTAGGGAATTAAGCAAGAATTCTAACAAGATTATATCCAGATTTTCTAATTTAAAGCAATAATATAAATTAAAAAAAAAGAATCTCCAGAATGAAGTTGAGGTTCCCCAAATGAAGCTCTTTCTTATCTGTGTTTAGGTCATTTTACGCTGTGTTTGGAGCCGAAATTAATCTAAAAGGAATCCCTGTGTATAGATTTGTTCTTCCATCCAGGGTTTTTGCATCGCCACTTCAAAATCCAGACAACCATTGTTTCTGCACAGAAAAAATTATCTCCAAGGATTGCACCTTATATGGTGTGCTAGATATTAGCAAATGCAAAGAAGGTATGCAAAAGTTCTCATGTCACAATTCATGGCCTAATCTGCAATATTCTTTAAAATGTAAACTTCACTCAGGATTCCTTTTCTACAAGAAATCTAAAGTGAGAAAGCAGTAAGGGCAGAAAGTAAGGGTAATAGTAGGATTTTTTTTTTTTTTTCATTTTTGTCCCACTTTCAAGGCCCCAGTTGTTACCGTGTTGCAAAATTTCATTTAGATAAAACCACACTGATACTTCCCTGAGCTACTTTGGAAAATGTCTCTTTAGGTCCTCTGATCATTTTCTAATTGTGTTATTTTTTCAGCTGTGTGAATTCCTTGTATATTTTGGATGTTAATCATGTGTTTTGCAAATATTTTCTCCCACTCCATAGGCAGCCTTTCATTTTTGACAGTTTCATTTTCTGTGCAGAATCTCTCCGCTCCTTTTAGATAGAGAGCAAAATGAAAATAATTCTCAGAATACTCTGAGCATCCCAACTTATCTATCTGACATTTTTCTAACTTTTTTTATGCTAGGAAATGGTAAATAAAAGTAAGCATATTTCAAGATGTCTCTGAAACAAAAGTTGATTCAATCAATAAATTGGGAGTCTCTCTCATTTTGCTCATCTTCATGTTGGAGTAGGTGAGAATAAAGAAAGAAAAGCCTAGTAGGTGATAATAAAGAAAGAAAAGCCTCTTAAATAAATTCTCAGTCAGAGACATATTACTGCCTGAAACATGAAGGTATATGGTTGTATTAATAACTATGTGTTCAGTAGCTAAGCTTTATATATTGAAAATAAACACTTAAGGGATGAACAACAGAAGTTTATGTTTTATTTCTGATCAAAAGTGATCAGATGTAATACTTTTCCCTCACCCTTATCCCTCAATTTCTATTCAAAGCAACTCTATGTTTCTTTTTCTATTTTTTTAAGTTAAAAAGCTTTATTTTCAAGGAAACCTTTTCTGAGTGCTATATGAAATGAGGAAAATAATTTATCCCAAATGTTTCTTAAACACTGTTTTCAGGAAGACCTGTGTACATTTCACTTCCTCATTTTCTACATGCAAGTCCTGAAATTGCAGAACCTATTGAAGGCTTAAGTCCAAATGAAGAGGAACATAGCACATACTTAGATGTTGAACCTGTAAGCAAATATATTATTGATCTGATTGGTTTAGTACATTTTACTGAAAGAAAAATTAAATTTTCTTCTTTCTGTTAATCACATTTATGATATTTATTACATCACAATCTATATAAATTAATTTTTTAGTGAATTATAGTTGATTTACAATGCCATATAATTGCAGGTATATAGCAAAGTGGTTTAGTCATATTTATATATGTATATATATATATACACACACATATATTTCAGATTCTTTTCCCTTATTAAAAAATACTGAGTGTAGTTCCCTGTGGTATATAGTAGACTCTTGTTGGTTATCTAGTCTACATAGAGTGATGTGTGTATATTTACTTACTTTTACTTCAAGGAAAATAATGTTGGCTGTCTTCCCATTGTTGCTTATGAAATGCCAAAGTAATTCTATTTTACTTTTTCAACATATAAAGTTTTACAAGCATTTTTAATTGTTCATAATTCATGAATAGAAATGATGGATATGATTATAATTGAATTAAAACAATTTAGTATAAATTACAATCTTATGCTCATTTTATACTTAACTGTGAATATTGCTTATATGAAAGGACACTGTAGATTACAAGGAACTAAAAGATTTTATGGGTATATGTGCATTTAAAGCAAGATATACTTAGCATCAAGAAAAATCTGTTAAGTTTCCTGTACTGTAACAGTTTCAACTTTTAATTTATTTCAAATATTCTTTTCAAAAGTTAAATGGCATGCCAGAATTTTAGTAGCCACATTTCATTTTAAATAATACTAGAAGTAATGCTGTAATTATACTGATGATACACAGGTTCTGACTGAATATATTTTTGACCATATATAGTTCAGGATTTAAACTGACTATATGAGTTCACTACTATTGTTGATTTCCCAAAACCAATCACATAAATATCACAGATCTAACTAAAACCTTAATAGTAGTTTGGGCAAAGAAATTGTGTGTGTGTGTGCATATATACACATGTGTGTATACACTCGTGCATATACACATAAAATGTAATTATGAAGTTTTATGTACATAATATTTAATATGTTCAATTAATTAATTTCATAAGTTTTAAGTACTACAGTTTCACCTTAATTTCTATAACAATAAGTTTTGGATATTATAAGTGAATTATTTAAAAGAAGTTGGTGATTATTTTAGTTTCTCTCTTTTTAGATAACTGGATTCACTTTACAATTTGCACAACGGCTGCAGATCAATATACTAGTTAAGCCAGCAAAAAATATTGTGTGAGTCTCTTAAACAGGTTCATTAAATTTTTAGTATTTTCTTCTCAGAAAGTGAATATATGTATGAAATTAAGCAGAAATAGTACAAAATTAAAACTTCTCTTTGGCTTAATATCATGAAATAATTACTAAATGCTTATAACTTTGTAATTTGGAATTATATCTAGTACCTATTGAAATGGTATTTATACATATTCTGGTATTAGCATTTGGTGACACTGCTCATTTTGCTAGTTGTCCAAATACTTCCATAACAATTGTTTTTAAAATTCAAGTTTACTGGGTATAAATTATAAAAGGGAAAATATATACTTACAAAAAGTCAATCTAGTTAGAAATCTGTATTAGAAAGATTTATAAGAATGAAAGATGTCTGAGAAACAAACATATTAAAATTTAAATGATTCATTATAGGGAACAAGAAACTTAGTAATCTGTAATTTTTTAGAATTTTTTAAAATGTTCAGAAATTTCTGAACACTTATTTACACTAGCAGTTACTAACATTTGTATTAAATATTTGTATTATTTTAGTATAATTTTCATAATTATTTTCAATGTTTATTACAGAGCATTAAAGGATCTGAAGCACAACTATTTGGTGCCTATTCTTTGGCTTAATGAGGTTAGTATTTTTATCTATTAGTCACCAAAAATGATAAACATAGAAAAAGCTTTCAAAGTTTGAAAATAGAATATACATGTATAGAATTTGAAGTTGTATATGTTTCCATTACTTATATGAGCGAGTTTATATATTATTAAATATATAAATATTTTCAGAGAACCAAGCTACACAGAAATATCAAGGTTTACATTAGTTTCCAGTGCTTTTATTTCTGGAAGATGAAGTACTTCCTAAAATTTTAGATTATTTTCATAATACGACTAGAAAACATTTTTCTTATCATATTGCTTGTGCGAGGAAAGAGGCATGGATATATGTATCTCCAAGAACTCACTGTGAATGTTATAGTGCTAATAAAAGCAAGTCAAGCTTATAATGAGCAAGTAAGAATAGATGTCAGCAGTCTATCCAAGTAACTGACAAGATATTTTTAGTACAAATCATGGAGTCCATTAACCACAGCATTAGGAAAAGCACTGCAGAAATCTTGAGAGGAAAGAAACTATCGATCTTTGCCATTTCCCTCTGTCACTAGGAAAAACATCCTTTGGAAAACTTAAAGATATTTCCATGAGACTGTTGCATAGATCAATAAAGTCAGTGCATATAATATGTTCAAGGCAGGAAAATTGTATTTCTCTTTCTAAATATTCAACCTTGACATTTATTGCCTTCTTTGATATTGGCTTGTCTTATGAAGATAACTAACACAGTGTTTTCATAAAGGACTGATACAAAAGTGGAGAGTTTTGAGTAGCTTGTTAAGCTAATGAAATGAAATAATGCTAATAGTTATCTTGATTGCAGACTGCCACTATTGGTGATGAGAAGGCAGAAATGTTCAGAAATCAAGTGACTGGAAAAATAAACCTCCTTGCCCTGATAGAAATGATCTTAATGAGTGTTGGTGCAGTGATATTTATTGCTTTTACAATATCATACTGTGCATGTAGACTGAAGAATGCAAAATAAGTAAGTAAAATATATAACTATATATATGGCTTTAGTAACATTCATTTATATATTATTTGCTGTTTCATCAAAAAGGGGTTACAAGTTAGGCTGTAAATATTTCTGCACATGTCTGGCCAACTATCATTTCTGATACTTCCTTGGAAGTTTTGAAGCTTAATGAAAATTCAAACATCAATGAATCTGAGAGGAATGGGCTAAAATAGGAAATTGTCACACGATGTGTGACAAAGAATATTGCACAAAAGCTATATATGTACATCTTATTTCTAGCTAGTTAATTATATTAAAATTACAGCTAATTAACAGGTCACTAAGGAAATTTATGTAAAATTGAAGATGGTGGATATTTGGGGAGACTGGAATTTACAAGGGAAAAGAAAATAAAAAGGAAAAGTAAATAAGCTAAAAATTAATGACAAATGAAAACAATAAATGATAGAGATAAAATAAGATAAAATATGCCACTTTAAAATGAAAATAGTGTATTAATGTGAACAGGATTGTTGCATATATACATGCTATCCAAAATCACAATGTGCAACACAAATGTGTAATGTGGAAGCCCTAATGAATGATTACAATACATGAGCTTAAATTGAATATAACAGTACAAGAAAACAGAAGACAAACAATGTTTGTAACAAAATTACGTTACTCAGACTTTACAGGAAAAATCAGATAAATACAGACAGATTTGAGTTTTGGCAAAAACTATAGAGGTGTTTTAAGCCTCTGTGTTTTAGATACTACTGCACATGCCCTCTTATACATAGAGGAATGAATGCCTGAGTGTATCTTCCCTAAGCCTTTCTTTAATAATCATACATGGCATAGGTGTGACCCATAGTTTCTATCTGCCATCTTTCCAGGAACATCAAAAAATATATACAATCAAAGTAAAAGCAATACACTTGCTATGAAAAACCATAACTTAAAACAAGTCTTGTTGCTATATGTTTCCAATCCAAGTGCGGATTTTAAGTTGTCTTATGTAGAAATTATGGAGCTGCTATTGATAATTACTGAGCTTTTAGTATGTGCCAAAGTCATGGTAACGATTTTACACGAATTATCACAGCTATTCCCTAATAATATTTTATGAGTTTCCAATAAGCGAGGATTCATTAGCATCCATTGTAAATTATGGAGTCATTTCAGAAAGTCATAAATTTAAACAGAGCAAAATTGTCCATTTTCAAAGTGTGATATCAAAGTGAATGTCAAGAAAACTTAAATGGAAAATTTGGACCAATTTTTTTTTTGGATTATGAGATTTTGAGTTTGAGCCTAGGAAGGCACCTCAATCTTTCTTTCTGATTTTTGTCACTACTTACTAAAAAGAAGACAGGACAATTCTGCCTACAATCCATTTGATAAGAATGTATTCAAAATGCTAAACTAATACACTCACATCGTAACACAAAAGGATATATTGTATCACCTTTAAGACCTGTCATCAGTCTAATAATAATTAAACAAAGTAATCCAATTTATGTAATAAACAAAAAGATCATCCACTGAAAAATTAAAATATAATAAAAGTTTGTTCAAGTGGAAAAACATGCTTTTCAAAACGAAGTACAATAGTGGTAAATTTTTTTCTATATTGTTCTCTATTGAAACTACATGAACAATTTCATCAGTGCTTAATGAGCCCTGAACATCAGTTATCATGGTTTTGTACCTGGCTATATGAAGGCAAAAGACTGAAAACTTCCCAGAGTTCCTTTCTCAACATGTATTAATATACTGGTTTGCCTTAACATCTGATTGTTACAAGGAAAATTACTACTTTTTACACAATGACATATCTTTTTTTTTTTTTACAGATAGAGAAGAAAATTTTTCTATGTAGATTAATTTATTTACTAGATTTAGAAGAATCCCAGATAATAGATTTTCTTAAACAAGCCTCAGTTTTGAATATCACAATTATGCCTTTTGGAAGATTTATAGATAATTGAAAAATAAGGAGATGGATGTACTAGAGGGAATAAAGCAAAGATGGTAGAGTGAAGGTGTGGTTTTACTCAATGGATCACACAGAGAATGAGCCAACAGTCTTTTCTAAAGTAGTAGTACATACACCACTAAACGGAGGATGGTCTGAAGGGACAGCAAGGAGTGGAAATGCTTATGCAGAGCAGATTTAATGAGCGACCCTCCTTATCTGACTGTGTGCAGCTCTTGAGAGCTGAGGAGGAAACTTCCATGTTCCCTGGAATGGGAAAATAATTGCTTCATCCATGAAGTGCATCACAGAATTTTTCTCTCCAGCTTGAGAAATTGGGCTAATCACTAGAAAATATGACACCTTCAGTATACAGAATTTAAACATTACCTGTTTCATTTTTCCACAGCTTTCCAGTAAGTACTTACCTTTCTTTTCCTTTCCAGGAAGCAAATGAGTCTTTGTGCACCAGTTACATCAGGACCATTATTAATATTGACCTACAAAATGAAGATTTAATATGCTTTATTTTTGCAAAATATACCTTATAGTTGAATAACTTGTGTCACTTTTTTTTTGCACTGAGCAGTAGCACATTTCAAAGGATTATTAAAATGTCATTAAAATCCATACTTTGAACAACAACAAAAGCACCTTTTAACATTCAACATGTTCACAATGGAATGGATTTCAGTTTCTACAGATGTGGCTTGGGTACAATCCAGTATTTTTATTTCTCCACGGGATCTTCCCAACCCAGGGATTGAACCCAGGCCTCCTGCATTACAGATGGATTCTTTACCAGCTGAGCCACCAGGAAAGCCCAGCTCTTCTGGAAATCTGAGCTAATTTTCATCTTTCTGCTCAGCTGCATACAGCTTATGCTTGGAAACTTCAGAATGCTGTGCTATTACTAAGAGGTGTAAACGATAATGCAGATATTACTGTATGGAAGATCATCAAGTACACAATGTGCATTCATAGTTATTTGTTGTAATATTTCTTGCTTTCATAGTCACCCCAGAAAGACTGGTTTCAAACATTAAAAGATGATGTTTCTCAAAATTTTGTGCTTTGTGCAATTCCTGTTGTGTCACAAAACATTTACTCTAGTTTTTTATCTGATTATTCTATCTGAATTTTTATTTCCTATGAATTTCTATTTCCTTCTGAAATATTATTTCTAAATTCAACCTTAACAAGATTTTTCCTTAGCTAATTTTTGAGCCAGTTTGGGGAAAATGAAATAAAAAGATACTTGGCCATGCTTTAGAGTCGCAGGACTTAAAATCTAGATTATGAAGGATATTTCCTTTTCATTAGATGACATGTTGGTAGGAAACCCTGCTTTCCTCAGCAGGGGTTCACTACTGGTTGAGACCACAAGTCCTCCTAAAAAGGCTCCCCATAGAAAGGAAGATAGACCACATTCTTCTCTGTGTTTTAAACACAGGTTTATAGCATAAACTGTTGGTAACTAGTTTGCTTGGATAATAAAATCCAGAATAATTTAGTTTCCTCATGTTAGCTGCCAGGCTAAACCCTGAAAACCTCACACTGAGATACCACCAATTCAGAATGATATTTTGAAAATCTGAAGATACTCAAAACATATTGATGTAATGTCCTTGCATTTAATTGGGAGGGAAAAAGTAACCTCCCAATGTATGGAAATGTACGAACCAAGACATTCTCTTCAGATACTTAAAAGTCTACTCTCTTTGCATTAGGATATCTGTGGACATTCTAGTCTAAGAGAAATACAAAGGAAACTTTACTTCTTAAACTAAGTAGGACTGGATGCTGTAAAGTAGAAACTCTTCCAAAGAAGTGGATGAAAATTACATATCTACCTCATGGCAGAACTGCATAACCAATCAATAATTCATTTTTTAATTTTCATATAGAAATGCATTCTATTGTATGTAGGTACCAGGAGAATGATTTTCACTTATGTGTCTATAGGTAAATACATGCATATTCTAAACTCTATCATTCCTCACCATGTTTTCTCTAAACTCTATATATTATTTATAAAAGGAACAAGAACTCATACTCAAACATTAGTAAAATACATGAAAAATACCCAACAGAAAATATACTTCCTTTAATACATGAGACATAGATTTTTTCCATGAAAAATGGAT
Source organism: Oryx dammah (assembly GCF_014754425.2). Lineage (NCBI taxonomy): Eukaryota > Metazoa > Chordata > Mammalia > Artiodactyla > Bovidae > Oryx > Oryx dammah. The sequence continues at coordinate 40,806,677 of NW_024070202.1, read as the reverse complement.
TTGGATGTGTGTATGTTTCTGTGTGAATGTGCGTGTGCTGAGCTGGGAGTGGCATTTTTGAAAATGTATTAAACATGTGACTTGTTTGACCAAGGCAAAGTGTCAACGTACACATGGATGAATCTTCATTCTTTACTCCATAGAAAATCTGTACTATTTGGTAAAGTGGCACATTTGCATTCTAAAGTATGCTTAATCTCTATTAAACTATAGTTGTTCAAAACTGAAGTTTGAAAATGAATAGCATGTGCAAAGGAGTTAACCTAAGTTAGGAATCTATAGCATCTTAAAATGAGTGTGCACTGAAAAGAATGTGAAGAAAGAGAACAATCTACACAACTTTCAGTTTTCAGGAAAAGTAGTATAATTTAAAGGAAAAAAAGGTGTAGTGATAAGGAAAGCTGGTTATCCATGAAAATTTGTTCTTGTGAAAATCCTGGATATTTGCATTTGGAATTTTACGCATGTGTTAATCTCTCTATCATAACCCATTATCAACGTCTGAACTATACACTGACCATATTTAGAGCTGGAGTTTGTTGCAGGTGTGTTTCAACTGTCAGTTCAGAGTTTCAGGTTGAAGTTCAATATATCAGATACACTGTGGCTGCTTTCTCTTTGTCTGCCTCTTCAGGCCCATCTACAACTTTAAATAACCACTCCACTTAGATAATCACTGTCTATTACATATTTCTGCATATACAAATGGGATTACCTGTTTGCTTTTCTGAATTATTTGCAGTAAGCTTAGCTAATGAACTAATAAGGAGTTAGTGTTGAATACTGGTATCAAATACATATAGGCATACTCTGCTTTTTCCTTTCCTATCTCAAAGGCAGCTGCAGTTTTAAATATTTGTGAAAATAAAAACTCCCTCTATTAGAAAATGATTTGCTTTCCATTTATAATTTTAAATGTGCTTTACTTCAATACTGTTTGATATGCTACTATAATTGTATATTTGCTGTTCTGTCTATATACCAGTTTTGACATATTAACTCCTGTTTTCCCAACTTTCTCAGATGCTAGTAAGCTTATATGCACATATTTCAGAAATGCTCCATTCTACACTCTCAAGAAGAGAACTGTGACATAGTTAGGACAGACATAAATGTTTTAAAGTCTTGTTTTTTAACTGTGTGAAATCTGAGTCAGGTGCATTAGCATCACCTATAAACTTGCTAAAAATGCAGAATCTCAGTTGCCAACTCAGACCTACTGAATCAGAACTTGTAGTTTCAAAGGATCCCAAAGATATATATATATATATACACACACACACACATAAGAAACTGGAAGAGTCCTGATTTAAGAAAGATTGAAGCTGAATTACCTGTGTAACAGCTTTATTTGACCTGTTCATGGTAATAGTTTGATTTATCACCAGACTGACTAAAAAGATAAAGAGAGCAAAACTACAGAAGTATAATGAGATGAGGGGAAATCCAGCAGACTTTAAAATTTTCTATAAATATTTCACTACGTTTTGCCCATTGCCTGTAGAGCTTGTAAATGCTATTTCCAAATGGTGCGATTCAGTCCAGTTCGGTCATTCAGTCATGTCCGACTCTTTGTGATCCCATGGACTGCAACAGGACATGCCTCCCTGTCCATCAGTGAGTCAGTGATGCCATCCAACCATCACATCCTCTGTCATCCCCTTCTCCTCCTGCCTTCAGTCTTCCCAGCATCAGGGTCTTTTCAAATGAGTCAGCTTTTCACATCAGGTGGCCAAAGTATTGGAGTTTCAGCTTCAGCATCAGTCCTTCCAATGAACACCCAGGGCTGATCTCCTTTAGGATGGACTGGTTGGATCTCCTTGCAGTCCAAGGGACTCTCAAGAGTCTTCTCCAACACCACAGTTCAAAAGCATCAGTTATTCAGTGCTCAGCTTTCTTTATAGTCCAAAACTCACATCCATACCTGATTACTGGAAGAACTGTAGCCTTGACGAGACAGACCTTTGCTGGCAAAGTAATGTCTACTTTTTAATATGCTGGCTAGGTTGGTCATAACTTTCTTTCCAAGGCGTAAACATCTTTTAATTTCATGGCTGCAGTCACCATCTGCAGTGATTTTGGAGCCCCAAAAATAAAGTCTGTCAGTGTCTCCACTGTTTCCCCATCTACTTGCCATGAAGTGATGGGACCAGATGCCATGATCTTCATTTTCTGAATGTTGAGCTTTAAGCCAACTTTGTCACTCTCCTCTTTCACTTTCAAGAGGCTTTTTAGCTCCTCTTCACTTTCTGCCATAAGGGTGGTGTCATCTGCATATCTGAGGTTACTGATATTTCTCCTGGCAATCTTGATTCCAGCTTGTGCTTCATCTAGCCCAGTGTTTCTCATGATGTACTCTGCATATAAGTTAACTAGCAGGGTGACAATATACAGCCTTGACGTACTCCTTTTCCTATTTGGAACCAGTCTATTGTCAGCTGTTATGTTCAGCTCTGTTGCTTCCTGACCTGCATACAGATTTCTCAAGAGGCAGGTTAGGTGGTCTGGTATTCCCATCTCTTGAAGAATTTTCCATGGTTTATTGTGATCCACATAGTCAAAGGCTTTGGCATGGTTAATAAAGCAGAAATAGATGTTTTTCTGGAACTCTCTTCCTTTTTCCATGATCCAGTGGATGTTAGCAATTTGATCTCTGGTTCTTCTTCCTTTTCTAAAACCAGCTTGAACATCTAGAAGTTCATGGTTCATGTACTGCTGAAGCCTGGCTTGGAGAATTTTGAGCATTACTTTACTAGCATGTGAGATCAGTACAATTGTGAAGTAGAGCATTCTTTGAGCATATTCAGATGGTAACAGGAATTTAGAGGTTCTATATGGCAGAGTAGAGGGTGAGGTGGCAGTAACTTTGTACTCTCAAGATTTCTGAAATGTGTTATTGCTTTGCTTTACAATATACATGACAAATATCCATGTTTACTGTATGTAAAGTAGGAGATAGGTCACGGGTAGGGCAGAGATACTAAACTCTGGAGATACTCACCAGAGTTTATCTGAGATGGAAATTATGCATTGGAATAAAGGCACTCTTGAGGAGCCTGGAGTTTTATATATCACATAAACTATAAGGAATATATTAATAGCCACAGAGCTTTAGCCCAACCCTAAAGCTGCCAGAACTTACACAGACCTGGGATATAGACTCTTGGAGGGCTCAAACAGAACCTTGCGTACACCAGGACCCAGGAGAAAGGAGCAGTGACCCCACAAGAGCCTGACCTAGACTTGCCCATAAGTGTCCAGGAATCTCCAGTGGAGGTGTGGGTTGGCAGTGGCCTGCTGCACGGTTGGGGGCACTGAGTGTAGCAGTGCCTGCATGGGACCTTTTGAAGGAGGTCCCCATTATCTTCAATACCTCCACCATAGTTTGGCTCCAGGTAAATAACAGGGAGGGAAAACAGCCCCACCTATCAAAGGAAAATTGGATTAAAGATTTACTGAGCATGGTCCTGCCCATAGGAACAAGACTCAGTTTCCCCCTCAGTCAGTCTCTCCCATTAGGAAGCTTCCATAAGCCTCTTATCCTTCTCCACTGGGGGCGCAGACAGAATGAAAACCAAAATCACAGAAAACTAACCAATCTGATCACGTGGACCACAACTTTGTCTAACTCAATGAAATTACGAGCCATGTTGTGTAGGACCACCCAAGATGGATGGGTCATAGTGGAGAGTTATGACAGAAGGTGGTCCACTGGAGAAGGGAATGGCAGACCACTTCAGTATTCTTGCCTTGAGAACCCATGAATAGTAGGAAAAGGCAAAAAGATAGGACACTGAAAGATGGACTCCCCAGATCAGTAGGTGCCCAACATGCTACTAGAGAAGAGTAGACAAATAACTCCAGAAAGAATGAAGTGACGGAACCAAAGCAAAAACAACAGCCAGTTGTGGATGTGACTGGCGATGGAAGTAAAGTCCAATGCTGTAAAGAGAAATATTGCATAGGAACCTGGAATGTTGGGTCCATGAATCAAAGCAAATTGGAAGTGGTCAAACAGGAGATGGCAAGAGTGAACGTCAACATTTTAGGATCAGTGAAATAAAATGGACTGGAATGGGTGAATTTAACTAATATAACCATTATATCTACTATTGGAGGCAAGAATCCTTTAGAAGAAATGGAGTAGTCATCATAGTCAACAAAAGTCAACAACATAGTCCAAAATGCAGTACTTGGATGCAATTTCAAAAACGACAGAATGATCTCTGTTCATTTCCAAGGCAAACCATTCAGTATCACAGTAATCCAAGTCTATGCCCGAACCAGTAATGCTGAAGAAGCTGAAGTTGAATGGCTCCATGAAGAACTACAAGACCTTCTAGAACTAACACCCAAAAAAGATGTCCTTTTCATTATAGGGGACTGGATTGCAAAAGTATGAAGTCAAGAAATACCTTGAGTAATAGGCAAATTTTGCTTTGGAGTACAGAATGAAGCAGGGCAAAGGCTAATAGAGTTTTGCAAAGAGAATGCACTGGTCATCCTCTTCCAACAACACAAGAGATGACTCTACAACATGAGCATCACCAGATAGTCAATACTGAAATCAGAGTGATTATATTCTTTGCAGCCAAAGATAGAGAAGTTCTACACAGTCAGCAAAAACAAGACTGGGAGCTGACTATGGCTCAGATCATGAACTCCTTATTGCCAAATTCAGACTTAAATTGAAGAAAGTAGGGAAAACTGCTAGACCATTCAGGTATGACCTAAATCGAATCCCTTACAATTATACAGTAGAAGTGAGAAATAGATTCAATGGATTAGCTCTGATAGACAGAGTGCCTGAAGAACTATGGATGGAGGTTTGTGACACTGTACAGGAGGCAGGGATCAAGACCATCCCCAAGGAAAAGAAATGCAAAAGGGCAAAATGATTGTCTGAGGAGGCCTTACAAATAGCTGTGAAAAGAAGAGAGGAGAAAGGCAAAGGAGAAAAGGAAAGATATACCCATTTGAATGCAGAGGTCCAAAGAATAGCAAGGAGAGATAAGAAAGCCTTCTTCAGGGATCAATGCAAAGAAATAGAGGAAAACAACAGAATGGGAAAGACTAGAGATCTCTTCAAGAAAATTAGAGATACCAAGGGAACATTTTGTGCAAAGATGGGCTCAATAAAGGACAGAAATGGTAGGGACCTAACAGAAGCAGAAGATATTAAGAAGAGGTGGAGAGAATACACAGTAGAACTATACAAAAATGATCTTCATGACCATATGATCACTCACCTAGAGGCAGACATCCTGGATGTGAAGTCAAGAGGGCCTTAGGAAGCATCACTGCAAACAAAGCTATTGCAGGTGATGGAATTCCAGTTGAGCTATTTCAAATCCTAAAAGATGATGCTGTGAAAGTGCTGCACTCAATATGCAGCAAATTAGGAAAACTCAGCAGTGGCCACAGAACTGGAAAAGGTCAGTTTTCATTCCAGTCCCAAAAAAGGCAATGCCAAAGAAGTTCAAACTACCGTACAACTGCACTCATCTCAAAAGTAATGCTCAAAATTCTCCAAGCCAGGCTTCAACAGCACATGAACCGTGAACTTCCAGATGTTCAAGCTTGATTTAGAAAAGGCAGAGGAATTAGAGATTAAATTGCCAACATCCATTGGATAATTGAAAAAGTAAGACAATTCCAGAAAAACATCTACTTTATTGACTACACCAAAGCCTTTGACTGTGTGGATCACAACAAATTGTGGAAAATTCTTCAAGAGATGGGAATACCAGACCAACTGACCTGCCCCTTGAGAAATCTGTATGCAGGTCAGGAAGCAAAAGTTAGAACTGGACATGGAACAGCAGACTGGTTCCAAATAGGAAAAGGAGTGCATTATGTCAAGGCTGTATATTGTCACCCTGCTTTTTAACTTATACGCAGAGTACATCATGAGAACTGCTGGGATGGATCAGGCACAAGCTGGAATCAAGATTGCTGGGAGAAACAGCAATGACCTCAGATATAGTGAAGAACTAAAGAGCCTCTTGATGAAAGTGAAAGAGAAGAATGAAAAAATTGGCTTAAAACTCAACATTTAGAAAACTAAATCATGGCATCTGGTCCCATCATTTCATGGCAAATACATGAGGAAACAGTGGAGACAGTGTCAGACTTTATTTTTTGGGGCTCCATAATCACTGCAGATGGTGACTTCAGCCATGAAATTAAAAGATGCTTGCTCCTTGGAAGGAAAGTTATGACCAACCTAGCCAGCATATTAAAAAGCAGAGACGTTACTTTGCCAACAAAGGTCCATCTAGTCAAAGCTATGGTTTTTCCTGTGGTCATGTATGGATGTGAGTTTTGGACTATAAAGAAAGCTGAGCGCCGAAGAATTGATGCTTTTGAACTGTGGTGTTGGAGAAGATTCTTGAGGGTCCCTTGGACAGCAAGGAGATCCAACCAGTCCATTAAAGGAAATCAGTCCTGAATATTCATTGGAAAGACTGATGCTGAAGCTGAAACTCCAGTACTTAGGCCACCTGATGTAAGAACTGACTCATTGGAAAAGACCCTGATGCTTGGAAAGATTGAAGGCAGAGGAGAAAGGGACGACAGAGGATGAGATGGTTGGATGGCATCACCGACTCAATGGAAATGAGTCTGAGTAAACTCTAGGAGTTGGCGATGAACAGGGTGGTGTGTCGTGCTGCAGTCCATGGGGTCGCAAAGAGTCAGACACTACTGAGTGACTGGACTGAACTGAACTGAACAGAACTTTACTCTGGGTAAAACAGTAGGCTGAATTGCTTGCATAGAAAATGTCTGGAGAGGAAGAAGTATTAGAGGCAAGAGAGGAGAATACAAAGACAAGGGCTTATTTCTAGGGAAGAAAGAGCACCTATACAGTAATAGAAGCATAAATAAGGCTAGTGCAGAGGAGAGAACCGAGCTTGGACCTACCTAGGCTCATAGAGCCACAGTTACAGCTACTGTTCCACTACTGCTAATACTACATTCATTCTACACAGTTGAGGACTATGTTTTATTATGGAAAGACAGGCCTACATGAATGATTGGAAATACGTAGTTGGTATAACTCCACGTCCTAAGTATTAAAGAGCAGAATTTAATTGCTTAAGAATTTAAGACTTCTTAAAATGGAAATTTGGATTGTGATAAATTATTAAATATTTTCACTTTCTGATAGAGATCAGGGAGCAGCATTCTAAAACTTTTCTTTATTTCTGAAACTTTTTTGAAATATTAACATCTGTTATGTTGTATATTTTCCACAGATATCTTAACAACCCTTTTAAACTGAAGGCCCCATAAGATTGTGAAACCTATCTGTATTAGCAGTTAACTTCCTTCTGCTTGTCCCCGTTCCCTTCCCACCCTAGCCCTGCCACCAGCACGTGAGCAGCATGTTTAGAGAAGTACAAGGTCGGGAATCAGTGGAGTAATCAACTGAACAGACAGCTGAGTGACAAGGATTCAGAAATTTTTCTACAAATAATTTCTTGCTGAAATTTGTTATTTTGCTTCATTATTTATGTTATCAGAATATTTAACTCTGGTTCCAGCTGAAGCTGGCAACACAGGAAATTCCTGAACTCACCTTCTCCTACAGACATTTCGAACCTACAGCAATGTAAAGAACAATTTTCTCCGAAAAAACTAAAAACTAGCTGAGCAAGTTTTCCGACACATAGAACAAATGAGAAAAACTCCATATCAGGGCAGGTAGAAGAGGCTGCAAAACAATCCTGCCATTGTCAAGAAATGGTCAAGGTTAAATCTAACCTGGAACATCCCCCTAAGGAGGAAAAAGTCTAAGCCCCACATCAGGCATACTAACATTTAGTAACTGCCCTTGAGAGATGAGCACACAATACAACTAGATCTGAAAGCCAATGTTTCTCTCATCCACGAGGAACTAGAAAATGAAAAAAATGAGGTTCAAAGTTAGCAGAAAGAAAGAAATAAAAATAGAGCATAAATAAATAGGGACTAAAAGACAGTAGGTAAGATCAGCAAACCTGAAAGCTGATTCTATGAAAATATAAACAAAACAAAAAAACCTTGGCTACATGCACCAAAACAAATTCAAATAAATGAAAGAATTCAGATAAAATCACAAGTGAAAGAAGAAATATTACAACTGATATCACAGAAAAACAAAGGTTAATTAATTACTATTAAACAGCTTGAATTAAAAAATCTAAAACCTTTCACCAAACAAAAGTTCAGGATCTGACAACTTCATCAGTGATTTCTATGAAACGTTCAAACAAGAATTGATATAAATTCTTCTCAACTCGTCCCAAAAACAGAAGAGGAAACATGCCAAACTCATATTACAAGTCCAGCAAAACTATCGTACCAACATCACATACGAAAGTCACAAGAAAATTATAGAATAATATCCCTGGTAGACACAGATGAAAAATTCTCAACAGAATATTAACAAGGCAAATTCAACAACACGTTAAAATGCTTATACACTGTGATCATGTGGAACTTATTTCAAGGACACAAGGATTGTTCAACATGTACAAATCATTCCATGTTATATACCACATTAACAAAATGAAAAATAAAAATCATGATTATCTCAATAGATACACAAAAAGCATTTGATAAAATTCAACACTTATTTATGATTAAAAACTTCCAACAGAACTACAGGAAACGTACCTCAACATAATAAAGGCCATTTATGACAAACCCACAGCTAACATCATATTCCATGGTGAAAAGCTGAAAAACTTTCTTCTAAGATCAGTAACAAGACAAAGGTGACCACTCACAATTTTTATTCCACATAGTACTGGAAGTCTGAGCTGCATCCATCAGATAAGAAAAAGAAATGAAAGATATCTAAATTTGAAAGGAAGAGGTAAAACTGTCTCTGCAGATGACTTGATATTATATGCAAAAAGTCCTAAAGATTCTATCAAAAAAGAAAGAAAAAAGAGAAACACAGTTAGAACTAGTAAAAAAAAAAATTCCATCAAGTAGCATGATACAAAACCAAAGTACGAAAATGTTGCCTTTCTATACACTAATAATAAACTCTCAGACACAAAACAATCCTATTTGCAATTTGTTCAAGATGAACCGTGCACATAGGAATAACGTAACTGAGGTGGTGAAAGATGAATTCCTTCTCCTAAATTCTGCACACTAAAAAATAAAATGATGAAATAAATAAGTCACAAAGATCTTCCATGATCATGAATTGAAAGAATTAATATTGTTAAAATGTTCATACTACTCAGCAAACTACAGATTCAATGCAATCTCTATCAAAATTCCAATGGCATTTTTCACATAAATAGAGCAAATCATCCTAAAACCCCCACCAAACTATAAAAGACTCTGAAATAGCTAAAGGAATTTTGAGGAGGAAGAACAATACTGGAGGCATCATACTTACTGATTCCAAACTGTATTATACCGTAAACAAAACAGGATGTTATTGGCATAAAAAGACACATATTAATGGAAAAGAACAGTGAGAGGAGCAATAAACCTATGTGTATATGATAAATTAATTTACAACAAAGTAGTGGAGAATATATAACAGTGAAAGAACAGTCTCTTCAATAAATGTTGCTACAAAAACTGGAGAGTCACATGCAAATGAATGAAACTAGACCACAATCTTACACCATACAGAAACATTAACTCAAAAGGCATTAAAGCCTTGAACATTAAGCCTCAAAACATACAACTTTTGGAATAAAACATATTCAGTAAGTTTCTTGATATTAACCTTGGTGAAAATTTTTTAAGTTTTACAACAAAAGCAGAAACAAATATATAGAACTATATCAAAATTGAAAGCTTCTGCAGAGCAAAGGAAAACAATAAAAAGGCAAAATGTGAAGTAGAAGAAAATACATGCAAATCATATATACAACAAGGGATTAATATGAAAAATATATAAAGAACAAAGAACTCAAACTGAATAGCTTTAAAAATTTGATTAAAATTTTGGCAGGTACGAACAAACATTTTCAAAGAAGACATATGAATGGCCTAACAGGTACGTGTAAAGATATTCAATATCACTAATCATCAGGTGAAAGTAAATAAAAACCACAATGAGATCTCACTGCTGCACACTTTGTTAGAATGACTGTCATCAAAAGTAAAGTAAAAACAACTTCTGGCAAAGATATGGAGAAAAGGAAACTTTTGTGTACTGTTGTTGAGAATATACCTACCATGGAACAACATGGAATAATGGACTGGATCAAAATTGGGAAAGGAGTATGTCAAGGCTGTGTATTTTCACCCTGCTTATTTAAGTTACATGCAGAGTACATCATGTGAAACGCCAGGCTAGATGAAGCTCAAGCTGGAATCAAGACTGCCTGGAGAAATATCAATAACCTCAGATACGCAGATGATATCACCCTAATGGCAGAAAGCAAAGAGGAACTAAAGAGCCTCTTGATGGAGGTAAAAAGAGGAGTGAAAAAAGCTAGCTTAAAACTCAGCAGTCAAAAAAAAATTAAGATCATGACATATGGTCCCATCACTTCATGGCAAACAGAGGGGGAGAAAATGCAAGCAGTGACAGATTTTATTTTCTTGAGCTCCAAAATCACTGTGGACAGTGACTGCAGCCATGAATTAAAAGGCGCTTGCTTCTTGGATGAAAAGTTATGACAAACCTAGACAGCAGAGAACTCACTTTGTTAATAAAGGTCTGTATAATCAAAGCTAGGGCTTTTCCAGTAGTTGTTTATGAATGTGAGAATTGGACCATAAGGATGGCTGAGCACCCAAGAATTCATGCTTTTGAACTGTAGTGCTAGAGAAGACTTGAGAGTCCCTTGGACAACAAGGAGATCAAAACCAGTTGATCCTAAAGGAAATTAACTGTGAATATTCATTGGAAGGACTGATGCTGAAGCTGAAGTTCCAATTCTTTGGCCACCTGATGTGAAGAGCTGACTCACTGGAAAAGAACCTGATGTTGGGAAAGACTGATGGCAGCAGGAAAAGGGGGCAACAGAGGATGAAATGACTGAATGGTATCATAACTCAATGGACATGAGTTTGACTAAACTCCAGGGGATAGTGAAAGACAGGGAAGCCTGACATGCTGCAGTCCATACGGTCGCAAAGAGTTGGACATGACTGAGCGCCTGAACAACAGCCAAGATGGAAAACAGGTGGAGGTTTCTCAAAAAACTAAAAATGCAGTAAGATCAAGCAATTGCACTCCTGGGTATTAAAAGAAAACAAGAACCTTGATTTTGAAAGATTTCTACATTCCCAATATTGCTGCAGGATTACTAACAATAGCCAAGATCAATCAATCAATCAACTGATCAATTGATTTATCTATCTAGAACAGACTATCATACAGCCATAAAAGGTAAAATCTTGACCTTCATGACACCATGGATGGTCCTTGAGGACCATAAGTAAAATAAGTCAAACAGAAAAAGACAAACACAGTATGATTTCATTTATATGTGGAATACAAAAGAAAAAAGTCAAGCTCAGATATACAGAAAACAAATTGCTGGTTGCCAGAGACAAGCAGTGGGGGTAGATGAGTCAGCAAAATATGTCAAAATGATACAAACTTCCAGTAATTAAGTCCTTGGTATATATTGTACAATATGACAACTCAGTAAATAATCTTGTATTGCACATTAGAAAGCTGCTAAGACAGTAAACCTTAAGTGTTTATCACAAGAATTAGGAACTGTAACTATTTACAGTGATAGTTGCTACCTAGACTTATTTTTATGATTATTTCACAGTGCATATAAACCAAATCTTTGCTGTACACCTGAAACTAAGGTAATGTTATACTGTCAGCCCTAGGTATCTGCACAGGATTGGTCCAGGACCTCCATGAATACCAAAATACAAGGAGGCTCAAGTTCCTTACATAAAATGGCATAGTGCAATTGGTCCTCCCTATCTGCCATTCGCATCTGCAGATTCAACCAAGCATCTGCCCTTCACATCTCCAGATTCAACCACACACAAACTGAATTCCAAGTTTGGTAAAACCTGCATTTAGGGGACCCAAGGATATGAAGACATGGCTGTGTGTCAACTGTACAATATTCTTAAGTGTATTTACCTCAGCTACGACAGAATAAATAACAAGGACATGAAACGAAGTGTGGAAGTTAAAGTGACTCGTTAGATATCAGGTAGAGCGCTTGTTAGGACTTCCCAGATGGTGCTAGTGGTGACAAACCCGCCTGTCAATGCAGGAGGTATAAGAGGTGTGGGTTTGATCCCTGGGTTGGGAAGATCCTCTGGAGGAGGAAATGGCAACTCACTCCAGTATTCTTGCCTAGAGAATCCCGTATAGTCCATAGGGTTGTAAAGAGTCAGACATGACTAAAGTGACTTCAAAACTCCTTTGCTCTCTTCTCATATATTATTTATGTTTATTGGACAATAACATTTTATTTTGCTTTTCTTTTTATGGTAAACATTTGCAAACTTGGGCTTTTAATATTTTTAAAAAAATCTTCAATTTAGTTTTTATTATTTTGTGAAAACATTTTTTCTATTGTGAATAAATTTAAAATTCCTATAACCTCCTTTCTCTAAATGTGATGGATAGAAATTTGGTTTTGGTGCCGGGAATTTGAATTCAAGGCCTACCACTTACTTTGGTAGGTAAGGCCTACCACTTTCATGACCTTGCAAAAATTAATTAAGCCCAGTGTGTTAGTTCCCTTACATGTAAAATAAAAATTCTGATACCTAAACCATAGAGTATCTTTGATTAATTTAATAATGTATGTCAAGTGTTTTCCACAGTGAATGAAACAGAGTAAGTAAATGCTAATTAAGACCCTGTAACTTTGGTGCCCACTTGCTCAGTCATGTCTGACTCTCTGTGACCCCGTGGACTGTAGCCGGCCAGGCTCCTCTGTCCATGGAATTTACCAGGCAAGAATACTGGAGTGGGGTGCCATTCCCTAGTCCAGGGGATCTTCCTGACCCAGGGATCGAACCTGGGTCTCTTGCATCTCATGCATTGGCAGGCAGATTCTTCACCACTGCACACCCTGGAAAGCTGTAACCTTGGTAGGTAGTAAATGTGAGTTGATTGTCAGGTAACTCATATTTCTCTTCTGTCAAAATTGTAGCCCTGGAAAAACTACTCAAATTATCTGACTTATGCAAAGAGTTGGAAGTTTATTATTACTGCCTTATTCTTATATATAGTACATCTTGGATTTGAAGTTAGCCTAGTTACAAGCTAATAAGTTGGTCTAAACTGTATATGGATGTTGGCAGAAGACACATGGTACTCCTGGGACAAAGACAAAAAGTCTTGTTACAGCTATAAAAACCAATAAATATCAGCCTACTTGCTGTCACATCCTTGGACCTTATGTCTCACAGGGGAGATATAACAGGGTCAAATGGATGCCGTGCACATAGTTAGACTGTACTGCAGCTCGTGAAGCCTAAATTTCACAGCAAGCAGTAAGCAATACCTCTGACGGTTTGGGGGCAGGAGTAAGACATTATCTCATTCTTGCAGGTTCACCACTGAAAAGATAAGCCCAAGAAAAGGCCCATGTATGAGGAGTTAGGGCCTTTCCTTCTGGCATGCCAGCAGAATATGCAGCAAACCTAAGCCCAACAGCTACTATTTCCTTTAGTTGCATACCCTACCCAGCCATGTGTGACAGGTTATTATTTTTATTCTTTTTAGCTCTATGATAAAAAATTTGATAAACTTCTGGTTAGTGATATTAAACTGATTTCTTCTTGGAATATTTTTCAAGTTCTCAATGTGCTATAAATTTCCAAGAAGAATTTACTGTTCAGCATTTCCCTAAGTTTTATGACCATGAGTTTCTTCCACTTAAGAATACCAATTGCAGTTTTTCAAAAGTACTGTTGGCTGCTGCTATTTTGCTTGCCTCTATTTACTGACCTTTTAACAAAAATCACTGTAATACACTTAATCTATCCATGAATATAATATTCTTTGGTCTAGTATTTTTCTGGTGGCAACTTTAGGATTTTCTATCTACAGTATCATGTCCATCCACATCAATGAATTTGGTAAAATTACAGTTTACAAAACTAATATACAGAAATTTGTTGCATTTCTCTACAGTAACAACAAAATAACAGAAAGGTAAATTAAGGAAATAATCCTATTTACCATAACATCACAAAGAACAAATGTCTACAAATAAATGTAGCTAAAGAGGCAAAAGACCTGCATTTGGAAAACAATACAACTCTGATGAAACAAACTGAAGATGACACAACCAGAAAGATATCCCTTGTTCTTTAACTGAAAGAATTAATATTGTTAAAATGACTGTACTCTCCAAGGCAGTCTGGAGATTCACTACAATCCCTATCAAATTATCAATGGTATTTTCCACAGAAACAGTAATTTAAACAAAAATTGTATGGAAATACAAAAAGACCCCAAAATAGCAAAAGCACTCTTGAGAAAGAAGAATAGAGATGGAAGAGTCAGACTCTCTGACTTTCAATTCAGTTCAGTTCAGTCGCTCAGTCGTGTCTGACTCTTTGTGACCCCAAGAATTGCAGCACGCCAGGCCTCCCTGTTCATTACCAACTTCCAGAGTTTACTCAGACTCATGTCCATCGAGTCAGTAATGCCATCCAACCATCTCCTCCTCTGTCGTCCCCTTCTCCTCCTGCCCCCAATCCCTCCCAGCATCAGAGTCTTTTCCAATGAGTCAACTCTTTGGACAATACTAAAAACCTATAGTCATCAAAACAGTATGGTATTGGCACAAAAACAGATACTTAGATCAATGAAATAGAATACAAAGCCCAGTAAGAAACCCATCCAATTAATGATAAATTAATCTACAAAAAATGTGGTAAGAATATACAATGAAGAAAAGATCATCTCTATAACAAACGGTACTGGGAAAACTGGACAGCTATGTATAAAATAATGAAATTAAAACACTTTTTAACATCATATACAAAAATAAAGTCAAAATGCCTTAAGACCTAAATATAATACTGGGTTCTATGAAACTCCTACAGGAAAACATAGGCAGAATATTGTGACATAAATCACAGCAACACCTTTTAGATACAATTCCTAGACTAATGGAAATAAAAACCAAAATAACAATTGTGATCTTATTAAACGTAAAATTTGTTGCACAGCAAAATAAACCATAAACAAAACAAAAAGACAATCTATGAATGGGAGAATATATATTGAAATGATGTAACTGACATGGGATTAATTTCCAAAATACACAAACAGCTCATGCAATTCAATATCAAAAAACAAAACCAAACACCCAATCAAAAAATGAGCATATCTAAATAGACAGTTTTCCAAAGAGGACAAATAGATGGCCAACAGGCAGATGAAAAGATGCTCAATATCACTAATTTTCAGAGAAATGCAAACCAAAACTTTAGTGAGGTATCAGCTCATACCAGTTAGAATGTCCATCATCAAAAATAATAAATGCTGAATAAGGTGTGGATAAAAATTCCTACACTGTTGGTGGAAATGTAAATTAATGCAGCCACTGTGGAGAACAACATGGAGTTTCCTTAAAAGAAAAAATATATTGTCATATATCCAGTGACCCCATTGCTGGGGTTATACCCAGAGAAAACTATAATTAAAAAGACCCAAGCATCCTAATATTCTTAGCAGGATTATTTACAATAACCAAGACATGTAAGCCACCTAAATGTTCATCAACATATGAATGCATAAAGAACATGTGGTATAAAATCATAATGGAGTATTACTCAGACATAAAAAGAATGAAATAATGCCATTTGCAGCAACATAGATGGACCAAGAGATTATAATACTAAGTAAGTCAGACAAGAGAAAGACGAGCTTCACCTGACATTGCTTATGTGTGAAATATGAAAAATTGATACAAATTAACTTATTTGCAAAACTGAAATGGACTTACAGACTCAGAAAACAAATTTATGGTTTCCAAAGGGAAAGGGACAAATTAGGAATTTGGGATTAAAACATATACACTACTATAAATAAAATAGATAACCATAGGGACCTACAATATAGCACAGGGAACTATACTCAGTATCTTGTAAAAATATAAAATGGACAAGAATCTAAAAAAGAATATATATATAAATATATTCTTTATCATTGTGTGCATAATCCAACCATGGTTTAACTACACAATGAAACAGCACTCAGCAAAGAAAGAAAATGCTGATACACCCAACAACATGGGTACACTTCAAATGTGTTGTGCTAAGTGAAAAATCTCATTTTCAAAAGGCCATATATTGTATGACAATATCCACTTGTATGACATTCTCAGTTCACTTCAGTTCAGTTGCTCAGTCATGTCCAACTCATTGCAGCCCCATGGACTGCAGGACGCCAGGCTTCCCTGTCCATCACCAACTCCTGGAGCTTACTCAAATTCATGTCCATCGAGTTGGTGATGCTATCCAACCATCTCATCCTCTGTCATTCCTTTCTCCTCCCACCTTCAATCTTTCCCAGGATCAGGGTCTTTTCCAATGAGTCAGTTCTTCACATCAGGTGGCCAAAATATTGGAGTTTCAGCATCAGTTCTTCCAATGAATATTCAGGACTGAAAGTTATGACCAACCTAGACAGCATATTAAAAAGTGGAGACATTACTTTGCCAACAAAGGTCCATCTAGTCAAAGCTATGGTTTTCCCAGTAGTCATGTATGGATGTGAGTTTTAGACTATAAAGAAAGCTGAGTGCTGAAGAATTGATGCTTTTGAACTGTGGTGTTGGAGAAGACTCTTGAGAGTCCCTTGGACTGCAAGGAGATCCAACCAGTTCATCCTAAAGGAAATCAGTCCTGTACATGCATTGGAAGGACTGATGCTGAAGCTGAAACTCCGGTACTTTGGCCACCTGATGTGATGAACTGACTCATTGGAAAAGACCCTGATGCTCGGATCGGAAAGACTGAAAGTGGGAGGAAAAGGGACAACAGAAGATGAGATGGTTGGATGGCATCACTGACTCAATGAACATGAGTTTGGGTGGACTCTGAGAGTTGGTCATGGACAGGGAGGCCTGGCATGCTGCAGTCCATGGGGTCGCAGAGAGTCGGACATGACTGAGTGACTGAACTGAACTAAACTGATTTCCTTTTGGATGGACTGGTTGGATCTCCTCTCAGTCTAAGGGATTCTCAAGAGTTTCCTCCAATTCTTCAGCACTCAGCTTTCTTTGTAGTCCAACTCTCACATCCATACATGACCACTGGAAAAACCACAGCTTTGACTAGATGGACCTTTGTTGGCAAAGTAATGTCTGCTTTTCAATATGCTGTCTGGGTTGGCCACAACTTTTCTTCCAAGCAGCAAGCGTCTTTTGGTGTCATGTCTGCAGTCATCATCTGTAGTCACTTTGGAGCCCCCCCCAAATGAAGTCTGTCACTGTTTCCATTGTTTCTCATCTACTTGCTATGAAGTGATGGGACCGGATGCCATGATCTTAGTTTTCTGAATGTTAAGTTTTAAGCCAACTTTTTCACTCTCCTCTTACACTTTCATCAAGAGGCTCTTTAGTTACCATATGACATTCTACAAAAGGAAAAAAATGCAAGGCACAGAGAACTGATCAGTCATTTACCAGGTTAGCACTGGGGCAAGTGGGTGGCTGATGGTACAAGGAAATTACACTGGTGCTGCCGATTTTCTGCACACTGTTTGCAGAGAAGGTTACAAGAACCTTTTCTATGAATGCTTAAAAATGCATCAAACTGTATAACAAAGTAAGATATTTTAATTGTATGTAAATGTAAAATGTTTTAAGTCCCATCAGAAAAACATAAAATATTAAAAAATATTTTGGGTAGTAACTTACAGAATTCCAATATGGGAAAGTCAAAACAGAGAAACATTAAGTACTTCTTTTCCATATTTTATTTTTGCATATTTCATATATTTTAGAAGCTCCAGAAAGTGGGTACAATATAAGGAAGATAAAGAAGTTACATGTTGGCTCAAAAAAGAAGCCTCTTTACTCCAAAGTCACTGGATGCAAATTACTGAGGATAACCCTCAACTTCATTTGGCAGCAGTGAAGCTCCAAATGGGAACAGTCAGAGAAGGTGCCTAAAGCACCAGAAACTTGTCAATCAAGACAAAAATTTCCTTTACATATAAAAATTTTGAAGCAAGTGATCAAAGTGAAGTACAAGGTGCAACACACAAAAACATGAACTGCATTCACACAAGTTTGCATGTATATACAAGGATGTACTTGAGTGTTAGTTTACATATGGATGTGTATAAAGATTGAAGTGAAGTGAAGGTATCAGTCGCTCAGTCGTGTCCAACTCTTTGCGACCCAATGGACTGTAGCCCTCCAGGTCCTCTGTCCATGGGATTTTCCAGGCAAGAATACTGGAGTGGGTTGCCATTCCCTTTTCCAGGGGATCTTCCTGACCCAGGGATCGAACCCATCTCCTGCACTGCCGGCAGATTCTTTACCATCTGAGCCACCAGGGAAGTCTTGTATAAATACTAGATCAGAAAAATGACTTCTCCCCCTCTTCTCTTATAGAGTTAAGTCAGCTTTGCAAAAGTTCAAGAGAAGTTTAGGTCTGCCAACACTTTCAGCAAGCCCAGTAAATTTACATACTGATCTGGCCCTGCCCACATGAGAACTATCTACATATAAAGAAGTGCTGCCTCTTTAATCTGTCTTTTACACACAGCTCTAAACATGGCTTCTATGAAACATTTGGGTAAGTTTATTTTATATCTTTACTGCAGTACATTTACTTTCATCTTATGGTTTGATTCATTAAACTATATGGTTTAACTCTAAATTTTAATGACACTGATATTCTACATTTTATCTATAAGGGTGTCCTTTGAATTTTCTTTTAAAGATGATATCAGAAACCTCTATTTTAATCACTCAGGCTTTCACTGGCATTATCATATCTTGCTTTGTCTTTTGTATTCAATTTTTTCTTTCTAAATTTTGCACATTTGTGTTTATTTTTAATCCCTGCAGATAAAGTCCCTCTTCGCCATATAAAGCAGATATAACCTGCCACTGGTTTAATATTTCTATAAATGAAAAAGGCAATGGTTAAAAAATAGAAGTTCTTTTATGCATATACACAGACACACAGTCATCTGTGTTATGTATGTGCATAAATATGTGTGAGTAAATCTCCATGATTAGTTACCCCAAGGATTAAAGTGATAAAGTATATTTTTACCTTATGGTCTTACATTGGTAACTAATATTTTGAGATACTTCACAGTGTATGTATACAATGTATGTGTTACAGGTCTTTAGAATGAATTTTGTTTTAATCTTAAAATAATTCTATTACTTGCCACTTAAAGAATATTGTCATTGTTTATTCAGTGTTTGCTGTATTTATTTTCTTTTCTAATAATAGCATATTTAAAATTGTTATTCAATCTATACAAAGGTCTTGAAAAGAATATGTAAGCCTAGATCCTGATCAAGAACTCATTTATATGTATGTGTGTATATGTATATATTTTTTTCTTTCCAAAAAGGTATAGGCTTCTCAGTCAGTATATCTGGGTTTTAAGCCTTGTTTTGGCACATATTAGCTGTGTGACCTCAACTAGTTGTCTAAAGAACATAGTAAGGTGATATGATAGGTCAATGAGATAACATATGGAGATATTTATGGATAAATATATGGATAGATGTGAGACACTTATTTGGACAACTGGCAGGTAGTAAGTCTCCAATATAAATCAATGCTATTACTGTATCATCATTATAATTTATAGATATTTGCTTACACATACAACCTAGAATTGCAATGCGTATGATATTAAAATTATTTTCATTTGCTGAACTGTAAAGAAGCGAATCTCTACAAATTTTTACAGCCACATAGAATCCACATATAGCTTCACATTTTAAAATTTAGATCTACCATATGATTTGATCTTCAGTTTAAGGATTAGGCAGCCAGTATAGTTATTCTCTTTGACAAGAAAGGAAATCAGGAGTATATCTGTGTACTGCCAGTTTGCAAAACCTGTTACTATTAACAGAGCTGTGGTCAGAATGTGGCCATGAGATTCCTCTTACAAAACTCTTAATATGCATCTGTCATCTGTGTTCTGGGCTTCCTGGTGGCCCAGACAGTAAAGAATCTGTCTGCAATGTGGGAAAGCCAGGTTTGATCCTGGGTTGGCAAGATACCCTTGAAAAGGGAATAGCAACCCACTCCAATATTCTTGCCTGGAGAATTTCACAGCCAGAGGAGCCTGACTAGCTGCAGTCCATGGGGTTGCAAAAGAGTCAGACACTATTGAGCAATTAACACTTACTTTTCACTTACAGTTACTATACTTTATTTTTCCTCTTTCACTTCACAAATGATAAACTCCATGAATGAGGTTCTCTAGAAATACTGTTTTATTTTATTTATTTTTTTTATTTATAAAAAGAATACTGTTTTAAAGGATTTTTTTGAAAATATACAAATGGTAGAAGAAAGCTTGTTTATTATTTTTCATATTCTTTGAGAAAGCCTTTCAAAGCATGACACAATACTTAAAAGGAATCACTGTGAAAGTTAATGGCATAAAAGTTAAAATTTCTCAGTAATTTAAAAATACAAAAAAAAATTTTAAATAGTCCAAACATTTTTTTAACTGTCAAATTAAGAAGACTGGCTATTTCCTTAGTAATTAATAAGGAAGGGTAAAACCTACAGAGGGGAGAAAAGATGAACAAAATTATTATCACTAATATTTAAAACTGTAAATGCCAATACAGTTAAGAAAATAGGTTAAACTTCACTCAATTAAATACTTAACAATTAAATACATACTTGTTAAAAACAAAGTTCAGTATAAACCAGTGTGAGTTATGTATGGAGATAGGCATTTTCAAACATTGTTTTATCTGTTTTAACTGAAATTTGGTAAAAACTCTCTATACCAAAAAATGTATATATTTTCAATCCAAAAACTTTACTTTCTGGTGTTTACTAGTGCTCAAGTACATAAACAAAACTGCATAGACACAAATTTTTAGCATTATTTTTGTAAGATTAGAGAACTAGAAAAAACAAAAGTTACATTAAACATGATAATGGTCATTCAAAAGACATTCTATATTTACTATGGACTACTTTTCAATAATGGATAAAAAAAAAAGAGTTAACACTATCCATGAGATGAGAATTTCTCCAAGGCACTTCATATTAAAGAAACAAGTTGCAAAAAATGTGACTCAGTATATACTTCAATCTGTTGTTGTTTAGTCACTAATTTGTGTCTGACACCTTTGTGACCCCATGGGCTGGCTGTCCATGAGACTTTCCAGGCAAGAATACTGGAGTGGGTTGCTATTTCCTTCTTCAAAGGATCCTCCCAACCCAGGAATCAAGCCTGGTCCTCCTTCCACAATTCCTGCATTGTGGGCGAGTTCTTTTACCGCTGGGCCACATACATATATTTGTGTGTGTGTTATAAACTGACAAGTATATGTTTATAACTTTATAATACACACACACATGTATATATAGATACACACATATATATATATTTAAAATTTATATAATTCCTAGGAGGATGTGGATATAACATTGGTCACTTCTGAAGAACTGAGTCGGTGATTAATATTTTTTTTCAACTATTTTCATTTGTTTTTTTGCTATTCCATATCACATTAATATATTCTATAAGATAAACATTTTCCAATATCAAGGTTTGTGCTAAGTCTTTCATATTACCACTCTTTATCTTTACAACTATCCTGAGAAAACCTATTTCCACTACGACTGAGAGAGAAGCAGAGTAGTAATAATAAGTCACACACTGCAGCAAGGGATGAATTCCAAATTTCAACTTATGTCCATTTACTTCCCTAGCACAGGCCTTTCATTTCAAGCATATTTGTGATATGACCTAACATTATAATAACCTCTCATTTCTGGTCATTCTCATTACTTTCAACATATCACGTAGTTATGATAATCAGGTGGGTTTCCATGTATTCAACTGATTACCAGCTACCAGCCTGCTCAGTGCTCTGGGGCTTCAGCAGTACACTAGGCAGACAAGTTCCCCCTTCCCCTCACAATAGAGCTAACATTCTAACAGACACAGAAATAGGACCAAAAAAAAAAAAAATCAATCAAATGTATGTCTGATGGAGATATGTAATCTCCATGAAACAGAGAAGAGGAGAAAATGGCCAGGGGCAAAAATGGAAAGGCAAGCATTTTGCTGGCTTGTAATCAGGTGCCTGTCAAGTGCTACACACAACTTAATTAGTTCTTATTATGATTCTTTAATTGAGTTTCCTCCATTTTTTGATTAAGAAAATAAGTTATTTAACTCCAAATCCCCAGTCAATAAAGCTAGTGGTGGTAACATCAGGAGTCAGTTATGTCTGATTCCAAAGTCTGAGTGGCCCATCAAAAAAAATATAAAAAAGTGTTCCTAAAGCACTGTTCATAAGCTGTCGTTGGCATATAGATAATTTTAGTTTTCATTCCACTAAATTTGTCTAGTGCTCTGCAGCGGTCCCCAACCTTTTCATCGCCTGCCACTCACCTCCTGCTGTGCACCCCATTCCCGCACCTATAGGAGTCCCAAGGGTTGGGGACCCCTGCAGTGGATTCCATGGGGTCGCTGAGGGTCGGACATGACTGAGTGACTTCACTTTCACGTTTCACTTTCATGCATGGGAGAAGGAAATGGCAACCCACTCCAGTGTTCTTTCCTGGAGAATCCCAGGGACAGGGGAACCGGGTGGGCTGCTGTCTATGGGGTCGCACAGAGTCGGACATGACTGAAGCGACTTAGCAGCAGCAGCAGCAGCAGTGGATTAACATAAGGTTTATCCTCATATAAAACATACTGTTAGGTAGAAAGTTAGGCATGAGCAACAGAGGGGTGGCCTAGCTGATAAAGTTTCAAGGTAAACGCTAAACCCCACCTCCACAGGCCGGGTGAGGCTGAGGAAGAGTTCACAGATATGTTACAAAACAACCACAAAAACGTTTCCAACTCCACCCAGCCTATGTGCCCCTGTGGCACAGTGGACACAAACAACCACAGGGACTTCTCCTACCCCACCACATGCTTCCTTAATGCACAGCTGTGTCCTCAAGTATGGGGAAGACATGCACAATAGAGTCTGTTATGTAACTTGCAACTGTCAATCAAAAACGTCAATCCACGCCTACCTAGATGAATACACAAAAGCCCTGACTTGAAAAACCCTATCCCTCATCATTTCAGGGCAGTGCCTTTATTGGTTTGCCCACTTCTCCTTTGAGGTGTTCTTTCTGTTTTCTTCAATAAACTTATTTCTGCTATGGGTAAGACCTCAGATTCTTCTTTGTGTCTTTATCAAGAACTGAGGCCCGTGAGGATGGGTCCTCTTAGACTCTCCTTATTATCTGCTGACACATACCCTTCAAAATATTGTACGTACATAATCTTTTTAAAATGTAAACCTCAACATAAACTACTCAGAAATGATATGGTAATTTTCTGCCTTACTATTTCAGATAAGTATTTTGCTTAAAATATAAATATATGGTTGCAGATTTTACATAGCTCTGTATTTTCCAGGTCTTGTATGCTAAGCTATTCAAGAACGTTGTTTATGGGACTGAACACTTAAGAGCTGTCTCTGGGAATGGAAATATAACTCTCTGGGCTACTCACAGAATTATGTGACATTTTTCTTTCCAGAGATAGAGAATTTGGATGGTGTTAGGCTACTGATTGGGCTTTCCAGGTGGCACTTGCAGTAAAGAACCAGCCTGCCAATGCAAGAGACCTAAGAGATATCAGTTCAGTCCCTGGGTCTGGAAGATCCCCTGGAGAAGGGCATGGCAGCCCCAGTATTCTTGCCTGGAGAAACCCTTGGACAGAGGAGCCTGATGGGCTACAGTCCAGGGGGTCATAGAGTGGGACACGACACGACTGAAGAGACTTAGCATGCACAGGCTACTGATCAAATAGTGATCCAAGGAACTTCAGCGTCAATTTAGGCATCTATTTACATGTATTTTTCTGAATTATCTTCCTCTATTAGTGGTCATACTTTCATTATAATTTAACTAACCTTTCAATATATCTAAGATATGCTGTTTTAAAATAGCAGCTGAAATTCTGTGTTAGTGGGCAAATATTGTCACACTGGACGCTGTGTATGGTGTGTGTATCTGTGAAAATTAAGGCTGAGAAGGAAATGTATCAAAGCAGCTTAAATACAATAAAATAGACATTCTTAATCAAAATAATTGTTAAATTAGCTTTTATACTACCATCTTACTAATACAACAAAGATACAGGTCTCAATTTTAAGGAAATTATCTTTTTAAAATATGTAAACTTTCTGTAAGTTATTCTTAAATGAAAAGTATAATGAGCTTACACACAGCCCACTTCTAGTTTGTCTTAATTAAGTGGTCTGACATTGGAAAAAACAATCCCAATATAATTTTTTTATAACTTACTTTTACATAAAGGTGTCAGTCAAAATACCCTGGAAAAAGAAAGAAATTCTCCAGAAAAAAAAGTGCTTTGAGTTCCTTCCCAGCTGTGTTGCAAAGCTAGCAAATGCAAGGAGCCTACACACGGTTTAAATATTATCTAAAGAACTAAATGCATTTCCGCCTATTATTGTTAGGTTGTCTTTCAAAGCTGATTGAGAACCATTTATTCAGCTGGTTTGTCCGTCAGATGAAAGCTTAACCTCTGAAGATTTTTATTTTGCTTGTAGGATTGAGAATTTCTTTGTAAAAAAATAAAATTTTTAATAGGGAGGGTCTTTTATTTCTCCCCAGTGCAATGCCTTTTCAAGTTAACTTAAGAAAATACTTTTTATATTAAAATATCATCCTAAATAGTAATTCTATTTAAATGTTATTTAATAGTTGTTTTTTTATCTAAAAAATCTAGAGAAATAATATTTTTGGTTTTCATAGAAGAATTTTGCTGTGATCACAAAACTTTTGTAAAACTAACAGAAAGTGACAAATGGTGGAAAAAAATCCAGTTAGAAAAATAGGTTTTTTCCTTTATGACTGACAGTCTCCAATTATTTTCACAAGTGTTAAGCACAACATTTTAGATTAATGCTGTATAGAAAAGAGTGTTTTATTTAAACTTCATGAAATGAGTTCTGGAAGCTAAATCATACAGGGAAGTGCAACTCTGCTAATTCTCCCTAATCTGTATTTCTGATCCCCTGGACCTAATTTTGTTGTGTTCAGTTCCTTAGTTGTGTCCAACTCTTTGCAACCCCATGGACTGTAGTATGCCAAGCTTCCCTATCCTTCACCATCTCCTAAAGCTTGCTCAAACTCATGTCCATTAAGTCAGTGATGCCATTCAACCATCTCGTCCTCTCCCTTCAATCTTTCCCAGCATCATGGACCCAGTTTATCATCTGGAATAACGACTGTGCAGTAAAACACAGCATACTAGAGCCCACTCAGCAAGTTATTTCCTTACGTCTCTCTGGCCTCTGACTTATTTGGAAAAATGGTTTAAAAAAAAAAAAAGTGCTGCTGAAGGATCTCAGATGGAGGTAATGGGTCATCACCAGAATAGAAAAACAGACCTTGAAAAACAATGTCAGTAAGAGGACGCAAGTTTCTTTCTTCTCCTTTTTAAATTTCTCTTGCAACAGATCACTCACTGGGATCCGATATATTTTTTTAAGCATATTTAAACTCACACTTTTTTTTTTTTTGTAATAAGGACTTCAGTGTAGAGTTTTTCTACAGAATAACATTTGGTCCTAAGAATAACTGTCTATTTAAATATTGGAGCATTTGTTTGAAAAATCCTTCTTAGCCTTTTTAAAAGTAAGTCATAATGATTGTTTTTAAATGAAAAGATTTATGCTTCCCAAATAATAGGAGATTACATTACTATATAAATACTCTTAATGAGTTATAGAACAGAAGCAGCAAGCAGGACATGTTGTCTTGAAGTTATTAGGCTTTTTTTAAAAATTAGGTTTTGTGTTTTCCAGGTTCTCAATCTTACTTTTTATGTTTAAAAATATTGAAACTTTGTCCAATAGTTAATGTCATTTTGCTTGATGTTTAAAATTGTACGTTTATCTGTAAACATTTATTTGTTAACATTTAAAATGATGTAGTATCCATTTTTATTACTGGGGAATTTTCATTGTCTATTAAGCTATTAAGCTATTTGTACATGATATTTAATTTAAATTATGAATGAAAATAACCATAATGAAAATAAACATCATTACAGCAGAATTAGTTCCTATTAAACAACTTGCCATACTTATACCAATATGGTTCACAATATGTAATGTTAACTAATTATTATTTTAGAGAGTCTATTAGTTTGTTTAATCTTCTATCATAATTGCACAGATTTTGGTGAACTTGACTTTGTTCACACAGTAATGCAATGTCTATTTTGGATATGCTCTTATTATGCATTTCTTAATGAACAAAGGCACTTTAATTTTTACTGGAGATAGTGAATTATATTAATTCAAATAATGATTCTGATTTAAATAAATTGTATAAATTATACACAATTTGGTAGAATAAAAATAAACCAAAATTTATATTTTTGGATATTTAGGAAGCTAATTACAGACAAAAGCAAATTACTTTCTTTAATGATGATACCAAGTTTAAATAAAGACAAATCATTCTACAGAAAAGTTTTAATTTACTTATAGTAAGTAAATTCATATATATTGTAAATAATAAATTCTCTAGAGAAAATTTCACACAATTTCTGGAATTGTCAAGTAACATACTTAAAGATGTTATTAAAATCTTTGCATGTACTTTTTTCAATTGTTTACTATATAAACTAGTAAAAGAAACATTTGTTTTAAATACTCACCCATAAGTTAACCAACAAATACATTTTAAAAAATATTTTATGTAGAAATCCATTGGCACATGGGATAAATTATAAGATAAATTCATTATGGGACAAACATGCACTCTTACGATCTGAAACTGTTTTAAAGTTTCATAGCTCACATCCCAGGAAATTTTAACTCTGGGCAATGCCTTTTCTAGGTGGAGTCTCCCAGGGACTGTAGCTCTATTCACACATGGGAATAATTACAGATTCTTTGGGAACTTTCTCTGATTTTCTGAACTACTTATTGGAGACACTTCATGAAGCTCAGCCTTAGTTCCTACCACCATGTTGCCAACATTATGCAAAGGCATAGCGCTTATATGTTCATTTTAGAAACACTGTGTAGATATGATAGCGAAGAAGAAACAGAAAAATTATATTCTTTTTTTCAAAGAAAGCCCACATATAGATACATTTTGAATTCTACAAAAGGCATAGAATTTATGATCTATGAACTGACAGGACACAGCTGATCTCCCTATAGATTCAAGAGAAGTATGTGATTAGTGATATCTTAAAACACATTATTTTCTGTTCTTGATGTTAAGTCTCAATAATTAGTTTTCTTTCCTACCCCTTTGTTTTCTAAACTTCAGTACGTTAAGCAAGCAATAAATTACTAGAGACATCGATGTTTTGTCTATTTCTTAAGATGAAAAAATAAAGAAAAAAGTTTAATCTAAAATTAGCATATAAAATTTTAACATGTAAGAAGCTGCAATATTCTGTTATTAACACTCTTGATATGTTTATATGTATAAATAATAATTTCTATCTTATGAACAAGATAGGAAAAAAAAAAACAAAAAAATTTTTGTTGTTGTTCCAGAATAGTTGTGTAATACACTGCAAACTATTATCCCTCTCAGGACCTCATTTTCCTCATTTGTTTATCTCCAAACCATCTTCAAGTATCTATGTATTTATCTCTTCTTTTTCATTTTAATAATATGTAAAATAAAACAATAGGGCTTCCCTGGAAATTCAGATAGTAAAGAATCTGCCTGCAATTTGCGAGACCTGGGTTTGATCCCTGGGTTAGGAAGATTCTCTGGAGAAGAGAATGGCTTCCCACTCCAGTAATTTTCCCTGGAGAATTCCATGGGCAGAAAAACCTGGCGGGCTACAGTCCACAGGGTCACAAAGAGTTGGACAGGACTGAGCAACTAACACACAAAATAAAACATTAACAGAATAGAATATACATTTTGGCTCCTATGTTGAATATCATTCTATTTAGCAACTATTCTTTCTTCTTTTAATAAGCCATCTTCACAAAACAGCCAGATATTTTCATCTATTGTAACCGCATTACTGGTAACTATGTTTTAGATACTCTAAGACATGTATCTATAAAATGATTATAAACTTTCCACAGAGGAATTATAGTAAAATTTGTATGTGAAATGATAAATATGGTTTCTAAAAAGAAACTGCATTATTAAGAAAATCAGGTAAGCAAGAAAAATTTTTACCTGCTACAAATAGCCACATTTGAGAGAAGAGTGGGGACAAACCACATTTTTTGAAGATGAACATAAGTGAAAGAGCTGTTTAATAGAATGTGCTGAGTAACCTGAACTTTTCTCTTCTGTATCCAGTGCATGTCTGACATAATGCCTTGTTCCTGCACTGCTTGAATGAATAAAAAAAACTACAATTGACCTTTTGGCTGGGAGGGGGGAAGATTTAAACTTCATGGTTCCAATTTTATGCAGGTTTTTTTCAATAAAAGCTAAATTACTACCCAAACCACAATGGCTGATTGGTTGAATCCATGCATACAGGACCACAGATAAGAAGGACTGATGGTATAGTTATAACCTAGATTTTCTACTGTGCACAGGATCCGTGCCTGTAACCCCTCTGTGATATTCAAGGGTCAACCAACTCTATTTCAAATTTATAGTATGAACACAAGTTTAAAGTATGACAATGACAGCAATATTTACTCATGGTGATAAGGCACTGAAGCATAACAAATGAACCCAAGCACAGCAATCCTTTCTTTACCCACGGGTGTGGGGGAAACATTCCATCACCTTCAGCTTGTGCATGAAACCACGGATAGCACCAAACAGTAAGTGGTTCCCCATTATTCAAGATTTTGCTTTGCACAGTTTCAGTTACCCTCAGTCGACCTTATTTAAGTGTGAGTAGCTGAAACCACAGAAAGCAAAGCTGCTGATGTGATAAAGGAGAAATACACTCATGTGAAATACCCTGTGTATTCTTAGAAAGAAAAAAAAAAATGGAAAACTTACATCAAGGTGACAAGAGTGAGTCAGGTAATTCAAAATATAAAAAAGTACATAAACTCAACTTCTTTCTGTCAAAAATACCAGTACATGTATTCAGGAATATTGGGCTTCCCTGGTGGCTCACACAGTAAAGAATCTGCCTGCAATGCAGGAGACCTGGGTTCAACTTCTGGGTCGGGAAGATCCCCTGGAGAAGGGAGTGGCAACCCACTCCAGCATTCTTGCCTGGAGAATCCCATGGACAGAGGAGCCTGGTGGACTACAGTCCACGGGGTCTCGAGTTGGACATGACTGAGTGACTAACACTATGCAGGAATATCAGAGCAACACTTAAATCTTGGCTTATATATCATCCAGACCAGTATTAGACTAGTAACTAACCATGCAATTCAAAAGAATAAATTACTGACATTTCTCTTTTCTGATGAACTTGACTGTTTGGGCTATGTGCACTATCTCACTTCAATATTAAGTTCAAAGCAGACAGAGTCTAGCCAGTACCCAGGTCTGCCCATGACTTGACATCTCTGGGCTCAGGGTCCTTGGATATCCTAGTAATGAGTTTTTAGGTTTAGAGCGGGAGGCAATGAACAACATGTGCCCCCTGTGTCATCCAGTGGACTTTCTCGGGATGTTTTTTTCCCTTGAGATTCTTCCCTGTAGTCCATGTGCTGCGTGAAGAAAGGAGAATGATTTTAGGAAAAATAGATTCTCAACTAGGTGATGGCATAAAATCTGAAAAGGGACAAATATACACACATAGATCCATTTTTAGCATTGACATAATTAAAGTTTTTAAATCACTTATATTCCATCTGTCAGACCTGCAAAGAACATGGAGGTTGTTTTGGGTTCCCACCACCGCTGTAATCAAAGTCACTTTGCCTGGTCTTCCATGTAAGAATTTGAGTGAAGAACCAGTTCAGCTGCTTATATTAAAAACTGCAGATATTATGTTAGCATCTTATGTTACACATAAGAAATTAAGAGGCATAGAGAGATTCAGTGGTGGCAATTCAGGCTCTGGTTTCATTGTCAGACCACCAGTCTCAATCACACAAAATATAAAATCCTTGTATTTTGATGACTATTTTAGGTATAACATGTATTTGAGAAACGGGGAATAGTCTATGAAATGGGTATTCAATAAAATATTATTTAATAACCCCCTGAATATGATCCCACTTGTATCTGTACAGAGTATCTGGATGATGTTCTCTACTTAGCAATGACAATGACTGTTTAAGAGATTATGTTCCATGAACATTTTAAGTGGCTCTAAAATTAGACTTCACAAAGGATATTCTACCTGAGAATATATAGTCATTATTATCAGGTTTACATAACTCGTTCCATTGCATTATGATAACCCTGGCCAAAGTCACAGGAAGTAGCATGTTGCTCTTCATCTTTCACCCTAAAGTTAGTAAAAAGCCCACTCTACTCGCTCAGTGACACGTAATTTCCACAGGAAAAAATAAATCACTTATTTAGGCTTGTGTGTTTTTCATTTACACTCGAAAAAAAAAAAAATGACACTAATGACCATTTAAGCTTCTTAGCCACCAGGACATCTGTGTGAATCAGTTTGTTCATCCTGATTTACAGTGGAAATATCCTAAGACAAGAAGCACAAGCTGGAATCAAGATTGCCGGGAGAAATATCAATAACCTCAGATATGCAGATGACACCACCCTTATGGCAGAAAGTGAAGAGGAACTCAAAAGCCTCTTGATGAAAGTGAAAGTGGAGAGTGAAAAAGCTGGCTTAAAGCTCAACATTCAGAAAACGAAGATAATGGCATCTGGTCCCATCACTTCATGGGAAATAGATGAGGAAACAGTGGAAACAGTGTCAGACTTTATTTTTTTAGGCTCCAAAATCACTGCAGATGGTGACTGCAGCCATGAAGTTAAAAGACACTTACTCCTTGGAAGGGAAGTTATGACCAACCTAGATAGCATATTGAAAAGCAGAGATATTACTTTGCCAACAAAGGTCCATCTAGTCAAGGCTATGGTTTTTCCAGTGGTCATGTATGGATATGAGAGTTGGACTGTGAAGAAAGCTGAGTGCCGAAGAATTGATGCTTTTGAACTGTGGTGCTGGAGAAAACTCTTGAGAGTCCCCTGGACTGCAAGGAGATCCAACCAGTTCACCCTAAAGGAGATCAGTCCTGGGTGTTCATTGGAAGGACTGATGCTGAAGCTGAAACTCCAATACTTTGGCCACCTCATGCAAAGAGTTGACTCATTGGAAAAGACCCTGGTGCTGGGAGGGATTGGGGGCAGGAGGAGAAGGGGACAACAGAGGATGAGATAGCTGGATGGCACCACCGACTTGATGGACATGAGTTTGAGTGAACTCTGGGAGTTGGTGATGGGCAGGGAGGCCTGGTATGCTGTGATTCATGGGGTCACAAAGAGTTGGTCACAACTGAGCAACCAAACTGAACTGAACTGATCCTAAGACAGGTAAAGGAAGATCTTAATAGATAAGAGCAAAAAATTAACACATTACCATGAAAATTTTTCTAACATTTTTTCTATCCACATTTTGTGAAAAGTCTAATTTCCCTTATTTTCTTAGCCACATATGTAATAATTATAAAAAAAAAAAACCTGATTTCTAAAGTGGAAAAAAAATACTAATAAATTTATAAGAATGATACTACCACAACAAAGCTGTGGAAGGGGAAATGTAAGACCACAACAAAAATATAATTAATATTATATTTATAAGCTTGACAAAAATATTATATGTACCTCTTTTTTGTCTATAGCCTTTATTCTGTTGACATTTTTGTTTTTCTTGGCTGGGGCATTTTGAAGTAGGGAATATTTGATTAAAAGTTACAAAGCACACCTTGTTTATCAATGTCAGGTCAACTCAATTTAAAAAAAAATTCTTCTGTAACCAAAATAGCTCAAATGAGTATGTTTTCAAATGTTAGAATAATAAATTATTTGTTACAATAGGACCTATTCATTCCACTAAGTATTTTCTTGCAATTTTTATGAAATATGCATATACCAAAGATGAGACTGACTAGGTAAAACACATATTGACACCATCTAGTTGATTTTAACAGAATTGGCACAAATAAGTTGCCCATGGCAAAAGAACTATATTTCACTCAAATGTTTTATATATATATATGTGTATACACACAAACACACACACATGAGATTAGTAAGAAAACAAGGCCTGTCACAGAAACTAGTCAACAATTACCTTAAATATTTCTTGAAATTCTTTTCACCATTAAACTATCTAATAGGCATTATTAAAAATGAAATTGAAAATAGTCTTAAAACTGCAATATTTTCAAGTGTAAGAAAGAATTCAAGCATGAACTAAATTATTTGTGAAAATGAAATTTTCTTTAAATAATGTTTACAATTTTGATGATAGTAGGGAGCAATCTAGTATTAATTTTCTGGACAATGTATTTTCCCAGTTCACAGATGCATTTTTGTTTTAACTGATAGCTTACAATTATTAGAAGATGATTCCTTCTGAGACTCATCATATCATTGCCTGTAAAATCTGTATTTTTCTACTTGTGAAGAATGTATAGTAAAGAAAACATTTGTCACCACACTCGCTTAGCATTTAGAAGGAAAACACATCAGTACACCCACATTCAGTTTGCAGGAGAACTCCAGGTAGGGTGAAGAAGCAAGACAAAGGGTGCTGCTGCTGCTAAGTCACTTCAGTCGTGTCCGACTCTGTGCAACCCCATAGACGGCAGCCCACCAGGCTCCCCTGTCCCTGGGATTCTCCAGGCAAGAACACTGGAGTGGGTTGCCATTTCCTTCTCCAATGCATGAAAGTGAAAAGTGAAAGTGAAGTCACTCAGTCGTGTCCGACTCTTCGTGACCCCATGGACCACAGCCTATTAGGCTCCTCCACCCATGGGATTTTCCAGGCAAGAGTACTGGAGTGGGTTGCCATTGCCTTCTCCGGATAAAGGGTGAGGTTACCTATAAGTGTCTCAGGCTGACAAAAGAAGGCAAAAGGTGAGAGAACAGTAAGCATGATTTCCTTAGGTAAGATTTCAGTATCTGAATCATCCAAAAGAAGAAAATTTTAAAAAGTAGAATTTTAAAGAAATGCTCTATGTGACAATATTTATTATTTCTATCACTGGTAGGTAGCTCAAATCAAGAAAAGAGTAAGACCTAGAAAGTTTTCTTTTAAAAAATTATTTATTTATAACTGGCAAAATGATCTGTTTCAGTTGTGTTTTCCTTATAATTTGATAATTGTACTGATATTTATGCTTCTGTTTTATGATCTCCTTCCAATGATAGAACCGGACCACTTGGAAACCACCTTCATCAGACCCGAGAGTTTGAAAGAAACAGGTGCTGAATCTTAGCTTTTCCCCTAAACAAGAGACATGGGCTGTGATCGAAACTGTGGGCTCATCACTGGTGCTGTCATTGGTGCAGTCCTGGCTGTGTTTGGTGGTATTCTAGTGCCAGTTGGAGACATGCTTATTGATTGAGAAGACAGTTAAAAAGGTACAAGTGGCATAAAGAACATGTCATTGCTTTTAAGTATGTCCAAAGAATATGTTATATGCTTTTTTTGTATACATATATACCATTTTTATTGAAAGATTCTTAAACTATATTGGGCTTTGAAATTTTCAAGTTTCACATACATGATTTCATATGATGTCATAATAACCATTTTCTCCCTGTTTCTGTATTGTCCCTCTCCTTCCTTCTCCTCACTGGTAACCACTAGTTTGTTTTCTGTATCTGTGAGTCTTTTTTTTTTTTCTTTTCCCTGGCCCCTCACCAGTTTGCTGTGTTTTTTTACACTCCACATATAAGTGACATCATACAGTGTTTGTCTTTTTCTGTCTTATTTCACTTAGGTTAAGGCCCTCCAAGTCCATCTACATTGAAAATGGCTAAATTGCTTTTTTTTATAATTGAGAACTATTCCTTTGTGCATATATACCACGTCTTCTTCATTCATTTATCTGTTGATGGATACTGAAATGCTTCCATATCTTGGCAGCTGAAAATAATGCAATTATGAATATTAGGGTGCCTGTATGTTCTCAGATTAGTGGGTTTTTCATCTATGTATCCAGGAGTGTAATTTCTGAGTCATATGATAGTCCTATTTTCAGTTTTGTAAAAAAACTCCACACTGTTTTTCTACAGTGGCTGAACCAATTTACATTATCAGCAATAATGAATTAGGGTTCCCTTTTCTCACCAACATTATGTTATTTGTGCTTTTTTACTGATAGCCATTTTGACAGGTGTGAGGTGATATATCACTGTGGTTTTGACTTATATTTTCTTGATGATTAATAAGGTTGAGCATGTTATGTGATGTTGGCCATCTATATTTCCTCTC
Source organism: Oryx dammah (assembly GCF_014754425.2). NCBI lineage: Eukaryota > Metazoa > Chordata > Mammalia > Artiodactyla > Bovidae > Oryx > Oryx dammah. Next base: position 40,772,149 of record NW_024070202.1, on the reverse strand, counting down.
CAAACAATAAATGCTGGAGAGAATGTGGAGAAAAGGGAACCCTCTAGCACTGTTGGTGAGAATGTAAATTGATTCAGCTACTATGGCAAACAGTATGGACATTTCTTTAAAAAACTAGGAATAAAACTACCACACAATCCAGCAATCCCACTACTGGGCATATGTCCTGAGAAAACTGTAAATGAAATAGACACATGTACCCCAGTGTTCACTGAAGCACTATTCACGATAGCCAGGACATGGAAACAACCTAGATGCTCACTGACAGATGAATAAAGAAGTTGTGATACATATATACAATGAAATATTACTCAGCCATAAAAAGCAACAGATTTGAGTCAGTTCTAGTGAGGTAGATGAATCTAGAACCTGCTACACGGAGAGAAGTAAGTCAGAGAGAGAAAAACAAATATTGTACATTAACACATATATATATACAATCTAGAAAAATGGTACTGATGAACCTATTTGCAAGGCAGGAACAGAAACTCAGACATAGAGACCAGACTTATGGACACAGCGGTGGGAGGAGAACATGGGACAAACAGAGAAGAGCACTGAAATACATATATTACCATATGCAAAACAGATAGTTAACGTGAAGTCGTGGAATAATACAGGGAGCTCCACCTGGTGCTCTGTGATAAATAGATGGGTAAAAGGTGGGAGGGAGGTTGAAGAGGGAGGAAAAATACGTATACCTGTAGCTGATTCATGTTGATATATGGCAGAAACCAACCCAACACTGTAAAGCAGTTATTCTTCAATTAAAAATAAATTTAAAAAAAGGACACAAGTACACCAACGTTCAGTTCAGTCACTCAGTCATGTCCGACTCTTTGCAACCCCATGAACCACAGCATGCCAGGCCTCACTATCCATCACCAATTCCTGGAGTTTACCCAAACTCATGTCCATTGAGTCAGTGAGGCCATCCAACCATCTCATCCTTTGTTGTCCCCTTCTCCTCCTGCCCTCAATCTTTCCCAGCATCAGGCTCTTTTCAAATGAGTCAGCTCTTGGCATCAGGTGGCCAAAATACTGAAGCTTCAGCTTCAGTATCAGTCCTTCCAGTGAATATTCAGGACTGATTTCCTTTAGCATTGACTGGTTGGATCTCCTTGCAGTCCAAGGGACTCTCAAGAGTCCTCTCCAACACCACAGTTCAAAAGCATCAATTCTTCAGCACTCAGCTTTCTCTATAGTCCAACTCTCATATCCATAACTGACCACTGGAAAAACCATAGCCTTGACTAGATGGACCTTTGTTGGCAGAGTAACATCTCTGCTTTTGAATATGCTGTCTAGGTTGGTCATAACCTTCCTTCCAAGGAGTAAGCGTCTTTTAATTTCATGGCTGCAGTCACCATCTGCAGTGATTTTGGAGCCCCCCCAAAAAATAAAGTCTGACACTGTTTCCACTGTTTCTCCATCTATGTCCCATGAAGTGATGGGACCAGATGCCACGATCTTAGCTTTCTGAATGTTGAGCTTTAGGCCAACTTTTTCACTCTCCTCTTTCCCTTTCATCAAGAGGCTCTTTAGTTCTTCTTCACTTTCTGCCATAAGGGTGATGTCATCTGCATATATGAGGTTATTGATATTTCTCCTGGGAAACTTGATTCCAGCCTGTGCTTCTTCCAGCCCAGCATTTCTCATGATGTACTCTGCATAGAAGTTAAATAAGCAGGGGGACAATATACAGCCTTGACGTACTCCTTTTCCTATTTGGAACCAGTCTGTTTTACCATGTCCAGTTCTAACTGTTGCTTCCTGACCTGCATACAGGTTTCTCAAGAGGCAGGTCAGGTGTTCTGGTATTCCCATCTCTTTCAGAATTTTCCACTGTTTATTGTGATCTACACAGTCAAAGGCTTTGGCATAGTCAATAAAGCAGAAATAGATGGTTTTCTGGAACTCTCTTGCTTTTTCAATGATCCAGTGGATGTTGGCAATTTGATCTCTGGTTCCTCTGCCTCTTCTAAAACCAACTTGAACATCTGGAAGTTCACGGTTCATGTATTGCTGAAGACTGGCTTGAAGAATTTTGAGCATTACCCACCATGTAAGATGAGTGCAATTGTGCGGTAGTTTGAGCATTCTTTGGCATTGCCTTTCTTTGGCATTGGAATGAAAACTGACCTTTTCCAGTCCTGTGGCCACTGCTGAGTTTTCCAAATTTGCTGGCATATTGAGTGCAGCACTTTCACAGCATCATCTTTCAGGATATGAAATAGCTCAACTGGAATTCCATCACCTCCACTAGCTTTGTTCATAGTGATGCTTTCTAAGGCCCACTTGACTTCACATTCCAGGATGTCTGGCACCAATGTTCACTGCAGCACTATTTACAATAGCCAGGACTTAGAAACAACCTAGATGTCCATTGAGAGATTAATGGATAAAGAAATTACAGTACACATATACCATGGAATTTTACATAGCCATATAAAGAAGTGAAACTGGGTCATTTGCAGTTAGGTGGATAAATCTAGAGTCTGTCGTTCAGAGTGAAGTAAGTCAGAAAGAGAAAACAAATATGAACACACATACACATATATATATGGAATCTAGACAAATGGTACTGATGAATCTATTTGCAGGGCAGGAATAAAGATGCAGATGTACAGGAGACTTGTGGATATAGTGGAAGAAGGAGAAGGCAGGACAAATTGAGAGAGTAGCATTCATATATATATATATATAATCATGTATAAAACAGCTAGTGGGAAGCTGCTGTGTAACACAGGGAACTCAGTATGGTACTCAATGATAATCTAGAGGGGTGGGATGCGGAGGGCAGTGGGAGGGAGAGAACAGATGTATATATAGCTGATTAACACTGTACAGCAGAAACTAATACAACATTCTATGGCAAGTGTCCTCCAATTTTAAAAAATATCCCATGATAAATAATAATGGAAAAGACTATTTAAAAAGAATGTATATTTAGGTATAACTGAATCACTATGCTCTATATGGAGAAGGAAATGGCAACCCACTTTGTATTCTTGCCTGGAGAATCCCATGGACAGAGGAACCTGGCAGGCTGTAGTCCATGGGTTTGCGGAGAGTCAGACACGACTGAGTGACTAACACATACATGCTCTATATAGGAATTAAGAACATTATAAATCAATTATACTTCAGTAAAAATAAATAAAAATTTAAAAATATACTAAGTTCTCTTGCCTATTTTTAAAATGGATTGTTCTGTTTTTTGTTTTTTGTTTTTCTATGTTGAGTTGCATGAGATATCTATATATTTTTGCCATTAACCTCTTACCCGTGGTCTTATCATTTTTAAACAGTTTCTCCCCTTCAGTAAGCTGTCTTCACTTCAACAATCTTTCCTTTGCTGTACCAAAACTTTTAAGAAAACTAGGTCTCATTTGTTTATCTTCATTTTTATTCCCTTTGCTTTTGGAGACAGAGCTAAAGGGATTTATGTCACGGAGTGTCCTATCTACCTTTCCTTCTAAAAGTTTCATGGGTATACAGCTTTGAGTTTAGGTCTTTAATCCATTTTGAGCTTATTTTTGTATATGGTATGAAGGAGTGTTCTAATTTCATTGATTTACAATGAGACTATTCAGCTTTCCCAGCACCACTTGGTGAAGAAACGGTCTTCTTTTCCTGGTAATCAGATTCTAAAGAAATTGCCTGCAAAACAGGCAACCCTGCGTTGGTCCCTGGGTTAGGAAGATCCCCTGGAGAAAGGAATGGCTACCTACTCCAGTATTCTTGTCTGGGAAATCCCATGGGCAGAGGCTCTTAGAGGATTACAGTCCATGGGGTCACAAAGAATTGGACATGACTGAGTGACTAACACTTTCACTTTCATTGTAAGTTCTTGATTGATCATAGATGTGTGGATTTATTTCTGGGTTCTCTATTCTGCTCCTTTCATCTATATGTCTGTTTTTGTGACAGTACAATACTATTTTCATTATTGCAGCTTTGTATGAGTCTCTGAACTCAGGAAGCTTGATAATTTCAGCTCCATTTTTTTTTTTTTCCTCAATACTGTTTTGGCTATTTGGGAACTTCTTGTTTCTATACAGATTTTTAAATTATTTGTTGTACTACTCTGAAAAATGCCATTGCTACTCAGTAGGGATTACACTGAATCTTTAGTCTGCCTTGGGTAGTATGGTCATTTTAATAATGTTATTTCATCCAATCCAAAAATACAGTATCTTTGTATCTGCTTGTGTGTTCTTTATTTTAACTCTCTCACAGTTTTCCAAGTACAGGTCTGTTATCTCCTGAGGTAGATTTATTTCTAGGTATTATATCTTCTTTGATGCAATTGTAAATAGGACTGTTTCCTTAATTTCCCTGCTAGTTCACTGTTAAGTGTATAGAAATGCAACAGATTTCTGTATATTAATTTTCTCTCCTGAATGTTTACTGAATTCATTGATGAACTCTAGTAGTTTTCTAGATGGCAGTTTTAAGATTGTCTACGCATAATACATGTTATCTGTAAAAGTAACAGTTTTACTTCTTCCTTTCCAATTTCCTTCTCTGATGGGTGCGGTTAGGACTTCCAAAACTACATTGAACAGAAATGGAAACAGTGTGCGTCTTTGTCTTGTTCCTTATCTCAGAGGAAATACTTTCAGCTTCTCTTCATTGAGTATGATGTTAGCTATGATGGATCATGCCTTTATTATGCTGAGGAGGTTACCTCTATGCCTACCTCCTGGAGAATTTTTATCATAAATGGATGTCAAATTTTATCTAAAAAGTTTCCTGCAACTATTGAGATTATCATACAGGTTTTATTCTTCATTAGTTAATATGGTATATCACATTGGTTGATTTGAAGATAGTGAAAAATCCTTCCATCACCGGAATAAATGCCACTTGATCATATGGATGATCCTTTTAATGTATTGTTGCATTCCGTTACCACACTGTTAAGGGTGTTTACATTTATGTTCATCAGTGATACTGACTTTTGGTTCCCTTTTTTTTCTTTTACTCGGTTTCTCTGGTTTTGGTATCAGAGTGATGCTGGACTCATAGAATGAGTTCAGAAATATTCCTTCCTCTGAAATTTTTGGGACTAGTCTCAGAAGGAGAGGTAGTCACCACGGCTCTAAGTGTTTAGCGGAGTTCAACTGCAAGGCCATCTGATCCTATACTTTTATTTGTTGGGAGTCTTTAATTTGCTGATTCAATTCATTACTGGTAATTGGTCTTTTCATATTTTTTATTTCTTGGTTTAGTCTTGAGATACTGTACCTTAGAATTTGTCTATTTCTTAGATTAGGCTGTCCATTTTATTGGCACACAGTTGTTCACAGTAGCCTCTTAATATCTTTTGTACTTCTATGGTGTCAGTGATAACTTCCACTTTTACATTTCTAATTTTACTGATTTAGATCATTTCTCTTTTTTTTTCTTGATGAGCCTGGCTAAAGGATTATCAGCTTTATCTTTTCAAAGAATCACCTTTTAGTTCCACTGATCTTCTGCATTTTTTAAGTTTCTATTTCTGATGTTTATGATTCCTTCCCTTCTACTTTTTGTTTTTCTTTCTTTAGTTTCTTTAGGTGTAATTTTAGGTTGAGATTTTTTTCTTGTTTCCTGAGGTAAACTTGTAAACTTTCCTCTTAAAAGTGCCTTTGCCGCAAACCACTGGTTTTGGATGTTTTCATTTTCGTTTCTAGGTAATTTATTATTTCCTCTTCAATTTCTTCAGTGATCCATTGGTTGTTTAGTGTCATACTGTTTAGCTTCTCTGTGATTTTTAAAGAAAATTTCTGATTTTTTTTTCTTTCAGTTTATTTCAAGTCTCATCACATTGTTGGGAAAGGTGCTTAAAAGTATTTAAATCTTCTTACATTTATCAAGGTTTCTTTTATAACCTAGTATGGAATTTCTCCTGGACAGTGTTCCAGATGCAATTGAAATGAAACTATATTCTGTTTTAGAGTGGAATGTTCATATATATATATATATATACACACATATATGTACACACACATATCAAGTAAGCCGATTTGTCTAATGTATCATTTAAGGCCAATGTTTCCAGATTGATTTTCTATATGGATGATCTATATGATGTAAGAGGGTTGTTAAAGTCCTCTATTATTATTGCGTTATTGTTGATTTCTTCTTTTATGTCCATTCACATGTGCCTTATATGTTTGTGTGCTCCTATGTTGGGCAAATATATATTTACAAATATTATATCTTCTTGGCTTGATCCCTTGATCATTATGGAGTATCTTTCTCTGTCCGTTATAACAGTCTATATTTTTAAATCCATTTTGTCTGATGTAAGTATTGCTATTCTGGCTTTCTTTTGCATTTCATTTGCATGGAATACCCTATTCCATCCCTCGTTTTAGTCTGTGTATAGATCTGAAATGAATCTCATATCACAACATGTATATGGGTCTGTTTTTGTATCCATTCAGACATTAGATTTTTTGGTTGAAACATTAAGTCCATATATATTTACTGTAATTATTGATATGTAAGTTCTTGTTGCCATTTGTTAATATTATGGATATGTTTTCGTAGGACATTGTTTTCCTCTTTCTTCTTTTTCTCTCTTCTCTTATGATTTGATGCCTGTCTTTACTGTTATGGGACTTCCCTGGTGGCTCAGATGGTAAAGCATCTGCCTACAGTGCAGGAGAACTGGGTTTGTTCCCTGGGTTGGGAAGATCCCCTGGAGAAGGGCATGGCAACCCACTCCAGTATTCTTCCTGGAAAATCCCACGGACGGAGGAGCCTGGTGGGCTACAGTCCATGGGGTCACAAGGAGTAGGACATGACTGAGTGACTTCACTTTCTGACTTTTTATTGTTATGATTTCTTCCTTTTTTATATGTATATATGTTTTAGATCTTTGGTTTGTGATTACCATGTGGTTATTGTATAGTAGTCTATTTACATATGCATTATTGTCTTAGGTTGTTGATCTCATTTTCAAATGCATTTTAGAAATCCTGCATTTGTATTCTCCTCCTCTCACAATAACTTTTTGATATATTTTACATCTACTTATTTTCTATATCTCTTAACTGATTATTAGTAAAGTGAAGTGAAGTGAAGTTGCTCAGTCATGTCCAACTCTTTGCAACTCCATGGACTGCAGCCTACCAGGCTCCTCCGTCCATGGGATTCTCCAGGCAAGAATACTGGAGTGGGTTGCCATTTCCTTCTCCAGGGGATGTTCCTGACCCAGGTATCAAACCCAGGTCTCCCACACTGCAGGCAGACACTTTAACCTCTGAGTAATTGCTTTTAATTATGTCCAAAGAATATACTGATATGTTTGAATAAGAAACAAGTAACTGTATTTTGTGACAGTACATTTATAAAAGTAGCTGACTCTGGTTAATACTGAGAAAAGTAAAATCACATTTCTTTATATAACTTAAGCATAATTGTAGTTAACATTAACACATTAATATCTGGAAAAACTGGTAAAAATCTTGTACTTGCTATACTGCTTTTTAAAATATGTGTAATATATGATGGTCTTATTTCCTTTTGATGACACTTTAAACTTGACTCCCAGAAAATACTTTCAGAAATGAAATGTAGGACATATTACATTATTTACTTAACAAAATGGCTATAGTTTTAACTAAAAATACAGTGACTTGATATACAGACTTTGTACAACAACATTTTATTTAGAGAAAACAGAGTCAGTTCTTTTTATTTATTTATTTTTAATTTTAATTGGAGGCTAATTACTTTACAATATTGTATTGGTTCTAACACAGAGACTATAACTTATATTATGGAAAAGTCTTCAGAGCAGAAAAGTCACAATAATCTTCCAGTGCATCATATTTTATATTAAGATTATTTTTCCAATATATAATTGATGATCAATATTTCAATAGTGGTAGTCTATTCTTTTATTATTCAAGATAGTATAGACATAGACTCTCATTAGATGACAAGAAAGGTGTACTATCAATTTTCTAGCTCTACGTTAGCTGCTCAGTCATGTCTGACTCTTTGCAACCCCATGACTATGAAGTCCATGAAATTCTCCAGGCCAGAATACTACAGTGAGTTGCCTTTCCCTCCTTCAGGGGATCTTCTCAACCCACGGATCAAACCCAGGTCCTCCGCAGCTGCAGGCAGATTCTTTACCTGCTGAGTCACCAAGGAAGCGCTCTGATTTCCTTAGTGTTTATTTAATATTTTCCCTCTAAATTCACAATGTTAATCCTGAGGAAATAGGAGTTTTTAGACATCAGAAATTTGCTTTTGCATAGAGACTAAGACAGAATAAAATAAATATTTACTTCAAGAAATATCTTTCAATTGGGGAAAAAGCATTTTAGTTAAAAAAAAAAGAAATTCTATCATTGAATTATAAAATATATAATACGGAAACATAAATGTAATTTATTTTTTAATATAAACTTATTTATTTTAATTGGAGGCTATATAAATGTAATTTAGAAAGAGAACTTTCTCAGAGTGATAAATAACTTCAGGAAAATGGTGAGACTTGAGTTTAATTTTGAAGTATAAAACTTTGAACATCCAAAGAGGGCTGCAAATAAAGGGGTCAAAGAACAGGCTAATATAATGGATAAAGTACTGGAAATGTAACTAAATGTTGTGACAAGGGAAGGACAAATGTAGAAAATGTGCCAAAAATATAAAAGAGAACAATGTGGGTAAGATTTAGGATGCTTTGAATATCAGAATAGGTGAAACTGAAACCCCAATATTTTGGCAACCTGATGCAAAGAATCGAGTCACTGGAAAACACCCTGATGCTGAGAAAGATTGAAGGCAGGAGGAGAAGGGGACGACAGAGGATGAGATGATTGGAAGGCATCACCGACACAATGGACATGAGTATAGGTAGGCTCTGGGAGCTGGTGATGGACAGGGAAGCCTGGCGTGCTGCAGTCTATGGGTTTGCAAAGAGTCGGACATGACTGAGTGACTGAACTGAACTGAATATCAGAATATTTAACTAATGATGGGACAGACAACAGTAGTTGGTGTTTATTTTCCATTAGATATTAGATATAAAAAATCTGCATTTAGAAATTGGTATCAAATATACTATACTATATACTAGGTATAGTTGCCTCGAGAGAACACACCGGGCATAGCAAACACCCTTTACCAACAATACAAGAGATGACGCTACACATGGACATATCAAAATGGTCAATAGCAAAATTAGAACGATTATATTCTTTGCAGCCAAAAAGAGAGAAGCTCTATGTAGTCAGCAAAAACAAGACCTGGATCTGACTATGGCTCAGGTAATTAGCTCCTTATTGCAAAATTCAGGCTTAAATGGGAAGAAGTAAGGAAAACCACTAGGAAATTCATGTATGACCTAAATCACATGCCTTATGATTACACAGTGGAGTGTGACAAATAGATTCAAGGGATTAGATTTAGTAGACAAGAGTGTCTGAGGAACTATGGATGGAGGCTCATAACACTGTACCGAAGGTGATTACCAAAACCATCCCCAAGAAAAAGAAATGTAACAAGGTAAATGATTGCAAGAGGAAGCCTTAAAATAGCTGAGAAAGGAAGAGAAGTGAAAGGCAAAGGGGAAAGAGAAAGATATACCCATCTGAATGCAGAGCTCCAGAGAACAGAAAGGAGAATAGGAAAGCCATCCTAAAGTGAACAATGCAGAGAAGTAGAGGAAAACAATAGAACTGGAAAGACTAGAGATCTCTTCAAGAAAAACAGAGATACCAAGGGAACATTTCATGCAAAGATGAGTACAATAAAGGACAGAAATGGCTAGGACTCAACAGAAGTAGAAGAGATTAAGAAGAGGTGGCAAGAATACACAGAACTATACAAAAAATACCTTGATGACTCAGATAACCACAGAGGTGTGATCACTCATCTAAAACCAGACATCTTAGAGTATGAAGTCAAGTGGACCTTAGGAACTATTACTACAAACAAAACTAATGGAGGTGATAGAATTCTAGCTAAGCTATTTCAAATCCTAAAAGATGATGCTGTTAATGTGCTGCACTTAATAAGCCAGCAAATTTGGAAAACTCAACAGTGGCCACAGGATTGGGAAAGGTCGGTTTTCATTCCAATCCCAAAGAAGGGCAATGCCAAAAAATCTTCAAACTACCATACAATTGTGCTTATTTCACATGCTAGCAAGATAATGCTCAAAATCCCTCAAGCCAAGCTTCAACACTACGTGAACCAAGAACTTCCTAATGTACAAGCTGAATTTAGAAAAGGCAGAGGAACCAGAGATCAAATTCCCAGCATCCACTGAATCACAGAAAAAGCGAGAGAATTCCAGAAAAAAAACTTCCACCTCTGCCTTCTCTGACTACATTAAACCTTTTGACTGTGGTTCACAACAAACTGGAAAATTTTTCAAGAGATGGAAATACCAGACCACCTTACCTGCCTCCTGAGAAATCTGTATGCAGGTCAAGAAGCAACAGAACCAGTCATGGAACAACAGACTGGTTCCAAATTGGAAAAGGAATACGTCAAGGCTGTATATTGACACCGTGCTTATTTAACTTGAATACAGAGTACATTATGAGAAATGCTGAGCTGGATGAATCACAAGCTGGAATCAAGATTGCCGGGAGAAATAACAACCTGAGACAAGAAGATGATACCACTCTAATGGCAGAAAGCAAAGAGGAACTAATGGCAGAAAGGCAGAAGGAGAAGGGAGTGACACAGGATGAGATGGTTTGATAACATTAACAACTCAACGGACATGAGTTAAACTCTGGGAGACCTTGAAGGATAGGGAAGCCTGGCATGCTGCAGTCCATGGGGTAGCAAAGAGTTGAACAACAACAAAAGAGCTTCATCAAATAACACTACGTTAAATTGCATTTAGTATATTTTGTTTTTCAGTCGCTAAGTCATGTCCAACTCTTTGTGACTTCATGGACTGCAGCATGCCACTTCCCTCACAGACATGCTATTTCTACTACTAACAGCTTCATCCAGAGAACAGAATGGTTACTCACCCCAGTATTCTTGCCTGGAGAATTCTACTGACAGTGGAGACTGGTGGGCTACTGGCCATGGGGTCACAAAGAGTCAGACATGACTGAAGCGATTTAGCAAGTAAGCAATATATATAAATATTCATCTAGTCTTCACAAATACCTATCAGAACATATTATTTTTCCCATTTTACAGTCACAAGAGCTTAAACTGACTTGCAGTCTCACCTAGCCAGAAAGAGGATGAGCCAATTTCCAAACATAGGCCATCTGGAAGAGACTAGATACTTTACATAGTCTCAAACTGTATAATTCTGAAATATAAAGTGTTGGAAATTGAGGAGACTAAAAACAAGAAAACCAACAAAAGTTAGGTAGGACATGACCACTTTTAAGGAGAATTTAAGATTCCCTTTTAGAAAGATCTTTGCACAGTATGCACATAACAAAATGCACTCTGTCTAGAGTGGTGGATATTTTAGAACTAATGGGTGATGAGATGCAATAGGATAAAGGGGCTAAAAGCAGAGAGAGAGAAAAGAGTAAAAATAGCAGACTGCAAGATGGCCAATTGTGTTACTGCCAGAAATGTATACCTTAGGAGAAAAAAGTTCCAAGTTTTATAAGCAATTTGAATTAGGCACTCCAGTATTATTGCCGGAAGAATCCCATGGACAAAGGAGTCTGGCGGACTACAGTCCATGGGGTTGCAAAGAGTCAGATACAACTGAGTGACAAGCACAGGACAAATACTTCCAAAGGTCAGAGCTCAGAGAGATTTAATCTTTACAATAGAGATTACAGATAAAACTAAACAGTGATTTGCTTTATAGAGAATCTGAATGCAGAGACAAAAGAACAGACAAATTGGTCAACAGTAGGTGTTATACCTGTGAATTCTGTATAATCCCAGAGCACAAAGTGCCTTACCCCTGCCTTAGGAACACTTAGATTAATTCTGTTATTTTAAAAATACATACAGTTTAGAACTTGTCAACTTTTATTTACTATTGAAGCCACTGCAGATTACTTGCTTCATATAATAAATACCAAATTGAAAAGTTATTACCTATATACAACAGCCATTTTAAAAAATAATTAAAGTGCTTAATTATAAAAGATCAGAAAATAATCTCATGTTGTTATCTAATTTTTAAAGTACAGAGTTGAGACTATATGTTATCTTCTGATTCTAAAGGATGGTACCCTTGAGGAGTTAATTCTTACATAGGTTGATAATGAGTCTGGGGCCCTCAAGGAGGAGAAACAGGTCCAGGGCTCTCAAGGAGGAGAAAAAGACAGACTTTTTTCCAAATTTCTTTGTCTTAGTCACATAAAACTTTATTTTCTTTAAGCCCAGAGCTAATGATTATACAACAAAACAACTCATGTTGCTCAGGGTATATTTTTCCTTAAGCTCTGTCCAAATGATTATATAACAATGTATCTTGCTCAAGAATGTGTTTCTCCTTAACAAGAACCTTCTGACTAATCCTGTTATCTTATGTGGGAATGGGTCTGGTTCAGTTCAGTTCAGGAGCTCAGTCCTGTCGACTCTTTGCAACCTATGGACTGCAGCAAGCCAGGCTTCCCTGTACCTTCCCTCCTGGAAGTCCACTCCTGGAGTTTTCTCAAGCTCATGTCCATAAAGTCGATGATGCCATCCAACCATCTCATCCTGTGTCTTCCCCTTCTCCTCCTGCCTTTAATCTTTCCCATTAGAGTCTTTTCCAATGAGTCAGTTCTTTGCATCAGGTGGCCAAAGTACTGGAGCTTCACCTTCAGCATTAGTACTTCCAATGTATATACAGGACAGATTTCCTTTAGGACTGACTGCTTTGATCTTGCTCTCCAAGGGACTCTCAAGAGTCTTCTCCAACACCACAGTTCAAAAGCATCAATTCTTTTGTGCTCAGCTTTCTTTACGGTCCAACTCTCACATCCATATTGATTACTGGAAAAATCATAGCTTTGATTATATGGACTTTTCTCAGCAAAGTAATATCTCTGTTTTTTAATATGCTATCTAGGTTGATCATAGCTTTTCTTCCAACGAACAAGCATCTTTTAATTGCATGGCTGCAGTCACCATCTGCAGTGATTTTGGAGTCCAAAAAAAATAAAGTCTGTCACTGTTTCCATTGTTTCCCCATCTATTTACCATGAAGTGATGGGACCAGATGCCATGATCGTTGTTTTTTGGGTGTTGAGGGTTTTTTTTTAAGTTCAAAGTCTTTTTTTTTTTTTTAACTTTACAATATTGTATTGGTTTTAGTTTTAAGCCAGCATTTTTGCTCTCCTCTTTCACCTTAATCAAGAGGCTCTTTAGTTCCTCCTCACTTTCTGCCATAAAGGTGGTGTCATCTGCACATCTAGATTATTGATATTTCTCCTGGCAATCTTGATTCCAGCTTCTGCTTCATCCAGCTCAGCATTTCTCATAATGTATTCCGTATACAAGTTAAATAAGCACGGTGTCAATATACAGCCTTGACGTACTCCTTTCTTAAGTTGGAACCAGTCTGTTGTTCCATGACCGGTTCTGTTGCTTCTTGACCTGCATACAGATTTCTCAGGAGGCAGGTAAGGTGGTCTGGTATTCTGATCCCTTGAAGAATTTTCCACATTGATGTGATCCACACAGTCAAAGGCTTTGGTGTAGTCAATAAAGCAGAAGTAGATATTTTTCTGGAACTCTTGCTTTTTCAATGATCCAGCGGATGTTGGCAATTTGATCTCTGGTTCCTCTGCCTTTTCTAAATCCAGCTTGAACATCTGGAAACTCACAGTTCACATACTGTTGAAGCCTGGCTTGGAGAATTTTGAGCATTACGTTGCTACCATGTGAGATGACTGCAACTGTGTGGTAGTCTGAACATTCTTTGGCATTAACCTTTCTTTGGGACTGGAAAGAAAACTGATCTTGTCCAGTGCTATGGCCACTGTTGAGTTTTTCAAATTTGCTGGCATACTGAATGCAGTACTTTAACAGCATCATCTTTTATGCTTTGAAACAGTTCAACTGAATTCCATCACCTCCACTTCCTTTGTTCATAGTAATGCTTCCTAAGGCCCACTTGACTTTGCATTCCAGGATGTCTGGCTATAGGTGAGTGATCACACCACCATGGTTATCTGGGTCACGAAAACATTTTTTGTATAGTTCGTCTACGTATCCTTGCCACCTCTTCTGAATATCTTCTGCTTCTGTTAGGTTCGTACTTTTCTGTCCTTTATTGAGCCCATCTTTGCATGAAATGTTCCCTTGGTATCTCTAATTTTCTTGAAGAGATCTCTAGTCTTTCCCATTCTATTGTTTTCCTCTATTTCTTTGCATTGATCAATGAGGAAAGGTTTCTTATCTCTCCTTGCTATTATTTGGAACTCTGTATTTAAATGGGTATGTCTTTTCACCTTTGCCTTTAGCTTCTCCTCTTTTCTCAGCTATTTGTAAGGCCTTCTCTGACAACCATTTTGCTTTTTTGCATTTTTTTTTCGTGGAGATGGTCTTGATCACTGCCTCCTGTAGAATGTCACGAACCTCTGTCCATAGTTCTTCAGGTACTCTATCAGATCTTATCCCTTGAATCTATTTGTTACTTCCACTGTATAATCGTAATGGATTTGATTTAGGTCATTCGTGAATGGTCTAGTGGTTTCACTACTTTCTTCAATTTACGTCTGAATTTGGCAATAAGGAGTTCATGATCTGAGCCACAGTCAGCTCCCAGTCTTGTTTTTGCTGATTGTATAGAGCTTCTCCATCTCCAGTTGCAAAGAATATAATCAATCTGATTTTGGTGTTGACCATCTGGTGATGTCCATGTGTAGTCCTCTCTTGTGTTGTTGCAAGAGGGTGTTTGCTATGACCAGTGAATTCTTTTAGGAAAACTCTATTAGCCTTTGCCCTGCTTCATTTTGCGTCCCAAGGCCAAACTTGCCTGTTAGTCCAGTTATCTCTTGACTTCCTACTTTTGCATTCTAGTCCATTATGATGAAAAGGACATCTTCTTTGGGGTCTGGTAAGACCTTTCTAGGAGAAGGCAATGGCACCCCACTCCAGTACTATTGATAGTCCTATTATCTTAAGATGGATATGGTGGGAGTGGGTCTGGTAAGATCATTCTATTGTTAGTAACCAACTGAAAAAGTATATAAGGCCTTGACAAGACTAGCAAGTGGGTCAGTCTCCAGCCCTCTTCTGATGTCTATGTCAGAAGCTTCCTCTGTCCTTTTTCATTGTAATAAACTTCTGCCACACAAAATTCTGAGTGCCTGAAGCCTGGTCCCTGGTTCCTAAGCTAAATCTTCTTCAGAAATCACAAATCCAACATCATTCACCATAAAGCTATCACCCTGACATGAGCATTTGAAATAGCCTAGAATAATCAATACATTTCATATATATGTATTTATTTACTCTTTATTTCCAATGTAAATTTTTTGGGACTTCATGCTTTTTATCCATTGTATCTGAAAATTTATTTACCAGTATTTTAGACTATGTTTCCTATTATGTTTCCTATTGTGTAGGTCTAGCAGGTTTATGCAATTTTGCTAGATGAAGTCAAGGACATGAGCTGCCATGAGTGTGGAAAGTATAAACCACCAAAAGACCAGAAAGAGGACAAAGTTTTACCAATATTTTCAAACAATAATTCATCACCTTGATGTCGTTAATATCACTTGATTAATATTTAGTGAATACTGTATAAAATAGGCAATTTAAAATAAATTTGATACTGTTGAACACCAAGAAGGGAATTAAATACTTCTCTCTTTCAGCATGCACAGTCACACATGTACATAATGCCCACACATACGAAAACATTTTTGAACATGTAAAAACTGTTTGTAACTGGTCCTAACAAAACAAATTTTAGTAGTGAGCAGAGATAATGAGAATTGTTTTCTGTATGATTCTACTTTTCAAGGAAGTTTTGATTTCACTGGATGGCAAGTCAATATTAAAATGATAGCAGAAAAAAGCAGCAGATTAAATAGCAGAAAAAGAAGTTTCACAGGGGCTTTCCTGGTGGTCCAGTAGTTAAGAATCTGCCCGCCAATGCAGAGGACAGGAGTGCCTTGTCTGGAAAGACCTACATGCCCTGGGGCAACTTAATCCATGAGCCAGGACTAAGCCTGAGAGCCCTTGAGCCCTCTGCAACAAGAAAAGCCCCCACAGTGAGTAGCCCATACACTGCAACTAGAGAAAGCCCACGTGCAGCAACACAGACTCAGTGCAGCCAAAAATATTTTTTTTAAGAAAAGAAAGAAATGTCATAGGATTTTATATGAGTTATTGCCACATGAGTGGTTTATACAGTAATGCTAAGAACAAAGTAGTTAGAGCAATCTGGGAAGTAAATGAGATGAGTGTGCTCCCACTAAAGGGTGGATAGGATTTCTATAATAATAGCAGCCAATGTTTATTGAATGCTTGCTATATGCTAAGACTATACTAAGTGCTAACATTTATTAATTCTTATAACAACATATGAGGATAAATATTTAATTTCACCATATTCACTGATTTTGACTTTCCAAAATGCTAGTTGTATTAGTTCAACCTAATATTAATACTATTACAGCCATTTTACAGATAAGGAAACTGAGGTACAAATAAATTAAGTAACCTGCCCAAGTTAAATGCTTAGAATGTGACAAAATCAGGGATCAAACTCATAGCATCTATTTCTTTATTAATCACTTTAATCAAGGCTTTGAGTAATAAAGTCAATGTAATTGGTCAGGCTGGGAGCAGGCTAAGGATATCTACTCATGGATTAAAATCCGCTATATATGATTCTATCCCTCATTACTGTGTAATATCCTTGAAAAGTAGGACTATAAATATTTTCCATATGTATTCTGAATACTTCATGCATAGGAAGATATCAAAGACATTTTAACAGTTACACTAAAGTTGCTTATCATGTTGATGAGTACCATTTTCCCATAAAAGCAATAATCAAGGGACCATGTGACTAGATAGAAGATACTATTCTCTCAAAAATCAGCTTTCAATACAATGGAGCAAAAAGAAGTTTCAAGGTAAGTGGCTTTCCGCTCAGCTGGAGACCATGACACATAAGAGCCATTTGGCTGGAATCTACTCATTACTAGGGTCTTGTTGGTGTTGTTCAGTGGCTCAGTCGTGTCCGACTCTTTGAAACACCGTGGACTGCAGCACACCAGGCTTCCTTGGAGATTGATCAAACTCATGTCTATTGAGTCGGTGATACCACCCAACCATTTTATCCTCTGTTGTCCCCTTCTCCTTTTGTGTTCAATCTTCCAGTATCAGGGTCTTTGCCAATGAGTCAGATCTTCAAATCATGTTGGCCAAAGTACTGGAGCTTCAGCTTCAGCATCAGTCCTTCCAGTGAATATTCAGGATTGATTTTCTTAAGGACTGACAGGTTTGATCTCCTTACTAGGCTGGGATAGTCTCAATGCTTAAAGGGAAAGATACTGATGTACGTATTGGCCAAGGGAGAGGATCTTATATTACTTTTGCTGTTCACATAATTACCACCTTTGTACTTTAAATTTAATGAAACATTCGCAAAATAGACCAGATAATCCAGGTCTAGCAATTACTCTCCAATTAACAATTTAAAAAATAAAATAAAAACAAAACCTCTTAAATTCACAAAGGATGTACAAACTTTTGCTACTTTAAAATTAAAGGAACTGATGATAAAATCAATCTTAGTATTCAAGTAAGCCAATACAATTTTCTAGTACATATGGTAGTGTTAGGATCAGAAGGCATTCCTATTCTGACTGCTTCAAAAATTTTTCTCTTGCTCTCTGAACAAACTGTGGTGGTTTAGAAATTACTTAAGACTGGACTAAAATACCTGATTCCATTATCCACCACTAAATTGTCATACAATATTGAAGAAGACATCTGTTTCTCTAGGACTCACTTCTGCGATTCATGGGGTCGCAAAGAGTCAGACATGACTGAGCGACTGAACTGAAATGTAATGAATTAGACTGTTGAAATTTCTGGAAATATGTACTAACATGTTGCTATAAACGTACTGAGAATTAGGGAAGCCACACTGAGCAGGATTTTGAAGGGAGAAGTCAGATTTGTGTTTTATTTAATTTAACAAATGTTAATGATTTCTTTCTCAAGTATCCAGCTTCTGAAGAAAAAGTGAAAAAGCTTCAATACCATTAGATTTTTATCTTTTCCTTCCTCAGTGCAACTCATAGAGGGCAAAAGAGAAGTTAATGTTTGACATGATAAGAACTTTTTGGAAAAGTTTTGATAAAATTTTCTTAATAATTGTATTTTAAGCTTTCACAATACTGTCATAAGGTCACTTTAAAGCTTGCCAATGGTTGGCCTTACAATCACCAGACATGTCTACAATATCACACGATTCTCTTTGTAAAATGTTGACTAAGAGAGACTGCTATCTCAAGTGCTGAAAACATTTCTGTTGCATTATATGGCAGGTTGCCAAGGTTCTCATGAACAAGATACCTGAGTTTAGTCCTTTCACTGGATAATTAAAGGTTTGCAACTCCCACAAATGCCCATACTGACCACAAAGAAATAACCCAAAGTTGTTTTCTGTTTCACAGGAAGCTGTCCTTGAAGAAGGTACAATTGCTTTTAAAAACTGGGTTAAAACAGACACCGATGTTTATAGACAGTTCTGGATATTCGATGTACAGAATCCAGAGGAAGTGGCAGTTCACAGCAGCAAAATTAAAGTCAAGCAAAGGGGTCCTTACACATACAGGTGAGTGAGTCCCCACAATAAGTGGCACTCTTCCCTTGAGCATATGTATTTCTGAAAATGCTTTCACTTGACAACTGTTGTTTTATTGAAACATACTCATTATTTTCTTGCCATTAATATACATTGAAATATTTGTTTCTGCCTATTTAAAACCCTAAAGATGTAATGATGATACGAAATACATATTTTATTATGAGTTTACCAGCATCAATTAACTGCCATACATTTAAGAAGCTATAGGAGTTTTACTTGTGACATATATTCTAAAGAACTCTAAAATCTGCATGTTAAATAGGAAAAAAAATCTATCCAAAAAATGTAAAACCAGAGTATTTTTAAATCCTAAAATTGAAAGTGTGGGTTATAAGAGTGTTCTCAAAGTGTGACTGCTGGACCAGTAACATCAGCATCTCCTGGGAACTAGGAAGAAATGCAAATTCTCAGGTCCCACCGTACCAAACATATCAGATACTCTGAGTTTTGGCCGAAGTAATGAATTCAACAAATACCCTGGAGGATTTCAACACCTACTCAATTTTGAGAACCTCAGCATTAAACTGATTTTCAGTTCAGTTCAGTCGCCCTATCGTGTCCAACTTTTTGTGACCCTGTGAATCGCAGCACACCAGGCCTCCCTGTCCATCACCAACTCCCGGAGTTCATTCAAACTCACGTCCATCGAGTTGGTAATGCCATCCAGCCATCTCATCCTCTGCCGTCCCCTTCTCCTCCTGCCCCCAATCCCTCCGAGCATCAGGGTCTTTTCCAATTCATCGACTCTTTGCATGAGGTGGCCTAAGTATTGGAGTTTCAGCTTTAGCATCAGTCCTTCCAATGAACACCCAAGACTGATCTTCTTTAGGATGGACTGGTTGGATCTCCTTTCAGTCCAAGGGACTCTCAAGAGTCTTCTCCAACACCACAGTTTTTACATGACCACAAAACCTGCTAAGGATTTCTATTCAAACTATTTTCCAGCTCTTAAGGGTGTTTTTACTTATTCAATGGTTTCATTCTTATAATTTACCCACTATGGAGACTAAATATCTTATATGCCTTAATAATTCAACATACTTCTGAACCAAACATTAGACTATTAGAACTAGGTGAAAATAATTAGCCAGGACATTTCAATTTTAAATTAAATAAACTGAAAGCAGGGGATATGCTGTGATTTATACAAACTTGAGAATTAGTAACTCTTACACTGTTGAGTAAATTTCTCCTATCTAAATTATAGACTATGTTTTTTCTAACTATCAAAGTAAGAAAAGGAGGGGCAGAGGTGCCAAAAACACTAACTTTATTGTGATATTAGGAATATACTTATGGTACCCATATGGGAACAGAGTTAAGTCCTGCTGTATCATTTGTTATAAAAATTTTTATTGTTCCTCAATAATAATTTCAACTAGTTATATGCCACGGTCAACTACAAAATATCACATTTTCAATAGTTTCCTCAATTCATAATTTTACTTACTTGTTTTAGATAGTCTGTAATTGCGTAATTTCTTTCCTTTCCATGCATTAATATATTTCTTTTTTTTTTTTTCCTTGGTGTGTATGCCCAGCAGTGGGATTGCTGGGTCGTATGGCAGTTCTATTTCCAGCTTTTTAAGGAATCTCCACACTGTTCTCCATAGTGGCTGTACTAGTTTGCATTCCCACCAACAGTGTAAGAGGGTTCCCTTTTCTCCACACCCTCTCCAGCATTTATTGCTTGTAGATTTTTGGATAGCAGCCATTCTGACTGGCATGAGATGGTACCTCATTGTTGTTTTTTTTTTTTTTTTTTTAATTTATTTATTTATTTTTAATTTTTACTTTACAATTCTGTATTGGTTTTGGCATAGATTGACATGAATCCACCACAGGTGTACATGCGTTCCCAAACATGAACCCCCCTCCCACCCCCCTCCCCACAACATCTCTCTGGGTCATCCCCGCGCGTCAGCCCCAAGCGTGTCATATCCTGCATCAGACATAGACTGGCATTTTGATTCTTACATGTTATTATACATGTTTCAATGCCATTCTCTCAAATCATCACACCCTCTCCCTCTCCCTCTGAGTCCAAAAGTCCGCTATACACATCTGTGTCTTTTTTGCTGTCCTGCATACAGGGTCATCATTGCCATCTTCCTAAATTCCATATATATGTGTTAGTATACTGTACTGGTGTTTTTCTTTCTGGCTCACTTCACTCTGTATAATTGGCTCCAGTTTCATCCATCTCATCAGAACTGATTCAAATGTATTCTTTTTAATGGCTGAGTAATACTCCATTGTGTATATGTACCACAGCTTTCTTATCCATTCATCTACTGATGGACATCTAGGTTGTTTCCATGTCCTGGCTATTATAAACAGTGCTGCGATGAACATTGGGGTACATGTGTTTCTTTCAATTCTGGTTTCCTCTGTGTGTATGCCCAACAGTGGGATTGCTGGGTCATAAGGCATTTCTATTTGCAATTTTTTAAGGAATCTCCACACTGTTCTCCAGAGTGGCTGTACTAGTTTGCATTCCCACCAACAGTGTAGGAGGGTTCCCTTCTCTCCACACCCTCTCCAGCATTTATTGCTTGCAGATTTTTGGATCGCAGACATTCTGACTGGTGTGAAGTGGTACCTCATTGTGGTTTTGATTTGCAATACAACTCACACTCAAATATAATGAAGTAGAGTAGCTGGGAGGGGATGCCTGCTGCTACAGCACGTAATGTAAGCTGTGGAGTACCGTAGTGTTACTCTGTCCTAGCAATTATCCCCATGTGTCCTAGCTCCAGGCACATGCCTATGACTATTCACAGCTCTCTCAGAGATTACCTGGTTTTCATTGTTACAGAAATAAAACCTTACCTTCAAATAAAATTTTATCTTTTTCAGAGTCTTACAGTTCTTATGTCGTTATCAAAAGCCTATGTGAATATCTTGTTTCAAAAAAAATGATGTAGCTATGATGTGTGCATTTGAAAATCTAGAATTCACATATGACCTACTAAGAACCTAAGCATAACTTTAACAATCAGAACTCAGTGAACTGATAGCATGTAAGAAAGGAGAATAGTTGTTAGAATTTGACAACTTACCACAATTTTTGTTTAACTTTTTGTTTGTTTGGAGAGGTTATGTTTTGACTTTTAAGGATACTAATTGTGGTATAGAAAAACAAACACAACACTGACTCCTCTCCTAGTCCTGCTCTGATAGGTGGCAGTTAATATATATTTTATTTTTAGAGATGCGGACATCTCTCTCTAAGGGATAAAAGTGAAATGAGTAAGATGTAATTGATTTACTTGGAGAAGCAAAGAGGTAAGAGTTGGAAAAGAGAAGTTAGTTTGTGACTAAAGTACACAAAAAATAAATCTGTACATATATATAACATGGAAAAGAAATGCAAAAAAGCAAAATGGCTGTCTGGCTAGGCCTTATAAATAGCTGTGAAAAGAAGAGAAGCAAAAAGCAAAGGAGAAAAGGAAAGATATAAGCATCTGAATGCAGAGTTCCAAAGAACAGCAAGAAGAGATAAGAAAGCCTTCCTCAGCAATCAATGCAAATAAATAGAGGAAAACAGAATGGGAAAGACTAGAGATCTCTTCAAGAAAACTAGAGATACCAAGGGAACATTTCATGCAAAGATGGGCTCGATAAAGGACAGAAATGGTCTGGACCTAACAGAAGCAGAAGGTATTAAGAAGAGGTGACAAGAATACACAGAAGAATTGTACAAAAAAGATCTTTACGACCAAGATAATCAAGATGGTGTGATCATTCACCTAGAGCCAGACATCCTGGAATGTCAAGTCAAGTGGGCCTTAGCAAGCATCATTATGAACAAAGCTAGTGGAGGTGATGGAATTCCAGTTGAACTATTTCATATCATGAAAGATGATGCTGTGAAAGTGCTACACTCAATATACCAGCAAATTGGAAAACTCAGCAGTGGCCACAAGACTGGAAAAGGTCAGTTTTCATTCCAATGCCAAACAAAGGCAATGCCAAACAAAGGCAATGCCAAAGAATGCTCAAACTACCACACAATTGCACTCATCTCACATGCTAGTAAAGTAATGCTCAAAATTCTCCAAGCCAGGCTTCAGCAATACGTGAACCGTGAACTCCCTGATGTTCAAGCTGGTTTTAGAAGAGGCAGAGGAACCAGAGATCAAATTGCCAACATCTGCTGGATCATGGAAAAAGCAAGAGAGTTCCAGAAAAACATCTATTTCTGCTTTCTTGACTATGCCAAAGCCTTCGACTGTGTGGATCACAATAAACTGTGTAACATTCTGAAAGAGATGGGAATAACAGACCACCTGACCTGCCTCCTGAGAAACCTGTATGCAGGTCAGGAAGCAACAGTTAAAACTGGACATGGAACAACAGACTGGTTCCAAAGAGGAAAAGGAATTCGTCAAGGCTGTATATTGTCACCCTGCTTATTTAACTTATAGGCAGACTGTGTCATGAGAAATGCTGGGCTGGAAGAAGCACAAGCTGGAATCAAGATTTCTGGGAGAAATATCAATCACCTCAGATATACAGATGACACCACCCTTATGGCAGAAAGTGAAGAGGAACTAAAAGGCCTCTTGATGAAAGTGAAAGAGGAGAGTGAAAATGTTGGCTTTAAGCTCAAGATTCAGATAATGAAGATCATGGCAGCTGGTCCCATCACTTCATGGGAAATAGATGGGGAAACAGTGTCAGACTTTATTTTTGGGGGGCTCCAAAATCACTGCAGATGGTGACTGCAGCCATGAAATTAAAAGACACTTACTCCTTAGAAGGAAAGTTATGACCAACCTAGATAGCATATTGAAAAGCAGACACATTACTTTGCCAACAAAGGTCCGTCTAGTCAAGGCTATGGTTTTTCCAGTGGTCATGTATGGATGTGAGAGTTGGACTGTGAAGAAAGCTGAGCGCCGAAGAATTGATGCTTTTGAACTGTGGTGTTGCTGTCCAAGGGACTCTCAAGAGTCTTCTAGCACCACTGTTCAAAAGCATCAATTCCTCGGCACTTGGCCTTCTTTATGGGTCCAGCTCTCACATCCGAACATGACTACTGGTAAAACCATAGCCTTGACTAGATGGACCTTTGGTGGCAAAGTAGTATGTCTGCTTTTTAATATGCTGTCTCGGTTGGTCATAGCTTTTCTTCCAAGGAGCGACTGTCACTGTCAAGGTTGCGGTCACCTTCTGCAGTGATTTTGGAGCCCAAGAAAATAGTCTGTCACTGTTTCCATGTTTTCCCCCTCTATTTCACCATGAAGTGATGGAACCAGATGCCACGATCTTAATTTTCTGAATGTTGAGTTTTAAGCCAGCTTTTTTTCACTCTCCTCCTTCACCTTCATAAAGAGGCTCTTTAGTTTCACTTTGCTTTCTGCCATTAGGGTGGTGTCATCTGCATATCTAAGGTTATTGATATTTCTCCCAGCAACCTTAATTCTAGCTTGTGATTCATCCAGCCTAGCATTTTGCATGATGTGCTGTGATGTAAGTTAAATAAGCAAGGTGACAATATACAGCCTTGATGTACTCCTTTCCCAATTTTAAACCAGTCAGTTTTTCCATGCTGGGTTTTTACTGTTGCTTCTTGACCTGCATGCAGGTTTCTCAGGAGGCAAGTAAGGTGGTCTGGTATTCCCATCTTTTAAGAATTTTCCACAATTATTTGTGATCCACAGCCAAAGGCTTTAGTGTAGTCAACGAAGCAAAAGTAGATGTTTTTCTGGAATTCCCTTGCTTTTTGTATGATCCAACAGATGTTGACAATTTGATCTTTGGTTCCTCTACCTTTTCTAAATCCAGCTTGTACACCTGGAAGTTCTTGGCTTAGGCACTGTTGAAGCCTAGATTAAAGCATTTTGAGAATTACCTTGCTAGAATGTGAAATGAATGCAATTGTGTGGTAGTTCGAACATTCTCTGGCATTGCCCTTCTTTAGGATTGGAATGGAAACCAACCTTTTCCCGTGGAGAAGGATGTCCCTCCACAAACAGAAGCACAGGCTTATTTAGCTTTGGCTGCTAATGTGAAGTTGATGAAACTCTGGCAGGATGTGACATGGATCAAAGAATAAAATTATCTAGTTTGAGATCTTGCTTATGTCTATTCCGATCTACATCAATTCTTTGAAGACCTGGTTAATTCCTTCAGAATATTCTCAGATCCAATATAATTTTTTTTAAAATTCCTCTGCTTTGGTAGGTGTACACAGAAACCAGTCTTGGGCTAAAGTAAAGGGGAACTCCTCCCTTTGATATCATTAACCAACACTTTCTAAAACCTGTATGTAGTCTAATTTTTAAACCAAAATTGAGTGATTATGTTCTCTTACACAATGGAGTATTACTCAGCCATTAAAAAGAATACATTTGAATCAGTTCTAATGAGGTGGATGAAACTGGAGATTATACAGAGTGAAGTAAGCCAGAAAGAAAAACACCAATACAGTATACTAACACATATATATGGAATTTAGAAAGATGGTAACGATAACCCTGTATGTGAGACAGCAAAAGAGACACAGATGTATAGAACAGTCTTTTGGACTCTGTGGGAGAGGGAGAGGGTGGGATGATTTGGGAGAATGGCATTGAAGCATGTATAATATCATATAAGAAACGAATCACCAGTCCAGGTTCCATGCGTGATACAGGATGCTCGGGGCTGGTGCACTGGGATGACCCAGAGGGATGGTATGGGGAGGGAGGTGGGAGGGGGGTTCAGGATGGGGAACACGTGTACACCCGTGGCAGATTCATGTTGATGTATGGCAAAACCAATACAATATTGTAAAGTAATTAGCCTCCAATTAAAATAAATAAATTATATTTTTAAAAGAGTACATTTTAAACACAGACCTCAGTTTAAAGGATTTTTCTCTTAGTGATTCCCATCTACTGGTATAGTGTTGTAACTACAACTAAGAAAACAATCTGGGTCAAAACTATGTTGCTACTATTTCAATTATTATACGTATATAAATCTTCCTGAAAATTAAAGTATTTTAACAGTAAAATTTTAATAATATGTAATCTAAGTTTAAAATATAATGTTCTAAGAGGAAATAATAATTGAGTAGTAATAGACTATCCTGGCTGCTGTTTTAGATTTTTGTATTCTGTGTCTGCAGTACTCCAAGAATAGTGAACAATAAAGCTTTAATGAAATTATATTAGAAATAAGATATATTTCTATATTTTTGTTAATTCACTCTTTAAAGAATATAAACCATTATTTATTCATTCTAAAATATTTACCAAGAAATTACCATTTACCAGATACTGCTTGGGCATACAAAACATACATAATACCTATCCTACAGGAATTTACAATTTTATTATACCTGATTGAAATCAAGTCAGGTTTTCTCTGGTTTATTTTTGTTTCCACACTTCAGTTTCACGTTTTTTCAGTGTTTACCTTAGTCAGATAACAACAGATATCTACTATAACCTCACATAATAGATGATCAGGTAAATGATAGAGCAATGAATAATGTATACCTTATTTCATCTCACTAAATATCTTTTACTTGCAAAAGAGTTTTCCCCATAAAACCACCCTTCATCTCTTTCCTAAAGGTAGATGGTACTTTGCTAGAGGTGTTAGAGCAAGACGCTTAGATGTAAAAAGTTTAACAATATACGGGGCAAGGATTGAGGGGAAATGATCTGTAAAGTAGAAAGTACATTTCACTAGCATCTTTAATTCTCATGAAAACATTGCAAACTATGGAAAAGCCAATCCAGGAAAGTCTGTGCACTTTGAACCATCTTTCTCTTATGTGAAAACATGGTCTTACTATTCCCTTGTTTAAAACTCTCTTTCTTCTCCTCACCTTCAGGATAAAAGCTAAACATTTCATTATGGGATGCAACCCTTTTAAGTCCAGATCTTACCTATTTTAATCACTTTATTTCCACCACTCTCCTTGCTCCTTAAACCAACCATATTGAAACATCTGAATTACTAAAACAACACATTTACCTAACACATGCTATTTTCTATCTCATTTTACCTAAGCTTCTATTTGTCACTCGGAACATTTAATATGGAACTGCTGTCCATTATCCCCACCATAATCCCTAGCCTGAGTTTGTACCTGTTCGATGTTTTCCCACAGAACCTGTGTAAACTCCTATAATGACACATATTCCTTCTCCTCTGCTATGCACACCCAAGATTCCTCTTCTCTAGTTTGCTGGAGGCTAAGCATTGGCTTATTTATCATTTTAATCCACTTGTTTACCCTAATTTCTGACATAATCTATGTACTCAATAATCGCTGCTTAAATGAATGGCATTTGAGAATTAACGTTCATTTGAATAACTATTTTGAATTTTAACTTCTGTTAAAATGAATGACATTCATTTGAAACAACGGTTTTGAGTTTTAGTTCCTGTTTTTCAGAGTTCGTTATCTAGCCAAGGAAAATATAACCCAGGACCCTGAGACCCACACGGTCTCTTTCCTGCAGCCCAATGGCGCCATCTTTGAACCCTCGCTATCAGTTGGAACTGAGGATGACACATTCACCATTCTCAACCTGGCTGTAGCAGTGAGTAGACAAACCGCAAAATTACTGGTTTTGAAATCCTCTAGAATCCAACTGTAAATAATCTCACAATTAAAACTACAATTAGATATATTTTTTATTTTTATAAAAATGCTTTCTTATGCTATTATTTTGAATTATGATCATTTGGAAAGATGACAAGATCATAGAATGATCAACTGAAGACTGATTAGAAGACCATTTAGAGTGTATCATTTTAAAAAGGATTTATGGGGCTTCCTTCATGGCTCAGTGATAAAGAATCCGCCTGATAATGCAGGACACATGAGTTCCATCCCTGGTCCAGGAAGATCCCACATGCCTCAGCTACTGAAGTCTGCACACCCCAGAGCCCATGCTCTGCACCAAGAGAAGCCACCACAACGAGAAGCCCAGGCACCACAGTCAGAGACTAGCCCTGCTCAAGGCAACTAGAGAGAAGCGTGCCCAGCAGTGAAGACTCAGCACAGCCAAAATAATCACTCATGAAAAAAATAAGTACAATTTGTCAAAAACTAGGACTTAACTATGAAACTCTTCTTCCTGTGGCCCACACAACCACAGAGAAATGTAATCATTAAGAGATGAAATAATATACTTTTAGTCCTGGCTAGATTCGGCAGTCATTTTAAAGATAGCTGGAAATTGTTTTATTCAGTTTAATTCTTCTATTTATATTTATTTGTTAAGAAAGTGATATTGCAGTTGGTGTCTTAAACCATGATTATTATTTTTTTTTTTTGCAGGCTGCACCACATCTCTATCCAAATTCATTTATTCAAGGAATACTCAATTCACTTATCAAAAAGTCCAAATCTTCTATGTTTCAAAACAGAACTTTGAAAGAACTATTGTGGGGCTATACAGATCCATTCTTGAATTTGGTTCCATATCCTGTTACTACTACAGTTGGTGTGTTTTATCCTGTGAGTAACAATTATAAATCTTGATACTGTTAGACTTTTAACTGGATAAATATAATCACATTGACAATTCATAAGTTTATCATTTAGTGTGTCAACTGTGTTTCTGATCTCAGAGTACATACTCTAAGTTCTTAAAAGTCACTTTTAAAAATTTAAAAAGTGAATTGAATACTCAACTCACTTATCAAAAAGTCAAATTCTGATGTTTCAAAAGAGAACTTTAAAAAAACTATATATACTAGTGGGCCTATAAGGATCCATTCTTAAATTTGGTTCCATACCCTACTACTACAGTTGGTTCATTTTATCCTATAACAATATAAATGTCAATATTATTAGACTTTAACCAGATAAATATAATGGCATTGGTAATTCACAGTTTTATTATTCAGTGTGTTAACCCTATTTCTTAACCCTATTAATGTATTAACCCTAATAAATAGGGTTAAGATAAACTTTGTTTCAAAGTTTATCTCACCTAATTATATCTTTCCTAGCTGGTAGGGTGGTGGGAGGGGAGTTCAGGGTTGGGAACGCATGTACACCTGTGGTGGATTCATATCAATGTATGGCAAAACCAATACAGTATTGTAAAGTAAAAAAATAAAAAATAAATTAACATTTAATCAAGTTTCTGTTCTTTGACAAGTTGTCTAAATAATTGTCTATATAAATTGTTTAAAATTAAGTTGTAGGGTGGAAAAACTTTGAACACTGTCAATTTTGGTTTTCTATCTATGCACAATCAAGTTGAATGCCCAGTTTTTATATGAAATGTATTCATCATACCATTCTTCCTTCTCTAGACCTCCTACAAGTTTGTTTTAATGTAAATTTAAAAGTTACCTGAAATTCAACACAAGAAGGATGAATCAGCAATGTCATATTTTCATAGAGTTAGTTTATAAGAACATCTAAAAATGTCGTGAAATGACATATAGGAAATTTAAGAAGATGTGAACTTGGTGGTGTACTTATTGTTTAATGTTTTGGGCCATGAAAAGAACCAGTTGATTACTGCATTTAAAAACTGAATATGAATTCATTTGGCACTTTATTAGATATCAGTTATATTCTTTAATTATTTTAACTGAGATGATTTTTAGGATAGCAAGGTTATATATCAACTAAATGTAAGTATAGAAGCCTTAAAGGATAATAAATTCAGTTATTATTATTTACCTAAAATACTCAATTCTTTCCTTGGCTAATTCTGTTTTTCATTTTGTGTACCTAAATTTTAGTAACCACATATTAGAGATCATAACATTGAGAAAACTTCAGGAAAGCTGTCATATTTCACATAGGTTTTGTTAACTATCTGTTCACCTCAATATAACAGGACTAGTGATCAAAATGGCCTTTCTGGCTTAATTACAAGAGTACTGGAGTAGGATCATGTCAGCTTCTGATTATTGTTTTCTTCCTTTTTTTCAGCATCTAGCACTTATTTCTAGGTACTTTTTATATCTTGTTTTTATAAAATATTAGAAATCAGTAATTTTAAAAATTAATCACTTATATATTTCAAATCATATAAAATAATTGTGAACAGCCAGTGTCTGAGAAATGCAAAAGTGAATTAATTACATACTTTATAATTTGGAAAGCATGGCTTGTTATAGAAGTTATTTTTTCTTGTATGTATTTATTTCTTTAGTACAACAACACTGCAGATGGAGTTTATAAAGTTTTCAATGGGAAAGATGACATAAGCAAAGTTGCCATAATTGACACATATAAAGGCAAAAAGTAAGTATACAGACAAAGTAAGGTGTGGGTGGGTGTGGGTGTGGGTGTGAGTCACTAGGATGCTTTAAGGCAGGCAAGAAACTTATTTACCGACTGGTAAGGCACAGGCACCAATCTATGGAACAGAGTTGCCTGTATCTCAGCCCTTAGAAACTCCTGGTCTAGCAGGCATTAACCTTTTAGTTGTGGTGACTGGTCACACCGGTTCATAGCTGCTGAGTACCAGCCCCACTGGAGGGCTCACCTTTATGAACAGGTCTCTTCTATACAGAAATCTAAAGGGGCTGCTTTTATCTGTGTTGCATAACCAGAGTTTTCATGCACACTTCAATTACATAACAGCAAATTAAAAGGAAGAATATCAATATGTCAACTCACCATCCAGGAGCTAGGAAAATATACATTTTTTTTTTTACTGAGCATGAAATAAAAATATTGTTCATTCCAGTGACATGACTAAACATGTCTATAAAGATGGAAGCTTAATGAATCCATGCCACAACTTTAATGACTTTCCCCTTCCAAATGTTCTTAAAATAACTCAGCTTTTTAAAAAAGCCTATCATTATAAAAATGGAATTATTATTTCCTGTTTAAAACTGACATATTGAACTTGAACATAAAGAGCACATATTCTGTGAAGTAGTGGTAAAATGAGATATGTTCACATGGCCACAATTTCCTACTTTTCTCTAACTCCTGCCTGCTTATCTGGAGTACGTCTAATCTGTCATATGTCTAAAATAGCATAGAACCCCAATAAATACCAAGGAAAAAAAGACTTTTCTCCTCAAAGTTAAAATGAGTTTTAGATCAGTGATTTCGTGACAAAGAATAATCAAAATCAAGAGATGAAACATTTTTATTAATTAAGCAAGCATTACCTCACACTGAGTTCCTATCTAAAATTTGCATAAAACAATTAAATAATTACTCATATTCCTTTTTCATCTACAGAGTCCATAGTCACATTTTTTTTTCCACAGGAAAATCTAATGGAGGGAAAAAACACATCTAAATGCTCATTTTATGGGATATCATATCAGTGTTCATATATTGAGTACAGTGAGCATTTCTTTAATTTCAATATCACAGAGAGGTTTTGAGGAGTTACTGAGTGCTCCTCATTGGAATAAGAATTTCACATGAGTTTAAGGTTAAGATAAGGTTAATTTAACTGATCATGGCAAGACTGAGCATGATTGACAGCTTATTGTGTTTCAAATAGAAGCAACAGCTTGCCTTGACATCTTACGTATGATATGTTAGGAGGGTGGAAAACCCATTTTCTATCACCAAAAAGTGGCTGAGACTGCAGAGAAACAATCACTACCATTGTTTATATTGTTTCCAGTTATATGTATATGTCTATTTCATGAAAATACCAGAGTATAAATTAATAAACTCCATTCTAGTTTAATGTCAATTCATGCAAAGTTAAAAGAGGGGAAAAGTATAAATTGATTGTTTACATTTCCGGTCACTTCTGATCAAACATCTGCTTCTTTGCTCCTCCACACTCCCCTCTTTCCCTCATACTGAGTTTACATCAGTTACCTACTTAATATTTTCATCCTTTCAGTTAAACACTCAATATACTATGCAATAATCCACTTCTCCCATCAGAACACAGAAATTTAATCCTAAACAGAGATCTAAATTTCTAATAAATATTTCTCAAAAAATGTTTAAGAACTCGGTCTGCTCCAAGTTGTTCCTAACAAAATTTTTCAGTTTTTATTTTATAATCTGGCCACTTAATGGTATCAGGCACTTCATTTACCTCGGCAAGATGAAAACTTCTAACGAAACATAGACCAAATGATTTAGAATATTTCTTAAATTTAGCATCTGTCACAACTGCTCTCATCAATGTTTATTACTTTAGCAGAATTAGGGCTTTCCTGGTGGCTCAGTTGGTAAAGAATCCACCTGCAATGCAGGAAACCCTCTGCAATGCAGGAGACCCAAGTTCAAGCCCTGGGTCAAGAAGATTGCCAGGAGAAGAAAATGGCAACTCATTCCAGTATTCCTGCCTGGAAAATCCCATGGACAAAAGAGCCTGGTGGGCTACAGACTCCTGTAAGAGTCAGACACAACTTTGCAACTAAACCACCACCCCCACCACTTGAACCATAAAAGACCAATTAATGTGAGATGGTGCTCTTGGAATGCGAATGTTCATTTCCTTTTTCTTTTTTCCCCCCTAAGGCATCTCTCCTATTGGGCAAGTTATTGTGACATGATTAATGGTACAGGTAAGGGTATTTGTTTTGTGATAATACCACAATGAAACCCCCTCCTTTCTCCCACAAATCTACCATCATACCGACGATGTTCTGGATAGGTATGTTTTTACCTATCTTTGTATCCCTACAACATAATTCAGAGTCTCAATTCTTATACAGGCTTCAGTTCAGTTCAGTCACTCAGTCGTGTCTGACTCTTTGCGACCCGATGAATCACAGCACGCCAGGCCTCCCTGTCCATCACCATCTCCTGGAGTTCACTCAAACTCATGTCCATCGAGTCAGTGATGCCATCCAGCCATCTCATCCTCTGTCATCCCCTTCTTTTCCTGCCCCCAATCCCTCCCAGCATCAGAGTCTTTTCCAATGAGTACTCTTTTCCAATGAGTACACCTCACTCTTCACGTGAGGTGGCCAAAGTACTGGAGTTTCAGCTTTAGCATCATTCCTTCCAAAGAAATCCCAGGGCTGATCTCCTTCAGAATGGACTGGTTGGATCTCCTTGCAGTCCAAAGGACTCTCAAGAGTCTTCTCCAACACCACAGTTCAAAAGCATCAATTCTTTGGCGCTCAGCTTTCTTCACAGTCCAACTCTCACATCCATACATGACCACTGGAAACACCATAGCCTTGACTAGATGGACCTTTATTGTCAAAGTAATAGTAACTATCTAATTTGATGGAATGTCTCAAGATTAACCACTAAGGATAAACCATTACTGCATTCCTAGGGAAATGTTTGCTTTGTAAAGACTAATTAACTGACTTACTGGTCACAGAAGTAAAGAGGTTAGTAGTTACTTTTCACATCTATTGTACATACTGTGTAGACAATAATTTAAAAGTGAAAGAATTTAACAATCAACATAATTATAAAAGGTAAAACATGTCCAAGTGGAGGTTTCAATATGAAGAAGAATCAGTAACCTTCCAAGGGGAGCCATCTATTTTGAATAGGATGATCATAATTACAGAGAAAAGAACAACAGTAGCAACAAAAATAAGGTTATATATGTGTTAACCAATACATAACTGTACTGGATATTGTTACCAACCATGATAAAACATGTAAAAATGAACATTCTAAACTAGAGTTGGGAAGAAATCATGAGGTTAAAAGTATCTAAGAGAAAAACAGAAGTAAAAATACTAGGAGTAGAGGTATATTGGGCAGACCAAGGACTCTGATGGAATCTCTTTGAGACAGATTGTTGGCTACACACTAGGAAAAGAGTATAAAGAAACAGAAAACATTCCAATGTTGTTAGCATGATAGAAGTACTTACTATACCTTCTCCAATAAGCTTAAAGAAGTATAAAATTAAAATACTGATTTACACTTGAATGTGTTTAAAAAAAAAAAGGTCCTGCTAGTATGCACAATCCTGAGGTTATGACACATGGTAATTGCTGGTATCATTATGACAGAATCTTTGATGATATTTAAAGCTTTTCAATGTATTCTTTTCCTTTAATGTTTATGGTGTTGGGAAGGCAGTTGTAGGCAATGCCCATTCAGAGACCCATCTGGGCATTTAAGCTAATCTTCAATAGCCCATTATCTTAAAGGCAGGATCGAGTTTACTGATTTTCTGTTATAAGTGAAATGTAAGACTACTCCAAAGTTGGTGCTGTTACTAGAAAAAGAAAGTGGTATTCATAATTGAAGGCTAGGTCTTACTGTTTTGAATAAACACATTCAGCAGCGGCTCATTTTGCTGATACTCATTTGTGGAGTAAATGGAGGAAATTATCTAGTTATTTCCTCTTATATTCAATGTGTGCCATGGATAATAACCATTGTAGGGGTTCAATAAACTCAACAAATGCTTTTTTTGTTTTGATGTATACAATTTCAAACTATTTGCATGAAATTCTGCTTAGAGAGAAAACTTCAAAAAATGATTTTAAAAATGTTAATCAGCCATAAGGGTAGGTGAATGAATCACAATCAAAAGTAAGGACAACATTTACCAAAAGGACGTGTAAAGGAACCTCAAAGTAAGGAAATTGCCACTCTGCTGATAGGGTAGAAAAACAATCATAGTTGTAACAACAGGTGATTTGGTCATTAAAAAAAAAAAACTCATTTATTTTTAAACAGTGGGAAAATCTGATACAAAATTGAATACCAATGAATGTGGACAGTATACAGACTTGTTGAATAAGGTAGCAGCTAGTCACCTGTCCATATTAAGTACTTGAAATAGGGTTAGTACAAACCAAAATGTGCCACAGGTACACAGGGGATTTTGTTAATTTTATATTGATTATGTGTAAAATTATGTTATTTTGGATATAATGGGTTAAATATAACTGATACTTTTATCATTTTAAAATGTGGCTATTGGAGGATTTAAAAATTACATGTATACAAATTTCTGAATCAACTGGCCAGTAAGACGGCAAGGCAGAAGAGTTTGAGTTCATCCCTTCTTTCAAAAACACCCAAATCACAACTAATTGCTCAACAACCATCCACAACAACATCAGCAAAATGCTAGAATCATCTAAGGAAAAAAAAAAAGATACTCTACATCCAAAGACAAAAAACCACAAGACAGAAGGAGGGGCAAAGTCATGATCACAATGAAACCAAATTCCATACCTGCCAGGTGGTATAATTATTTTTCACAAACTGGAAAAACAAACAAACAAACAAACAGTAGTAGAAGTTCTGGTGAATACCATTTCCTCCCCAAGATCTAGCCCCACCCAACATCCTATAGGCTCCAGTGCTGGGATACCTCATCCAAAACAACCAACAAGGCAGGAACACAGCCCCATCCATCAGCACACAGGCTTTCTGAGTACAGCTCTGCCCACCAAAAGGACTAGACCCAGCTCCACCTGCCAGTGGGCAGGAACAAAATCCTCCCACCAGGAAACCTGTGCAAGCCTCTCAGACTCAGATAGTCTTATCCCAGGGGACAGACAGCAGAAACAAAAAGAACTACAATCCTACAGCCTACAGAAAAGAAATCACAATCACAGAAAATTAGACAAAATGAGGTTGCAGAAGAATATGTCCCAGATGGTGGAACAAGATAAAACTTAGAAGAACATCGTATTGAAATGGAGATAGGTGATCTACCCAAAAAGGAATTCAGAGTAATGAAAGTGAAGATGATACAAGATCTCATAAAAAGATCAAGAAGATGTAAGAAATGTTTAAGAGACCTAGAAAAACAAAAGAACAAAAAGAGATGATCAATTCAGTAACTGAAATGAAAAAATCACTAGAAGCAAGCAACAGTAGAGTAACTGAGGCAGAAGAATGGCTAAGTGAACTAAAAGAATGGTGGAAACCACTGCTGCAGAACAGAATAAAGAAAAAAATAATAAAAAGAAATGAAGAGGTCTAAAAGTCTGGGACAAAGTTAAATGCACCAGTATTCACATTTATATGAGTTTCTGAAGGAAAAGAGAGAGAAAAATGAATGCAAATTGCCAAAAATTTCCCTAACATAGGAAAGAAAAGAGTGAGTGTAGTACAGGAAGTGCAGAGAGTCTCAGGCAAGATAAACCCAAGGAGGAATATGCCAAAACACACAGTAATTAAATGGACAAATATTTAAGACAAAGAAAAATATTAAAAGCAACTAGGGTAAAACAACAAATAACATACAGGGTAACTCCCATAAGATTATCATCTGATTTCTCAGCAGAAATTCAGCAGGCCAGAAGGGAGTGGCATGATATATCCAAAGTGATGAAAGGGAAGGACCTACAACCAAGAATACCCTGTTCAAGAAGACTATCGTTCAGTTGCAACAGAGAAATCAAAAGCTTTACAGAGAACTCATTACCACCAGACCAGATCTGCAACAAATCCTAAAAGAAATTCACTACTAGAAACAAAGAAATTAAGAATGGAAAAGCTTACCAGTAAAGGCAAAAAAAGTAAGAAAGGAAGTCATCTGCACAAAAATATGCAAAATATGCTATCAAACCAGTAACTGTGAGAAGAAGGGAGCACAAATGCAAGATATTGGAAATGCACTTGAAATTAAAGCATCAGCAACTTACAACAACCTTGTTTATGTATGGACTGCTATATCAAATCCTCATGGTAACAGCAAACTGAAAATCTACAGTAGATACATACACAAAAAATAAAAACAAATTCAACACTGAAGCTAGTTATCAAATCACAACAGAACAAAAGAGAAAGGGAAGAAAAAAGACCTACAGAAACAAATCCAAAACAATATAGAAATAGGAACAGACATTGCTAATTAGCTTAAATGTAAATGGGTTAAATGCTCCAACCAAAGACACAGATTAGCTAAATAGATACAAAAGCAAGACTTGTATGTATACTGTCTACAGGAGATCCACTTCATATCTAAGTACACATATAAAATGAAAGTCAGAGGATGGAAAAAGGTATTCCATGCAAATGGAAGTCAGAAGAAAGCTGCAGTAGCAACATTCATCAGACAAAAAAGACTTTAAATAAAAACTTTCCCAATAGACAGAGGACACTACATAATCATCAAGGGATCAATCCAAGAGGAAGATGTAATAGCTGCAATGTACATGCACCCAAAATAGGAGCATCCTAATATATAAATCAAATACTAACAGCCCTAAAAAGAGAAATCAACAGTAACACAATAATACTGGGGGACTTTAACATCCCACTTTCAGCAATGAACAGATATCATCCAGACAGAAGACCAAAGGAAACACAAGCCTTAAAAGGAAGACCAGATGGACTTAATTTATAGTGCACTCCATCCAAAAGCAGCAGAATATACATTCCTTTCAAGTTCACATGGAACATTCTCCAGGATTAATCACAGGCTGGCCCACAAAGTGAGCCTTGATAAGTTTAGGAAAACTGAAATCATATCAAGAATCTTTTCTGACCACAATGCTCTGAGATTAGAATTCAACTTCAATAAAAACACTGAAAAAACACAAAGGGGTTGAAGATAAACAACATGTTATCAAGAAACCAACAGATCACTGAATAAATCAAGAATAATAATAAAAGAAAACACCTAGAGACAAATGAAAATAAAAGCATGATGATCCAGAACTTATGGGAAGAAGCAAAAGCAGTTGTAAGAATGAAGGTTACAGCAATACAATCTTGTCTCAGGAAGCAAGAAAATTTTCTAATAAACCTAACCTTACACCTAAAGCAATAGAAAAAGAAGAACAAACAACACCCAAAGTTAGAAGAAGAAAACAAATCATAAAAATCAGAGCAGAATCAAAAAGAAAAAAAAGGGGGGAAAGATCAATAAAACTAAAAGCTTTTTCTTTAAAAAGAATCAAAATGGATAAACCTTTAGCCAAACTCATCAAGGAAAGAAAAAGGGAGAGAGTTCTAATCAAAAAATTAGAATGAAAAAGAACAGAAGTTACAACACCACAGAAATACAAAGGATCATAAGAGACAACTACAAGCAACTGTATGTCAATGAAATGGAAAACCTGGAAGAAATGTACAAATTCTTAGAAAGGTATATGTTCCCATGAATGAATTAAGAAGAAATAGAAAATATGAACATACCAATCACAAGTACTGAAATTGAAACTGTGCTTTAAAAACTTCTAACAAAAATTGTCCAGGACTAGATGGCTTCTTGAGAGTCCCTTGGACTGCAAGGAGATCCAACCAGTCCATTCTGAAGGAGATCAGCCCTGGGATTTCTCTGGAAGGAATGATGCTGAAGCTGAAACTCCAGTACTTTGGCCACCTCATGTGAAGAGTTGACTCCTTGGAAAGACTCTGATGCTGGGAGGGATTGGGGGCAGGAGGAGAAGGGGATGACAGAGGATGGGATAGCTAGATGGCATCACTGACTCGATGGACGTGAGTCTGAGTGAACTCCAGGAGTTGGTGATGGACAGGGAGGCCTGGCGTGCTGCGATTCATGGGGTCGCAAAGAGTCGGACACGACTGAGTGACTGAAATGAACTGAGATGGCTTCACAGGTGTATTCTACTAAAAACTTACAGAAGAGTTAAACCTATCCTTCTGAGACTACTTAAAAATTTGCA
Source organism: Oryx dammah (assembly GCF_014754425.2). NCBI lineage: Eukaryota > Metazoa > Chordata > Mammalia > Artiodactyla > Bovidae > Oryx > Oryx dammah. The sequence goes on along the minus strand of NW_024070202.1, from coordinate 40,733,877 downwards.
GTAGAAGGAATATTCTCAAACTCATTCTATGAGGATACCATCACCCTGATACCAAAACCAGACAAAGATACTACAAAAAAGGAAACCATGGGTCATTATCATTGATAAAATCAGATGCGAAAAGTTTCAACAAACTACTAGCAAACCAAATCAAACAATACATTAAAGGATCACACAACATGATAAGGTGGGATTTATACTATAGATACAAGGATTTTGCAATATCTGGACATCAATCTGTGTGATATATGACATCAAAGAATATTAAAGAATAAAATTATATGACCATCTCAATAGATGGTAGAAAGAGCTTTTGACAAAACTCAATATCCATTGAGATTAAAAAAAAAAAAAAACAACTCTAGAAAGTGGGTACAGAGGGGACCTATCTGAACATACTAAAGGCCATATATGACAAAAATATAGTTAGCATCATATTCAACAGTTAAAAGCATTTCCTCTAAGACCAGGAACAAGAAAGGATGTTGACTCTTACTATTATTATTCAATATAGTTTTGGAAATACTAGTCATGGCAATCAGAGAAGAAAAAGAAATAAAAGAAATCCACATTGGAAAAGAAGTAAAACTGTCATTGCTTGCAGATGACATGATACTATACACAAAGAATCCTAAAGATGCTATCAGAAAACCACTGAATTCATTTTTGAAGAGCTGTAATATAGTTGCTGAAGAAGGAAATGGCAACCCACTCCAGTATTCTTGCCAGGAGAATCCCGTGGACAGAGAAGCCTAGTGGTCTACATAGAGACACAACTGAGCGTCTGAGCACAGAAAAGTTGCAGGATAACTAAATTTGTAATTATTATTATTACAAAATTATTACACAGAAATCTATTCCATTTCTGTACACTAACAATGAGGGTTGCAAAGAGTCGGACACGACTGAGCGACTGAACTGAACTGAAGTAAACAAAAGACCTATACTCTGAAACTATATGATGATGAAAGAAATCAAAGATGACACAAACAGATGGAAAGATACATCACATTCTTGTATTCAAAGATCAATGCTGTTAAAGTGACTACATTACCCAATGCAATCTAAAGACTCAATGAAATCCCTATCAAATTACCAATGGCATTTTTCACAGAATTAGAACAAAAAAATTTAAATGTATATGGAGACATAAAAGACCTTGAATAGCCAAAGCAATCTTGAGAAAGAAAAAGTTGGAGGAATCATGGCTCCCTGACTTCAGACTGTACTACAAAGTTACAGTCACCAAACCAGTATGGTAGTGTCACCAAAACAGAAATGTAGATCACTGGAACAGGGTAGAAAGCCAGAAACAAGCTCACACACATATGGCCAATTAACGTACAGCAAAGTAGGTAAGACTGTACAATGGAGAAAAGAGTTTCTTCAATGAATGGTGCTGAGAAAATGGGACAAGTACATGTAAAAAAATGAAATTGAACATTCTTTAACACCGTGTACAAATAAACTCAAAATGGATTAAATAACTAAATTAAATTAAATAACTAAAGACTGAATACTATAAAACTCTTAGAGGAATACATAGGCAGAACACTCTCTGACATAAATCACTGCAGTATCTTTTCTGAGCGACCTCTTAGAGAAATAGAAAGAAGAAGAAATATAAACAAATAGGACATAATTGAACTCAAAACCTTTTTTACAGCAAAGTAAACCATAAACAAAGTTAAAAGACAACTCACAATGGGAGAAAATATTTTCAAACAGTGCCACCAAATAATTTCCAAAGTTTTCAACAGCTCATACTCTCTATATATACATATTTAAAAAATCAAAAAATGGGCAAAAGACCTAAGTTGACATTTCTCCAAAAAGACATACAGATGGCCAAGAAGTACATAAAAATGTGCTCAAAATCACTATTTACTAGAAAAATGCAAATCAAAACTACAATGAGGTTATCACTTCACAACGGTCAGACTCCATTACCCCAAAATCCACTAACAATAAATGCTGGAGAGGATGTGCAAAAAAGGAAATCTTCCTATACTGCTGGTAGGAATTTAAACTGGAAACAGTCACAATGGAGAACAGTATGGAGGTTTCTTAAGAAACTAAAAATAGAGCTACCATATGAGATAGCAATCCCACTCCTGGGCATGTATCTGGATTAAAGTGTAGTTCAAAAGGTTATATGCAGCCCAGGATTCATTGCAGTGCTGCTTACCATAGCCAAGACATGGAAGCAACCTAAATGTCCATCAACAGATAAAGAAAATGTGGCACATATATGAAACAGAATATTACAGCTGTTAAAAAGGATGAAATAGTGCCATTTGCAGCAATATGAATGGACCTGGAGCTTATCATACTAAGTGAAGTAAATTAGACAGAGAAAGACATGGATCATGTGATATTGCTTTTATGCAGAATCTTAAAAAAGTGATACAAATGAACTTACCAAACAGACTCACAGACTTAAGACAATGAACTACAGTGACTGAGGGAAAAAGCTGGAGGAGGAGATAGATTTGGAATTTGGGATTGACATATATACACTATTAATGCTTAAAACAGATAACCCACAAGGACTTACTGTATAGCACAAAGCATGCTACTCAATATTCTTTTTTAACCGAGATGGGAAAAGAAATTGAAAAAGAATAGATACATGTGTATGTATAACTGAATCATTTTGCTATACTCCTGAAACTAACAAAACATGGTTAATCGACTGATCCAACATAAAATTTAATGAAAGAGAAAGGAATGAGAAAAATAAATTTGTTTAAAAAATTACATGTACAATTGCTACAGTTCATATTATATTTCTGTCAAGCATTTTGTAATCAAGATTTCTTGATTTAAGACACAAACTGCATCTAATCCCTTGATACTGGCTCAACTTTTAAACAGATGCAGCTTCATTTCCACCATTTATTGAGAAGACCCGGGTATTGCAATTCTTCTCCTCGGACATTTGCAGGTAAGACAAAGACAGTAATGTATTTCTCTAAGTCAGAATTACTTCCCCAAGTGACAAAAGATAAATCAAGAAGACCACACTCAATAGTAGTATATTAGAAAAATGAAATAAATTTAAGGACGTTTTTTGATATATTAATAAATACAATATAGAATTCATAATGTTTATTATATTTCTGAAAACTAAAAGATGTAGAAGGGTATTTTGCATAATACAAATCATTTTCTTCTTTGTCATTTATAAGCAAGAGCTATTTGTTCCTCTTTTTTACTGAAGTAGTAGTATGCTTAATAACAGTCAAGAAAGACATGCCCAATCTTTCTTAAAATGTCTAAAATGATGATATTCCAGGCACAGATCTATGTTAATGTGCTCTGCTGACACTACAGTATCCATTCAAATTGGCAGGGGTGCAGAAAATTTCACATAAGCATCAGCACCCACACTGGGCACTGGGTATGCTTGATCCTTTAGTTTCTAAATTCTGTGTGGTTGAGAAAGCTTTGAAGATCTCTGAAACTTTTCTTATCTGTAAAATTGAAGAGAGCAGAATTTCTTCAAATAAGGTCAGTTCAGTTCAGTCGCTCAGTCATGTCCGACTCTTTGCAACCCCATGAATCGCAGCACGCCAGGCCTCCCTGTCCATCACCAACTCCTGGAGTTCACTCAGACTCATGTCCATTGAGTCATTGATGCCATCCAGCCATCTCATTCTCTGTCATCCCCTTCTCCTCCTGCCCCCAATCTCTCCCAGCATCAGAGTCTTTTCCAATGAGTCAACTCTTTGCATGAGGTGGCCAAAGTACTGGAGTTTCAGGTTTAGCATCATTCCTTCCAAAGAAATCCCAGGGCTGATCTCCTTCAGAATGGACTGGTTGGATCTCCTTGCAGTCCAAGGGACTCTCAAGAGTCTTCTCCAACACCACAGTTCATAAGCATCAGTTCTTTAGCGCTCAGCCTTCTTCACAGTCCAACACTCACATCCATACATGAACACTGGAAAAACCATAGCCTTGACTAGATGGACCCTAGTCGGCAAAGTAATGTCTCTGCTTTTGAATATGCTATCTAGGTTGGTCATAACTTTCTTCCAAGGAGTAAGCGTCTTTTAATTTCATGGCTGCAATCACCATCTGCAGTGATTTTGGAGCCAAAAAAATAAAGTCTGACACTGTTTTCACTGTTTCCCCATCTATTTCACATGAAGTGATGGGATTGGATGCCATGATCTTCGTTTTCTGAATGTTGAGCTTTAAGCCAACTTTTTCACTCTCCTCTTTCACTTTCATCAAGAGGCTTTTTAGCTCCTCTTCACTTTCTGCCGTAAGGGTGGTGTCATCTGCATATCTGAGGTTATTGATATTTCTCCCGGCAATCTTGATTCCAGCTTGTGCTTCTTCCAGTCCAGCGTTTCTCATGATGTACTCTGCATAAAAGTTAAATAAGCAGGGTGACAATATACAGCCTTGACGTACTCCTTTTCCTATTTGGAACCAGTCTGTTGGTCCATGTCCAGTTCTAACTGTTGCTTCCTGGCCTGCATACAGATTTCTCAAGAGGCAGGTCAGGTGGTCTGGTATTCCCATCTCTTTCAGAATTTTCCACAGTTTATTGTGATCCACAGAGTCAAAGGCTTTGGCATAGTCAATAAAGCAGAAATAGATGTTTTTCTGGAATTCTCTTGCTTTTTCCATGATCCAGCAGATGTTGGCAATTTGATCTCTGGTTCCTCTGCCTTTTCTAAAACCAGCTTGAACATCAGGAAGTTCATGGTTCATGTATTGCTGAAGCCTGGCTTGGAGAATTTTGAGCATTACTTTACTAGCATGTGAGATGAGTGCAATTGTGCAGTAGTTTGAGCTAAGGTCATCTGGGTATCAAAAAAAAAGAAAAAGTATATAGTGGGATTCAATACATTGCCAAGTTTATGGTGGATAGCTGTAAATGATGGGAGTGTAGAAGGCAGATATTAAACACCAGCATGCACACACTCAAGCAGAACTTCTCTCCATGATTAAGTTTTGGGACATTGAAACTTTATTTTTATCTCATTGAAACTGGGCACAAATTAAGGATTTGAGAGAGTCATCAATAATTAATCCACAGAAGAAATGAACCATGAGAAATGTCTGCTGTATAAATACTCTATGTGGTTACTCGCTCAGTCATGTCCAACTCTTTGCGACTCTGTGGACTGTAACTGTGGCCCACCAGGCTCCACTATCTGTGCGATTCTCCAGGCAACAAAACTAGAGTGGCTGCCATTCCCATCTCAAGGGATAAATACTCTATTGCAGTTCACAAACAAAAATTAATTTCAGAAGCTTTTGAAAACAAAGGTAAGAATAGCTCATATCCAGGTATTGAGTTCTGGTATACCTTAAAATCTCTCAATATTTTTTTCTTAAGAATTAAACAGGAATTCTAATAAGATTACACAATTTTCCTAAGTTAACACAATAATATAAATTTAAAAATAGGAGAAAATGGATCTCCAGAACGAAGTTCAGTTTCCCAAAATGAACCTCTTTTGTATCTGTGTTTAGGTCATTTTATGCTGTGTTTGGAGCCGAAATTACTCTAAAAGGAATCCCTGTGTATAGATTTGTTCTTCCATCCAGGGTTTTTGCATCTCCACTTCAAAATCCAGACAACCACTGTTTCTGCACAGAAAAACTTCTCTCAAAAAATTGTACCTTATATGGTGTCCTAGACGTTGGCAAATGCAAAGAAGGTGAGTTTACAGGTTCTTAATGTCACAATCCATGGCATAATTCGCATTATTCTTTAAACTGGGTAAACTTAAGCCAGGATTGTTTTCTGCAAGAAATTTAAAGTGAGAAAGCAACAATGGCAGAAGGTGGTAGGCTGTTTTTGTTCTGATTTTCACTGTTGCAAAATTTAGTTGTTATTAGGTAAAACCACCCTGATATTTCTCTGTGCTACTTTGGAAAATAAATTTTAAGGTTCTTTGCTCATTTTTTAACTGATTATTTTTTTGAGTTGTGTGAATTCCTCGTATATTTTGGATGTTACTTACTTATGGGATACAAGTTCTGAAAATATTTTTCCCATCCCATAGGTAGCCTTTTCATTTTTGATGGTGTCCTGTGCTGTGCAGAATCTCTGTGCTCTTTTTAGATTTAGGATAAAATTAGTTACCAGAATACTTTAAACATCCCAACTTATCTAACATTTTTCTAACTTTTCTATCCTAGAAAATGGTAAATAAAAATAAGTGTATTTCAGGAAGTCTCCAAAACAAGAATTGACTCAAAATCTGGAGTTTATCATATTTTGTTCACCTATTTCATATTGGTGTAGGTGTGAAGAAAGAAAGAAGAATCTCTTTTCAAAATGATCAGTCCATAGACATATTACTACCTGAAACATGAAGGTATATGGTTGTAACTTTGTGTTCAGCAGCTAAGCTTTGCCGTTGTTGCTTAGTTGCTAAGTCCTATCTGACTCTTTTCAACCTCATGGACTGTAGCCTGCCAGACTCCTCTTTTCATGGAATTTCCCAGTCAAGAAAATGGAGTGGTTGCCATTTCCTCCTCCAGGGGATCTTCCTGACCCAGCGATCAAACCTGCATCTCCCGTATTGGCAGGCGGATTCTTTACCACTGAGCTACCAGGGAAGGCCAGCTAAGCCTTACTTATAGGAAATAAACACCTAAGGGATGACTGGTTACCTTTCTTTTTTGTTATTATTCAAAAGTGATTAGATGCTATAATCGTCTCTAACCCTCACCATCCAATTAGTAGTCAAAGCAAACTTTGCATTTCATTTTTAACTTAAAAAGCTTTATCTTCAAGGAAATCTTTTCTGAAAGAGATGTATAATAAGAAAAAGTATTTATATCATTTGTCTTTTAAAACTTGCTTGCAGGAAAACCTGTGTACATTTCACTTCCTCATTTTCTACATGCAAGTCCAGAAATTGCAGAACCTGTTGAAGGCTTAAGTCCAAATGAAGAAGAACATAGCACATACTTAGATGTTGAACCTGTAAGCAACTACATTATTGACCTGTTTGGTTTAACATTATTTTTTTAATGAAAGAAGAATTAAATTCTCTCCATTTTCTCAATCACATTTATTGGTTATATTTATTGCATCACAATCTTGATAAATTACTTACTTTTATATCAAGGAAAATTACATTTATTTTCCTGTTGTTGCTTATGAGATGAAGTAATTCTGTTTTAGTTTTTATAGCATGTGGAATTTTATAGACTTTTTAAATTGTTCATAGGTCAGAGAAAGCAATGACAGAAATGATTCTACTTAAAACAATTTGGTATAAAGTACGATTTTATGCTCATTTTATAACTTAACTGCAAGTACTGCTCTCACGAAGGAACACTGTAGATTACAAGCAATTAAAAGATTTTACAGATATATATGCATTTGAGGTAAGATTCAGTATACTCAGTGTAGGGAAAAATCTATTAAATTTCCTATAGAGTAAAATTTTCAACTTTTCATTTAATATTCTCCTTTTCAAAGTTTAAATGATATGCCAGAATTTTAGGAGTCACATTTCAGTTTAAAGAATAATAAGTAGTAGTATAATTATACGCATGATATATGGGTTCTGACTGATATATACTTAATCATGCAAAGTTCAGGATTTGTTTACAGTGTATGAGTTCTGGGTTTCAGTACTATTGTGAATTCCTCAAAACCAGTTCAAATAAATATCATAAATTTAAATAAAGCCTAGACATTAGGATGGGCAAAGGAATTTTGTGTGCATGTATATGCATGGGCATATATGTCTGTATACACCCATTCGTGTACACACAAAGTTTAACTACGGAGAATTATGTGTGCATGATGCAATATGTCCAATTATTATTTAATAAATTTCAAGTAGTAGAGTTTCACCTTAGGTTCTATGTAACAGTAAAAATAAATTTTGGATTTATAAAATACTTTTTTTTAAGGAAGTGGATAATTAATTTAGTTTGTTCTGTCTTTAGATAACTGGATTCACTCTACAATTTGCAAAACGGCTGCAGATCAATATATTGGTTAAACCAGCAAGAAAAATTGAGTGAGTCTCTTGAACAAGTTTCATTATGATTTTTAGTATTTTCTTGTAAGAATGAGAATATATCTATGAAAAGAAGGGGAAAGAATATAAAATTCAACTTCTCTAAGTCAGAAAAATATCATATATTAACACATATATATGCAATCTAGAAAAGGGACGCCAATGAACCTATTGGCAGGACTGGAACAGAAATGAGGATGTAAGAATGGATGTGTGGACACAGCGAGGGAAGGAGAGCGTAGAATGGATTGAGAGAACAGCCCTGACAAACACACGACCATGTGTAAAACAGGTAGTGGGAAGCTACTGTATCACACAGGGAGTTCAGCTCAGTGCTTTGTGATGGTGTAGAGGGGTGGCAGGGAGGCTGAAGATGGAGGGTATTTATGTATACTTATAACTGATTCATGCTGTTGTAGAGAAGAAACTGACACAACACTGTAAAGCAATTATATTCCAATGTAAAAAAAAAATCTGTTTTTTAAAGAAATGTAGATGATCAGAGTTATTTAGCCCAAGGAATTGACCAAACACAGATAATAATGGGAGTCATGAAAGTAAAAATCTACCTGTCCCTCAATAAAACAAAATGTTGGTAAATAGAAATAAAAGAAAGTCTACTGAAATTTAGGTAGCTGGACTAGGAAGACAGGCAGTGAGTGGCCTCTATAAACAGATTTGTATGAGGAAAATATATATGCACAGAAAAAATGTAAAAGGAGATATGAAAAATTGTATCAGTTCAGTTCAGTTGCTCAGTCGTGTCTGACTCTTTGCGACCCCATGAATCACAGCACGCCAGGCCTCCCTGTCCATCACCAACTCCCGGAGTTCACTCAGACTCATGTTCACAGAGTCAGTGATGCCATCCAACCATCTCATCCTCTGTTGTCCCCTTCTCCTCCTGCCCCCAATCCCTCCCAGAATCAGAGTCTTTTCCAATGAGTCAACTCTTTGCATCAGGTGGCCAAAGTACTGGAGTTTCAGCTTTAGCATCATTCCTTCCCAAGAAATCCCAGGGCTGATCTCCTTCAGAAGGGACTGGTTGGATCTCCTTGCAGTCCAAGGGACTCTCCAGTGTCTTCTCCAACACCACAGTTCAAAAGTATAAATTCTTCAGTGCTCAGCTTTCACAATCCAACTTTCACATCCATACATGATCACAGGTAAAACCATAGCCTTGACTAGATGGATGTTTGCTGGCAAAGTAATGTCTCTGCTTTTCAATATGCTATCTAGGTTGGTCATAACTTTCCTTCCAAGGAGTAAGCGTCTTTTAATTTCATGGCTGCAGTCACCATCTGCAGTGATTTTGGAGCCCAGAAAAATAAAGTCTGACACTGTTTTCACTGTTTCCCCATCTATTTCCCAGGAAGTTATGGGACTGGATGCCATGATCTTCGTTTTCTGAATACTGAGCTTTAAGCCAACCTTTTCACTCTCCTCTTTCACTTTCATCAAGAGGCTTTTTAGTTCCTCTTCACTTTCTGCCATAAGGGTGGTATCATCTTCAGATCTGAGGTAATTGATATTTCTCCAAGCATTCTTGATTCCAGCTTGTGCTTCTTCCAGCCCAGTGTTTTTCATGATGTAGTCTGTATAGAAGTTAAATAAGCAGGGTGACAATATACAGCCTTGATGTACTCCTTTCCTATTTGGAACCAGTCTGTTGTTCTATGTACAGTTCTAACTGCTGCTTCCTGACCTGCATACAGATTTTTCAAGAGGCACATCAGGTGGTCTGGTATTCCCATCTCTTGAAAAATTTTCCACAGTTTATTGTGATCCACAGAGTCAAAGGCTTTGGCATAGTCAATAAAGCAGAATTAATGTTTTTCTGGAACTCTCTTGCTTTTTTGATGATCCAGCAGATGTTGGCGATTTGATCTCTGGTTCCTCTGCCTTTTCTAAAACCAGCTTGAACATCTGGAAATTCACGGTTCACGTATTGCTGAAGCCTGACTTGGAGACACTTTAGCATTACTTTACTAGCATGTGAGATGAGTGCAGTTGTGCAGTAGTTTGAGCATTCTTTGGCATTGCCTTTCTTTGGGATTGGAATGAACTGACCTTTTGCAGTTCTGTGGCCACTGCTGAGTTTTCCAATTTGCTGCCATATTGAGTGCAGCACTTTCACAGCATCATCTTTTAGGATTTGAAATAGCTCAACTGGAATTCCATCACCTCCATTAGCTTTGTTTGTAGTAGTGCTTGCTAAGGCCCGTTGACTTCACATTCCAAGATGTCTGGCTCCAGGTGAGTGATCACACCATCGTGATTATCTGGGTCATGAAGATCTTTTTTGTACAGTTCTTCTGTGTTTTCTTGCCACCTCTTCTTAATATCTTCTGCTTCTGTTAGGTCCAGACAAGTTCTGTCCTTTATTTTGCCCATCTTTGCATGAAATGTTCCCTTGGTATCTCTAATTTTCTTGAAGAGATCTCTAGTCTTTCCCATTCTGTTGTTTTCCTCTATTTCTTTGCATTGATCACTGAGGAAGGCTTTCTTATCTCTCCTTGCTATTCTTTGGAACTCTGCATTCAGATGCTTGTATTTTTCCTTTTCTCCTTTGCTTTTCGCCTCTCTTCTTTTCACAGCTATTTGTAAGGCCTCCCCAGACAGCCATTTTGTTTTGCATTTCTTTTCCATGGGGATGGTCTTGATCCCTGTCTCCTGTACAATGTCATGAACCTCAGTCCAAAGTTCATCAGGCACTCTATCATATCTAGGCCCTTAAATCTATTTCTCACTTCCACTGTATAATCATAAGGGATTTGATTTAGGTCATACCTGAATGGTCTAGACGTTTTCCCTACTTTCTTCAATTTGAGTCTGAATATGGCAATAAGGAGTTCATGATCTGAGCCACAGTCAGCTCCTGGTTTTGTTTTTGTTGACTGTATAGAGTTTCTCCATCTTTGGCTGCAAAGAATATAATCAATCTGATTTTGGTGTTGACCATCTGGTGATGTCCATGTGTAGAGTCTTCTCTTGTGTTGTTGGAAGAGAGTGTTTGCTATGACCAGTGCATTTTCTTGGCAAAACTCTATTAGCCTTTGCCCTGCTTCATTCCGCATTCCAAGGCCAAATTTGCCTGTTACTCCAGGTGTTTCTTGACTTCCTACTTTTGCATTCCAGTCCTCTATAATGAAAAGGACATCTTTTTTGGGTGTTAGTTCTAAAAGGTCTTGTAGGTCTTCACAGAACCATGCAACTTCAGCTTCTTCAGCATTACTGGTTGGGGCATAGACTTGGATTACTGTGATATTGAATGGTTTGCCTTGGAAACAAACAGAAATCATTCTGTTTTTGAGATTGCATCCAAGTACTGCATTTTGGACTCGTTTGTTGACCATGATGGCTACTCCATTTCTTCTGAGGGATTCCTGCCCGCAGTAGTAGATATAATGGTCATCTGAGTTAAATTCACCCATTCCAGCCCATTTTAGTTCGCTGATTCCTAGAATGTCGACGTTCACTCTTGCCATCTCCTGTTTGACCACTTCCAACTTGCCTTGATTCATGGACCTGACATTCCAGGTTCCTAGACAATATTGCTCTTTACAGCATCAGATCTTGCTTCTATCACCAGTCACATCCACAACTGGGTATTGTTTTTGCTTTGGCTCCATCTCTTCATTCTTTCTGGAGTTATTTCTCCATTGATCTCCAGTAGCATATTGGGCACCTACTGACCTGGGGAGTTCCTCTTTCAGTATCCTAATATTTTCTCTTTTCATACTGTTCATGGGGTTCCTAAGGCAAGAATACTGAAGTGGCTTGCCATTCCCTTCTCCAGTGGACCACATTCTGTCAGACCTCTCCACCATGACTCACCCGTCTTGGGTGGCCCCACGGGCATGGCTTAGTTTCCTTGAGTTAGACAAGGCTGTGGTCCTAGTGTGATTAGATTAGTGTGATTAGTTTTCTGTGAGTATGGTTTCAGTGTGTCTGTCCTCTGATGCCCTCTTGCAACACCTACCGTCTTACTTGGGTTTCTCTTACCTTGGACATGGGGTATCTCTTCAAGGCTGATCCAGCAAAGCACAGCCGCTGCTCCTTACCTTGGAGGAGGGGTATCTCCTTACCGCCACCCCTCCTGACCTTGAACGTGGAATAGCTCCCCTAGGCCCTCTGCCTGCACAGCCACTGCTCCTTGGAGGTGGGGTTGCTCCTCCTGGCCGCCGCCCGTGGCCTCGGGCGTGGGGTAGCTCCTCTCAGCTGCTGCCCCTCACCTCAGACTGGGGTAGCTCCTCTCTGCTGTTCCTGCGCCATCACAGCCTGGCACTCTCAGCCGCTGCCCCTAACCTTGGACATGGGGTAACTCCTCTCGGCCACCGCCCCTTAGGCGTGGGGTCCTCCTGGCTTCTGCCTCTGACCTCAGACTGGGGTAGCTCCTCTCAGTCATGCTAAATGCGCCTGTCGTAGCCGCCCACGCTAAGTGTAAAAGCATGGTTATATCCTTCCATGTTGGCACCTAGGAGGTTTGCATCTCAACTCTTGCTACCAGCTTTATTACTGATACTCTTGAAGATTTAGAGATAAAATTTTCTAATTTCTACATAAATTTAGAATATCTGTCCCTTTAGGAATGTCAAAACAGGCTACTAAAGAAAACTATGACCATTAAATGATTTGAAGACCTATGCCCAAGAATTTCTGACTGAAGAAACTGTAAGCTGTGGATTAATTCTTTGTCACCATCAGTTCAGTTCACTTCAGTTGCTCGGTCATGTCTGACTCTTTGCAACTCCATGGACTACAGCCCGCCAGGCCTCCCTGTCTGTCAACAACTCCCAGAGTTTAATCAAACTCATGTCCATTGAGTCAGTGATGCCATCCAGCCTACTCATCCTCTGTCTTCCCCTTCTCCTACCTTCAATCTTTCCCAGCATCAGGGATTTTTCAAATGAGTCAGTTCTTCACATCAGGTTACAAAAGTATTGGAGTTTCAGCTTCAGAATCAGTCCTTCCAATTAATATTCAGGACTGATTTCCTTGAGGATGGACTGGTTTGAACTCCTTGCAGTCCAAGGGACTCTCAACACCACAGTCTTCTCTAACACCACAGTTCAAAAGCATAAATTCTTTGGTGCTCAGCTTTCTTTATAGTCCTATTCTCACATCTATACATGACTACTGGAAAAACCATAGCTTTGATTAGATGGACCTTTGTTGGCAAAGTAATGTCTCTGCTTTTTAATATGCTGTCTAGGTTGGTCATAACTTTTCTTCCAAGGAGCAAGTGTCTTTTAATCTCATGGCTGCAATCACCATCTGCAGGGATTTTGGAACCTAAAAAAATAAAGTCTGTCACTATTTCCACAGTTCACCCATCAATTTGCCATGAAGTGATGGGACCAGATGCCATGATCTTTATTTTCTGAATGTTGAGCTTTAAGCCAACTTTCACTCTCCTCTTTCACTTTCATCAAGAGGCTCTTTAGTTCTTCTTTGCTTTCTGCCATAAGAGTGTCATCTGCATATTGAGGTTATGGATATTTCTCTTTGCACTCTTCATTCCAGCTCGTGCTTTCTCCAGCCCAGTGTTTCTCATGATGTACTCTGCATATAAGTTAAATAAGCAGGGTGACAATATACAGCCTTGACATACTCCTTTTCCAGTTTGGAGCCAGTCTGTTGTTCCATGTCCAGTTCTAACTGTTGCTTTTTGACCTGCATACAGGTTTCTCAGGAGGCAGGTCAGGTGGTCTGGTATTCCCATCTCTTGAAGAATTTTCCACAGTTTATTGTAGTCAACACAGTCAAAGGCTTTGGTTTAGTCAATAATGCAGAAATTTTTCTGGAACTTTCTTGCATTTTTGATGATCCAAAGGATGCTGGCAATTTGGTCTCTGGTTCCTCTGCCTTTTCTAAAACCAGCTTGAACATCTGGAAGTTCATAGTTCATGTATTGCTGAAGCCTGGCTTGGAGAATTTTGAGCATTACTTTACTAGCATATGAGATGAGTGCAATTGTGAGGTAGTCAGAGCATTCTTTGGCATTGCCTTTCTTTGGGATTGGAATGAAAACTGACCTTTTCCAGTCCTGTGGCCACTGCTGAGTTTTCCAATTTGCTGCCATATTGAGTGCAGCACTTTCACAGCATCATCTTTTAGGATTTGAAACAGCTCAACTGGAATTCCATCACCTCCACTAGCTTTGTTCATAGTGATACTTCTTAAGGCCTACTTGATTTCACATTCCAGGATGTCTGCCTCTAGGTGAGTGATCATACCATCATGATTATCTGGGTTGTGAAGATCTTTTTTGTATAGTTCTGTGTATTCTTGCCACTTCTTAGTTTTCTTGAATAAACTCATGCAGTAATAATCCAATATGATGAAAAAATATATATAAAATAAAATTTCAACTTCTTTGGCTTAATTCATTAAATTGTTAAATGCTAATAACTTTCATTTGCAATTTAGAATTGTATCTAGTATGTATTGAAATGGTATTTACACACATTTTGGAATGAGTGTATGGTGGTATTGCTCATTCCACTAGCTGTCCAAATATTTCTATGACAGTAGTTTCCAGAATTCAAAGTTTAGTTTTGAAGGGTTGTTGCCGAACCACAAAAGACACTGGGATTCTTGGCCTCTGGAGGAGAAGAATTCAATCCAGGGCCAGAGATACAGCTTAATTGCTCAGAACTTTTGTGTAATAAAGTTTTTTTCAAAGTATAAAAGAGGTAGGGAAAGCTTCTGACATAGACATCAGAAGAGGGCAGAAAGAGTACCCCATCACTAGTGTTAGCAATGGAGTTATATACTTTTAATTAGTTATTACAGTGAATCAAAACAATGTCTGGAGGTCGTAAAGACCTTACTAGACCCACTCCCATAATTTACATTTTATGATAACAGGATTAGCCAGAACGTGTTTTTTTTTTTTTTTCCCCAGAAACTATCCTCAAGCAGGTTACATTATTGTTATATAATCCTAAGGAATATAGAGGATAAAAAGTTTGTCCTTTCCTCCTCCTTGAGAATTCCAGACCCCTCTCTCCTTGGGGACCCCGACTTCTTATCAACCTGCCTAGGAACTGACTCTCTCAGTTTCCTGGGCATCACTTGTTGAAAGGGAAAATAAATGATTAGAAAAAGTGAATCTAATTAGAAATATATATTAGAAAGATTCCTAAGAGTGATTATAAAACTCAGAAACAGACATTAAAATTTAAATTATTCATCACATCGAACAAAAATCAAGGAATTTAACCAAGACACAAGAGCAACTAGCTTCTGAACATTCATGTATAGAGATAGTTACTAACATTTCTGTTATGCATGTATAATATATATTATTTCCATAATTATTTAATATTTTATACTTATTTTCAATGTATATTACAGAGCATTAAAGCACCTAAAGCAGGACTATTTGGTGCCTATTCTTTGGCTTAATGAGGTTAGTATTTTTATCTATTAGTCACTAAAATAGTAAACATCTTTGTATATAGAAAAAACCTTGGATGATTGAAAACTGAGTAAGTGTGCATAGTATTTGAAGTTGTATGAGTTTCCATTACTCACGTGGGCAAGTTTATACTTTATTAATTATATAATTAATTATTGTGAGAGAACCAAGACATGCAGAAATATCAGGATTATGTTAGATTTCAGTTTTTATTTTAGAAAGTACTTCCTATCATTTAAGATTATTTCCATAATGCATCTATTAAACACTATCTCTTGTCATAGTGCTTGTCATGGGGAAGAGTCATGCAAAAGTGACATTCCAAATAACTCAGTGTGAATATTGTAGTGTTAATAAAAACCAATCAAGTTTATAAAGATGAGATTATAGTAAATGTAGGCAGTTTATATCCTGCTGAGACATTTTTAGTGTAAAAATCATGGAGTGGATTAGCCACAGAATTAGGAAATGCATTTTATAAGCCTTTAGGGGAAGAAAACTACTGACCCCTCATATTTCCCTCTGTCACTAGAAACATTCTTTGGGAAACTGGAAAATATTTCTGTAAGACTAGTGTATTGAACAAGAAGTCAGTGTATTGAAGAATGCTATATAACATGTTTAAAGGGAAATGATTGCATTTCTCTAAATATTTCACCTGGGCATTTATTACCTTCTTTGACATGCAAAGAGACTTCCATTAGCTCCTTTTACAGAAAAAAGTAACTAAAATTTATGCAGTGTTTTGAAAAAAAAAAAAATGATACATAAATTGAAGGTTTTGAGTATTTTGCTTCACTAAACTACCCCCAAAACACTATTAACTTTATTACAGACTGCCACCATTGCTGATGAGAAGGCAGCAATGTTCATAGATCAAGTAACTGGAAAAATAAACCTCCTTCGCCTGGTACAAATAATCTTACGGAGTATTGGTACAGTGATGTTTGTTGCTTTTATGATTTCATACTGTGCATGCCTAGTGGGGTGTTAAATAAGTAAGTATATAATAAAAATCATATACAGCTTCTATAACATTAGTTTATATATTACTTGTTTTCATTTTATCAAAAAGAGGTTATAGATTAAGCTACAAATATTCCTGGATCTGTCTAGTCAACAATTGTTTTTAATTTATCTTTGCAGTTTTGAGATGTTTTTCCAGTGGTCATGTATGGATGTGAGAGTTGGACTGTGAAGAAAGCTGAGCGCCAAAGAATTGATGCTTTTGAACTGTGGTGTTGGAGAAGACTCTTGAGAGTCCCTTGGACTGCAAGGAGATCCAACCAGTCCATTCTAAAGGAGATCAGTCCTGGATGTTCTTTGGAAGGAATGATGCTAAAGCTGAAACTCCAGTACTTTGGCCACCTCATGCAAAGAGTTGACTCATTGGAAGAGACTCTGATGCTGGGAGGGATTGGGGGCAGGAGCAGAAGGGGACGACAGAGGATGAGATGGCTGGATGGTATCACTGACTCAATGCACATGAGTTTGGGTGAGTGGTGATGGACAGGGAGGCCTGGCGTGCTGAGATTCATGGGGTTGAAAAAAGCTGGACACAATTGAGCAACTGAACTGAACTGAAATTAAAACATAAATGAAGGCTGAATGAATAATAAGCCCTAGTAATACCAACCAGATCGCTACATTACATCTTTCTTCTGAGAGGAATAGGCTAAAATATGAAATCACTTTTGAAAAGTTAAAATGTTGCACAAAAGCTAAATGTGTTCTAACTTTTCATTTCTTGATTATTTCTAGCTAATTACTTTAAAATGATAAATAATTAATACAATCACAGACTGGGAAAGTTTATATATAAATGAAAATGGTAGATATTTGGGGAGACTGAAATTTACAAGAGAAAAGAAAATAGAAAGGTTTATTAAATAAGCTAGGAATTAAGGAGAAATAGAAACTCAATAAATGATAGTAAGAAAACAGGATAAATATGCTATTTTAAGATGAAGATAACATATTAATATAAAGGACTGTAGCATAAAAATATGCTACAATCACAGTACAAAAGCACAGTGTGTATGCTACATGTTTAATGTTGAAGCCTTGATGAATTATTATAATTCATGAACCAAAATTGAATACAATAGTATAAAAAATAGAAAAACAAGTCAATACAGTAAAGCCAAATTACTCAGAGTTTACAGGAAAAATCAGGTAAATGTGGACAGTAGGAGTTTAAGCAAAATTGTTGTGGCTCAGGTCTCTGTGTTTTACTTATTAGTGCCTATGCCCCCTTGTAATTAGAGGAACATCTGACTCAATCTTCCCTAAATGAAGCCTTTAATAATCATATATGGCATTGGTGTGGCCTGGTAGGGTGCGGGGAGGATTTTCCACTTACATTAGGTTCCATCCACCCTTCTTCAGGGAAATCAAAAAATATATACAATCAAAATAAAAGCAATATACTTGCTATGAAAAATTACAACTTCAAAACAAGTCTTCTTACTCTCCTTTCAATCAGATTGTTGACTGTACGCTGTCTTATACAGGAATTCTGGAGCTGCCACTGATAATGACTGACCTTCTATTATGCACCAAAATTATGATAACCATTTTACATGAATTATCACAACTAATCTCTAAGAAAATTTTATATTTCCAGTAGCCAGGGATTCACCAGCATTCATTCTATCTATCTTTTTGAGACATTATAGAAAATTTTAACAGTGCAAATCTGTTCATTTTTTAAATGTGACATCAGTCAAACTGAATTATTAAAAAAGTGAAACAGGACATGCAACAGTATTTTCTGTATGTAAGAATGAGAACTTGGGCCTAGGAAGACCACTCAATCTTTTGTTCTGATGCTTTCTGCCTATATTTATTCACTAAAAAGACTGAATACTCCTGCCTACAATCCATCTGAACAGAATATTCAAAATGCTAATCTAATATATTCACATTGTAACGAAGGAAATATTGCATCACCTTTAAGACCTGTCATTAGTCAAGTAACAAATAAGTTATGATTAAACAAAGTAATGCACATGTAATTTATACAATAGACAGAAAAGATTATCCACTTAAAAGCCATATCACAACAAAAACTTGTTCTAGTGGGAAAATATGCTTTTAAAACTGAAGTGTAATAGTTGTAAATTCTTCTGTATTCTTCCCTGTAACTGTTACATGATATATTTCATCAATGCTTAATGAACCCTGAATATCCAGTATCTTGGGTCTCTATGTGGCTAAATTGAGGTGAAAGATGGAGAACTCTCTAATTGTCACTGTCAACAAGTATATTGATTTTTCTTAAACATCTGATTGTTGCAGTGGAAAGCTACTGCTCTTTACACAATGTTTTTTTTTTTTTTCTTTACAAACAGAGAACACTGTTCTCTATAGATTACTTGATTTACTAGATTTAGAAGACTCACAGATATAGATTTCCTTAAACAGGCCTCATGTTGAATATCTAATAATTATGCCTGCAGGCAGATTTATAAACAATTGAAACATAAGAAGATGGATGTACAGAAGGGAATAAAGCAAAGATGGTAGACCTAAGGTATGGTTTTATTCACAGAGAGAATAAACCAATAGTCTTTTTGAAAGTAACAGTACATATACCACTAAACGGAGGATGGTCTGAAGGGACAGCAAGGAGTGGAAATGCTCATGCAGAGATTTAATGAGTGACCCTCCTCATCTGACTGCATGCAGCTCTTGAGATCTGGAAAGGAGGCTTCCATGTTCCCTGGAATGGAAAAATAACTGCCTTATTCATGAAGTGCATCAGAGAACTTTTCTCTCCAGCTTGAGAAGCTGGGCTAATTACTAGAAAATATGACATCTTCAGTATAAAGAACATCAGAATTATCTATTTTTTTCCACAACTTTCTGATAAGTACTAAGTACTTACCTTTCTTCTTTCCAGGGAGCAAATGAGTCTTCACATTCATACATCGGCTACGTTAGGACCATTCTTAATATCGACCAACAAAATGAAGATTTGATATGCTTTATCTTTGCAAGCACACCTTATCTTAATAGTTGAAGAACTCATGGCATTTTTTGTTTTGTTTTTGTTTTGCACTGAGCATAAGCACATTGCTAAAGGATCACTAAGATGCCATCCACACTTTGAACAAAAATAGGTTTTAAAATTCAACATACCTTTTAAAATTCAACATACACACACAATTGAATTAAATTTCTACAGACCTCACTTATTCATGCTACACTTATTTTTATTGGGTATTGATTTACTAATTGGTTCCCTGGTGGTAAATATGGCAGAGGACTGGACAACCTAAACAAATCCTGGATCTTGAACACCTGTCTTCCTCAAAGAGGAAATATCATTACCCTTATCAGTGTCCCTGAAACAACCCAGACCCCAAAACTGTTGATACATTGCATTTCATGAGGATCAACTATTTTGAAAAGCATTTAAGAATGGTCACCAAATGCTTGGCCTCTGAACCATTTATTATACATTATTTCAGTTTCTTTCTTTATGGAATCGTTCGTAATCATGCTCTCCTTAACAATATATGCTTATATTTTTGTCAGTAGTTATGTAAATGGGTATGTAAAAGGATTTGGTCATTTTCCATGTTCATCAGCTCTTCTGGAAAACTGAGTACATTTTGATCTCTTCACTCAGCTGCATACAACTTATGCTTGGCAATTTCAGAACGCTGTGCTAGAATTCTCTGGTGGTCCAATGGTTAAGAATCTACCAGCCAATGCAGGGGACCCAGGTTTGAACTCTGTTCCAGGAAGATTCCACATACAGCAAGACAGCTAAGCCCAAGTGCTACAATTACTGACGCCCGTGCACCTAAAGACCATGCTCTGCAACAAGAGAAGCCACAAGGAGGAGCCCATGCATCACATTAGCCCCTGCTTACCACTACTAGAGAAAGCCTGCACATAGCAATGAAGACCCAGCACAGCCAAAGAGTAAATGAATAAAAACAAAAAGAATTCTGTGCTAGTGTTAAGTGATGTAAATGAAAATAAAAAGTATTGCGTGAAAGGGTACAATCAGTAGAACGTGCATTAATGGTTGCTTACTGTAATATTTCTTGCTTTCACAGTCACTGCAGAAAGACTGGTTTCATTCATTAAAAAATGCCCTTTCTTATTCCTGTGCTTTGCCTCGTTCCTGTTGTATCACAAAACATTTAGTCTAATATTCTGTCTGAAGAAGTCTATTTGAATTTTTATTTCTTTATCCATTTGTATTTCTTTCTGAAACATTCTTTCTAAATTCAATCTTCACCACATTTTCCTAAATTAATTTTTATAAGGTTTTTCATTTTCTTTTCCTTTTTAAAATGTATTTCTTCAACTTTTTTAAAAATTTATTCATTGATTAATTTTTGGCTGCACTGGGTCTTCACTGCTGTCCACAGGCTTTCTCTAGTTGTAGTGAGCAGGGGCTAAAGTTGTGTGTGAGTTTCTCCTTGTGGTGGCTTCTCCTGTTGCAGAGCTTGTCTGCAGCAAGAGAAGCCACAAGAAGCAGCTAGTAGCCCCTGCTCACCACTAGCTTGGGCCATAGGGCATGTCTCAACAGCTGCTGTTTGTGGGCTCAGTAGCTGTAGCACGTGGGCTTGGTCGCCCTGCGGCATGTATAATCTTCCCAGACCAGGGATCAAACTCATGTCCCCTGCAGTGGCAGGTGGATTCTTATATACCAGGGAACTCCCATTCTAAGTTAATTTTTAAAGCAAGTTAGAAGAAAAGAAAAGGATACTTGGTTTCATCTTTTTCAGCAACAGGACTTCTAGACTGTGAAGGATCTTTTCTTTTTATTAGAATACATATTGTTAGGTAATCCTGCTTTCCTTAGCAGGGGTTCATTTATGGCAGAGAGCACGAGTTCCCCCTAAAACAGCTTTCCACAGAAAGGGAAGACAGACCACACTCTGTCCTATAAACTTCTTTGGGTAAAGCACAGACAAAGTATTAGTAACTGCAGTGTTCACTTAGGAAGGCTCTCTTATCTCTCCTTGCTATTTTTTGAAACTCTGCATTCAGATAGGTATATCTTTCCTTTTCTCCTTTGCCTTTCACTTCTCTTCTTTTCTCAGCTATTTGTAAGGCTTTCTCAGACAACCATTTTACCTTTTCACACTTCTTTTTCATGGGGATGGTTTTAATCACTACCTCTTGTACAATGTTATGAACCTTCATCTATAGTTCTTCAGGCATTCCATCTATCAGATCTAATTCCTTGAATCTGTCACTTTCACTGCATAATCATAAGGTACTAGAGATCTCTTTGAGAAAATCAGAGATATCAAGGATCATTTCATGCAAATATGGGCACAATAAAGGATAGAAATAGTATGGACCTAACAGAAGCAGAACAGATTAAGAAGAGTTGGGAATAATACACAGAAGAACTACTCAGAAAAGATCTTACTGACCCAGATATCCATGAAGCTGTGATCACGCACCTAGAGCCAGACATACTGGAATGTGAAGTCACGTGGGCCTTAGGAAGCATCACCACAAACAAATCTAGTGGAGGTGATTGAATTCCAGCTGAACTATTTCAAATCCTAAATGATGATGCTGTGAAACTGCTGCATTCAATATGCCAGCACATTTGGAAAACTCAGCAGTGGTCACAGGACTGGAAAAGGTCAGTTTTCATTCCCATCCCAAAGAAGGGCAATGCCAAAGAATGCTCAAACTACCGCACAGTTGCATTCATTTCACACGCTAGCAAGGTAATGTTCAAAATACTACAAGCTAGACTTCAACAGCATATGAACTGAGAACTTCCAGATGTACAAGCTAGATTTAGAAAAGGCAGAGGAGCCAGAGATCAAATTGCCAACATCCATTGAATCAGAGAAAAAGAGAATTCCAGAAAAACATCTACCTCTGTTTCACTGACTATGCTAAAGCCTTAGAAACACACAAATTGTGGAAAATTCGTCAAGAGATGGGGATACCAGAGCACCTTAGCTGCCTCCTGAGAAACCTATATGCAGATCAAGAAGCAACAGTTAGAACCAGACATGAGTAATGGACTGGTTCCAAACTGGGAAAGGAGTATGTCAAGGCTGTATATTGCCACCCACTTATTTAACTAATATGCAGAGTACATCATGCAAAATGCTGGGATGGATGAAGCACAAGCTGGAATCAACACTACTTGGAGAAATGTCAGTAATCTCAGATTGCAGATGACACCACTTTGTTGGCAGAAAGAGAAGAGGAACTAAAGAGCCTCTTGATGAAGGTGAAAGCAGAAAGGGAAAAAGCTGGTTTAAAACACTACATTCAAAAAATGAAGATCATGGCAGTGGGTCCCATCACTCAATAGCAAATACATTGGGAAACAATGGAAACAGTGACAGACTTTATTTTCTTGGACTCCAAAATCACTGCAGATGGTGACTGCAGCCATGAAATGAGAAGATGCTTGATCCTTTGCAGAAAAGCTATGACAAAGCTAGACAGTGTATTAAAAAGCAGAGACATCACTTTGCCAACAAAGGTCTGTACAGTCAAAGCTACGTTTTGTTTTGTTTTTTCAGTAGTCTTGTATGGAAAGAGAGTTGGACTGTAAAGAAGGCTGTGCATCAAAGAATTGATGCTTTCGAATTATGGTGTTGGAGAAGACTCCTGATGGTCCCTTGGACTGCCAGGAGATCAAACCAGTCAATCCTAAAGGAAATCAACCCTGAATGATCATTGGAAGGACTGATGCTGAAGCTCCCATATTTGGCCACCTGATGTGAAGAGCTGACCCATTGGAAAAAGCCTCTGAGCTGAGAAAGATTGAGGGCAGGAAGAGAAGGGGACAACAAAGGATGAGATGGTTGGATGGCATCAAGTCCACTGAATTGATGGACATGAGTTTGAGCAAACTCCAGGAGATGGTGAAGGACGGGGAAGTCTTAGGACTCACAAAGAATTGGACACAACTGACTGATTAACAATTTTTAATTGCTTTGTTTGCCTACTAAAATCCAAGAGTAATTCAGTCTCCTCGCATGAGGTGCAACAGTAAACACTGAAAACCTCAAACTGAGATATCACTGTTTCTGAAGGATCTTTGAAAAATCCAAAGATACTCAAAACATACTGACAAAATGTCTTTTAACTGGGTGGGTTTAAAAGATATTTTCCTAAGCTACAGTAACACATCAGTGTGGCTCTGGCACAAAAGCAGAGATATCGACCAATGGAAGAAAACAGAATGCCCAGAAATAAACCCATGAACCTATGGTCAATTAATCTATGACAAAGGGAGGAAGAATATCCAATGGAGAAAAAACAGTCTCTTCAATAAGTGGTGCTGGGAAAACTGGACAGCTACATGTAAAAGAATGAAATTAGATCATTCTCTAACACTACACACAAAAAGATATTCAAAATGGCTAAAAGACCTAAATGTAAGACCAAATACTATAAAACTCTTAGAGGAAAACAGGCAGAACACTCTTTGACATAAATCACAGAATTTTCTTCTTGGATTCACCTCCTAGAGTAATGAAAAAAAAAGGGGACCTAATTAAACTTGAAGACTTTTCACAGCAAAGAAAACCATAAATAAAAAGACAACTCACAAAATGAGAGAACATACTTGCAAATGAAGCAATTATCAAGGAATTAATATCCAAAATGTATAAACAGCATATGTAGCTCAACATCAGAAAATGAACAATCAACTATGGGCAGAAGATCTAAACAGATACTTCTTTAAAGAAGACATACAGATGGCCAAAAAGCACACGATATGATGCTCAATATCTCTAATTACTGGATAAATGCAAATCAAAACTACAATGAGGTATCACCTCACATTGTCAAAATGGCCATCATCAAAAAATCTATAAACAGTAAATGCTGGCGTTAGTGCTGAGAAAAGGGAACCCTCCCACACTGTTGATGAGAATGTATTGATACAGCCATTCTGGACAACAGTATGAAGATTCATTAAACACTAAAAATAGAGTTACCCTATGATCCCAGCAATCCCATTCCTGGGCATATACCCAGAGAAAACCACAATCTGAAAGATACACACACCCCACTGTTCACTGCAGCACTCTCTAGCTAAGACACGGAAACAACCCTAACAATCCAGTGATTGAGGAGTGTAAACAAGATGCGGTACATATACACAAAGCAGTATAACAAAGCATGAAATAGTGGCATTTGCAGCAACACGGATGGACCTAGAGATTCTTACACTAGCGAAGTCACAGAACGACAGATATCATATGGTGTCACATACATGGAATCTTAAAAACAAGGATACAAATGAACTTCTTTACAAAATAGACTCACAGATTTCAAAAACACATTTATGGTTACCAAAGGGGAAGGTGGGGGGAAGGATAAATTGGGAGTTTGGGATTAACATATACATACTTCTGTATATAAATAACTAACAGAGACTTACAGTACAGTATAAGGAACTCTACTCATTCTGTAACCATTCATTTAAGAATTTTTTATTTTTTATTAATATAAATTTATTTATTTTAATTGGAGGCTAATTACAATATTGTATTGGTTTTGCCATAAGATAAACTAAGACAAACTAGACACACTCAGTTGTGTCCGACTCTTTGCAACCCCACGGACTGTAGCCTACCAGGCTTCTCCATCCATGGGATTTTCCGGGCAAGGATACTGGAGTGGGTTGCCATTTCCTTCTCCAGGGGATCTTCCTGACCCAGGAATCAAACCCGGGTCTCCTGCATTGCAGGCAGACGCTTTACCCTCTGAGCCACCAGGGAAGCCCATACATCAACATGAATCTGCCACGGGTGTACATGTGTTCCCCATCCTGAACCCTCCTCCCTCCTCCCTATACCATCCCTCTGGGTTGTCCCAATGCACCAGCCCCAAGCATCCAGTATCATGCATCGAACCTGGATTGGCGATTTGTTTCACATATGATATTATACATGTTTCAGTGCCATTCTCCCAAATCATCCCACCCTCACCTTCTCCCACAGAGTCCAAAAGACTGTTCTATACATCCGTTTCTCTTTTGCTGTCTCGCATACAGGATTATCGTTACCGTCTTTCTAAATTCCATATATATGCGTTGCTGCTGCTGCTAAGTCTCTTCAGTCATGTCCGACTCTGTGAGATCCCATAAACAGCAGCCCACCAGGCTCCCCCGTCTCTGGGATTCTCCACGCAAGAACACTGGAGTGGGCTGCCATTTCCTTCTCCAATGCATCAAAGTGAAAAGTGAAAGTGAAGTCGCTCAGTCGTGTCCAACTCTTTGCGATCCCATGGACTGCAGCCTACCAGGCTCCTCTGCCGATGGGATTTTCCAGGCAAGAGTACTGGAGTGGGGTGCCATTGCTTTCTCCATATATGCGTTAGTATACTGTATTGGTGTTTTTCTTTCTGGCTTACTTCACTCTGTATAATAGGCTCCAGTTTCATACACCTCATTAGAGCTGATTCAAATGTATTCTTTTTAATGGCGGAGTAATAAATATATCTATATTTATAACTGAATCACTATGTGGTACACTTGAAACTAACATGTTGCTAATCACCAACACTCCAATTAAAAATAAAAAGCTAAAAATAAATTGTGATACTGACACGCACACAAAAAAAGACCTTGCAACTTTGGAAGATCACAGCATCTGTGAATTGACTGCCCAGTAACTCTTATTTCTCCTCTGTCAAAACTAGTAGCCCAGGAAAAATTACTCAAACTAACTTATGGAAATAGCAAAACTTTTATTATTACTATGCTGTACTATTGTATTTTAGACTTTACATTACTTACAAGCTAATACATTGGCAGGAGACACATAAAACTCCTGGGACAGAGACAAAAGACTTTGTTACAGTTCAGTAAAAAGCATGAGTATCAGCCTATCTGCCGTCAGTCTCCCCTGATCTTAAATCTCACAGGGGAGTTGCAACAAATTCAGACAGACTATGCACATGATAGGTTTACATCACCGCTGAGGAAGGCTGAATTTCAGGAATCAACCACTCTGAAAGCCAACTGGCAGGAAAGCCTCTTCCCCCCCCCCCCCAGTGGTATGCCAGGCTGAGCAGGGCATGGCAGATTAATTTTTCTCTATTCTTTTTACCTATATGATAAAAAGCTTGGTAAACTTTGGTAAAAGACACTGATTTCTTCTGGAAGGCTTCTCAGAGCTCTTACTGTGATAGAAAATATCTAAGAGGAAAAATTACTATTCAGTGTTTCCTTTAAATTTTATGACCATGCATTCATTCTACTTTAGAATAACAAATGCCGAGTACATTTTTTTAAAAGTACTGTTGGCTATTGCTATTTTGCTTGCCTCTCATAATTCATTTCTTTGTCTTTAAAAAATACTGTACTATACTTAACCTATGCATGAATATGGGCTTCCCTGGTAGCTCAGCTGGTAAAGAATATGCCTGCAGTACAGGAAACCCTGGTTTGGTTCCTGGGTTGGCAAGATCCCCTGGAGAAGGGATAGGCTACCTGCTCCAGTACCCTATCCCTTGGGCTTCCTTAGTGGCTCAGAGGGTAATGAATCCAAATGCAATGTGGGAGATCTGGGTTCGATACCCAGGTTGAGATGATCCCCTGGAGGAGGGCATGGCAGCCCACTCCAGTATTCTTGGAGGAGCCTGGCAGGCAACAGTCTATGGGGATGCAAAGGGTTGGACACAACTGAGCAACTAAGCACAGCACAGCACATGCATGAATATAAAGTACTTAGTGCAAAAAGAGGTATGTATAAAGTGCTCTGTATTTGAAATGGTTGTTTTCCCTATTCTGTGGCTTTCACTGACATGCTAACCTTAATCACATGATCATGGTAGTAGCTACACTGTTTTATTAAGTTTTTGTACCACAATGTACTACATTCCTGGACTACAGAGCTACTTACGTAAGTGTTAACATTCCTAACTCCCTGATGTAACTTTCTAAAATTCTTTGCTTACTCTTACATGTGAGATATCTTACTATTAATTTAATACTTCTTTATATTCAATATACTCACATTCTGTGCAAATTCTATTCACCATCTAACTATAGTTTGTGTTCCCTGAATTGTATGATACATGAATCTATCTGTTAATGCCATGGATATTTTGCTTAAAAGGGGGTGTTGTTAGCCATGGCACAGATAGTGGTGGCTCCAAATATACTGTCCACTCCCCTGAATCTCTCAGAGACCTATAATTAGGAGCAGTTATACAACAAATTCTAGCAGACTAGATGGAAGTGCTATGCAAGACTTCCTCAGAAGCACTTCCGAGCACTCACCTGCTGCTATGCCTGACAACATGCAGATGAGATGCTGGCTCCCATCAGCTTGACTTCCTGGGTGACCTTGTGGAACACAGCCCCATCACTATCAAGTCTGAAGCATGCGGTATGAGAAGGATATTCACAGATTATCCGGACTAGGGCACAGTCAGTTTTGGAGGGCCACACTGCTTATTGCAAATGCTAAGTCCTTATAGAGGTCTTCCCTGATTGCACAATATAAAGGAAGTACTCAGCCACTTTATCACATCACCTCAATTCTTTATACATACTTTTTTCAAAAAGTGTTTTATCACAGTGTAATGTAAGCTTAGTAAGAAATGAGAACTAGAATCTGATGATCCTGGAATAAGATTTGGCACTTTGTAGGTGTTCCGTAAATATTTTCTGGCTGAATTTTAAGCCACTAGGTTTTCTGAACTCTTTGTTTATAAAATTCAGGATATATCCTTGTTTCAGAAACCATTCTGTAAAGAAGACAATTCTTATATTTTTACACATGTACACAGACATATGTAAACATACACACATGCACACATATATACATGTGTGCACACACATGTATTTCTGTGTGTGTGCACTTGTACTTCCCTTAGTTTATCTGCTTCAAAATTTTATATGTAACAGGAAATTTTTCTTATGACTGACAGGTTAAGGTTCAGGGGCTTTAGGCACCTACTTACATAATCTATTCACATTTTGAGCTTAAGTTCCGTGTCATCCTCATTTACTTCCATTCAGTCACTTAGGGGTAAAGGGGCTTCTTTTTTGAGCCAACATGTTCCTTCATTCCTTTATATTGTACACATTTCTCTGGAGCTCTGGAATATGCATAATCCCTCTGTAACTTAGCAGCTCTACTGAATCGAAGTACTGAACATTTTTTTATGTTAGCTTTCCCAAATTAGACTTCTGTGTTGTTACCCTCAGTATTTTAATGGAATGGAATTATTCTTTGGTTACATTAAGAAACACTGGACCCCATGAACCACAGCATACCAGCCTCCCTATTTCCTTTACTATCTCCTCGAGTTTGCGCAGCTTCATGTCCAGAGGTGAGAAGTTAGATTTCTTTTTTTTTTTTTTTTTTTAATTTTGCCCGGGCCCGGTGTCTCTCTCTGACGGCAGTTCCTTCCCGGCCTGGGGCGAGAAGTTAGATTTCTCAGTGTAGATTAAGGATTTCCCAAGAGTTACCAAGAACAAGCTATGTTATTCAGTATTTCTAAAAAAAAAAAAAAAAAAAATTTTTGAAGAACAACCTACTGTGTAGAACGTGGTTCTAGGAAATGGTCATCCAGACAAATGGGAAATGGGAAAGAATAGCTAGTTGAAGAACAATAGACCAGCCCAGAAACTTAGTCCTGGCAATAACTTTGAGTGGATTTCATTTGCTTCTTCTATAAACTGAAGCAACTGAGCTAAACTAGTGCTATTTATCTTGAAAACACGACTTTTTTTAAAAAACAAGAGTATATGACGTATCATACACTGTTACATGAATACACTAAAAAAGTTGGTAAACAAGAATCACATTGATTATATTTTGAAAACAATCTGACTGCAATTATTCAGGAGAGAAAGGCCAAGAAAATAGAAGGTCCCTGAGCTCATAGCCCCTAGAAAAAACCCAAATCACAAATGTTTGTAGAAAAACCATCATTGAGAAGATCACAATCTGTGAGAAAAGATCTTACAGAACTAGAGATTTATTTTTTAAAAAAGACTAAACAACACAGGGAGGAAAGGCATACCTGTGATATAGTCAACTAACACACATTGGCAGGGGCTTCCCCATCAGGCTAATGATTAAGACTCTGCACCACCAAACACCAAATGAAAACATGATCAGCATCACACATAATTAGGGAAATGCATATCAACACTACAAAGTGATATCACCTCCCAATGGACAAGATGGCTGTCATCAAAAGATTACAAACAATAAATGCTGGAGAGAGTCTGGAGAAAAGGGAAGCCTCTAGGCCACTAGGGGAAATGTATATTGGTAACAGTGCTGTGCAGAACAGCATGGAAATTCCATAAAAACCTAAAGACAGAGATACCGTATGATCCAGCACACCAGTTCTTAGAACTCTATCCTGAAAATAACTGTAATCTGGAAGCAAAACAAAACACATGCACTCCGATGTACACTGCAGCTCTGTCTACAGGAGCCAACACCATGAAGTGACTGTGATGTCTAAACAGAGATGAACGGATAAAGAAGTTGTGCCAAGTTTATAAACAGACAAGGGAATGTTACTCAACCAGAGAAAAAGAGTGAAATAATGGCTCGCAGCCACATAGTATTATGATGGCTAAGTCCTTCTAAGCGATGCAGGTAAGAGAGAAAAAGATAAACGTCACATGGTATCACAAGTAAAATCTCAAATTTGACACAAATGAACTCATTTACAAAACTGAAACAGACTCACAGACTTAAGTTCAGTTCAGTCGCTCAGTTCAGTTCAGTCGCTCAGTCGTGTCCGACTCTTTGCCACCCCATGAATCGCAGCACGCCAGGCCTCCCTGTCCATCACCATCTCCCAGAGCTCACTCAGACTCACGTCCATCGAATCCATGATGCCATGCAGCCATCTCATCCTGGGTCATCCCCTTTTCCTCCTGCCCCCAATCCCTCCCAGCATCAGAGTCTTTTCCAATGAGTCAACTCTTCGCATGAGGTGTCCAAAGACTCCATAGCGTAGCGGTTAGGGAGGCAGGTAGGCAGGCAGACTAGGGTCTGTAGGTCAGGAGTTCAAATCCCCAGTCTAAGTCACAGACTTAGAAAACCCAATTTAGAGACACTGAAGTGGAAACGTCGGGGTGAAAAGTAAATCAGGAGATTTGGATTGACATATATACATCTGTGTACAGAAACAGATCATCCACAAAGACTGACTGTATATAATGGGGAACCCTATTAAACACTATGAAATAACCTATAGGGGCAAAGCCTCTGAAAAACACTACATGTTAGGTCTATGAATATCTGAACCTCACTGCTGCTGCTGCTAAGTCGCTTCAGTCGGGTCCGACTCTGTGTGATCCCATAGACGGCAGCCCACCAGGCTCCTCTGTCCCTGGGATTTTCCAGGCAAGAACACTGGAGTGGGTTGCCATTTCTTTCTCCAATGCATTAAAGTGAAAAGCGAAAGTGAAGTCACTACAAAACCAACATTGGAAATGAACTATACTCCAATAAGAAATATCTACCAATCTGGTAAATAAAATGAAATTCCAACTATATCACCCCCAGTCCTTGGTGACCTGATCTGAGGTTCACAACCCTGTGCCCTGTCCTAGGGCTGAGGGAGCTGAGAAGGATGTGCCAGCAAATGAGCCCCTCATGGACCTGTCATGCTTGTCCCTCTGTACGAATAGACAGTCTCCCCTCCAGGGTCAGCCCTGAATAGACCAGAATAATGCACCCAAAGGATGTTGGGACCTTTGGGCTAAAATTTTGAGCTTTGAAAATTTATCTGGACTCAACAACTCGCAGTGGTTGGGTTCCCACCTCTAGTCTCTTTCTTTAGAGTCGCCCCAATCACGGTGTGCTGCAGTTCATGGGGTCACAAAGAGTCAGACATGACTGAGCAACTGAACTGAACTGAATCAGAAGCCACCGCATCAGCAGCACAGTGGGTTTGAAGGTTTCAATCCTAAAGGAAATCAACCCACAATATTCACTGAAATATTCATTGGAAGGACAGAAGCTGAAGCTCCAAGACTTTGGCCACCTGAGGCCAAGAACACACTCACTAGAAAAGACCCTGATGCTGGGAAAGATTGGAGGCAGGAGAACAAGGGGATGACAGAGGACGAGATGGTTGGATGGCATCACCGACTCAATGGACATGAGTTTGAGCAAGCTCCAGGAGATGGTGAAGGACAGGGAAGCCCTGCCTGCCACAGTCAACTCGGTTGCAAAGAGTCAGATGCAACTGAACAACAAAGGTTTGAAGGGGCTGGGATTTGTCCTAGGCATCGGGGGTGGGAGGGCTAATGAGGAAGAAATAATGAGATACAAATGCTTGTATATGTGCTCTGCCATGTGACACTCATTGACAAATTAGAAACAGGACTTTTCACTAAGGCTCTGGTGCTCTAATAACCAGAGCTGAGGAATGAAAAAATCCTGCCACCTTGTGATCATTCCTCTAACACCTTTACAACCTGTGCTGATGGGAACTTTATCCCTCACAAGACCTGAGGGCCTAGAAATGACTGCTGTCCTCAAGAAAAAGTTTTGGGTAGTTAATACCATAAGAATTTGAAACAGGGCAGGCTTTCAAGAAGGCAATTCCACTGGGTAAGTTGTATTCCAACGGATTTTTAAAAAATCACACATGTAAAGATCCTCAGTATCACTCCATATTGCATGCGAGTGGGCTAAGTCGCCTCAGATGTTTCCCGACTCTTTGTGACCCTATGGACCAGAGCTCTCCAGGTTCCTCTGTCCATGGATTCTCCAGGCAAGAATAAAGGAGTGAGTTGCCATTGCCTCCTCCAGGGTATCTTCTTGACTCAAGGATCACACCTTTACCTCTTACATCTCCTGTACTGGTTAGCGGATTCTTTACCATTAGTGCCACCTGGGAAGCCTACTATCAGAGAAATACAAATCAAAAATACAAGAAGGTATCACCGCTTCCCTAACAGCTTGGTAAAGAATCTGCTGCAATGCAGGAGACCCTGGTTCGATTCCTGGGTCAGGAAGATCTGCTAGAGAATGGATTGGCTACCCACTCCAGTATTCTTGGGCTTCCCTTGTGGCTCAGCTGGTAAAGAATCTGCCTGCAATGTGAGAGACTTGGGTTTCAATACCTGGGTTGGGAAGATCCCCTGGAGAAGGGAAAGGCTACCCATTCCAGTATTCTGGTCTGGAGAATTCCATGGACTATATAGTCCATGGAGTCACAAAGAGTCAGACGCAACTGAGTGACTTTCACTACACTATCACTGCTCATGGATGAGAATTATCATCATTTAAGTCTACAAACAGTAAAAGTTGGGGAGAGCCTGAAGACAAGGAAACCCTCTCAGGGTTCAATATAGAGACAGAATATGATCCAGCATTTATACTTTGGGGACTCTACAAGAGAGAACTACAATTTCAAAAAGTCACATGCAACCCAATGTTCAACAAAGCACTATTTACAGGATACAAGACACACGAGCAACCATAATGTCCATCCATAGATAAATGGATGGAGAAATTGTGGCATATTTATATAGATGAGGGAACATTACTAAACCACAGAAAGATTGAAATAATGCCATTTGTAGCAACATAGTAGGATGATCACTAGATCCCTCTAATGGAAGAACTAAAAACCTCAGAGGAAGAAAGATATCATATGGTGTCAATTATAGGGAGAATCTAAAAATTGATACAAATGAAATCATTTACACAGATGAAAGAGATTCACCTACTTGGAAAACTGAGGGGAATACTGGGGATGAGGAACGAATCAGGATGTAGGGATTAACACCTACACACTCACGGACAAAAAAAATACATCATTTACAATGGGCTACGCTAAGCGCGGGCGGCTGTGACCCGGCGCACTAAGCGTGGGCGAAAGGAGTTACCCCACGTCGGAGGTCAGGAGCAGCGGCCGAGAGTGCCAGGCTGCGACGGCGCAGGAATGGTCGAGAGGAGCTACCCAAGTCCGAGGTCAGGGGCGGCGGCTGGTAGGAGCAACCTGAGGAGCCGTGGCTGCGCAGGCGCAGGAGGGCCTAGAGGAGCTATCCCACGTTCAAGGTCAGGAAGGGCGGGGGTAACGAGATACTCCTTGTCCAAGGTAAGGAGCAGCGGCTGTGCTTTGCTGGAGCAGCTGTGAAGAGATACCCCACACCCAAGGTAAGAGAAACCCAAGGAAGATGGTAGGTGTCGCAAGAGGGCATCAGAGGGCAGACACACTGAAACCATACTCACAGAAAACTAGTCAATCTAATCACACTAGGACCACAGCCTTGTCTAACTCAATGAAACCAAGCCATGGCTGTGGGGCAACCCAAGACGGGCGGGTCATTGTGGAGAGGTCTGACGGAATGTGGTCCACTGGAGAAGGGAATGGCAAACCACTTCACTATTCTTGCCTTGAGAAACCCATGAACAGTATGAAAAGGCAAAATGATAGGCTACCAAAAGAGGAACTCCCCAGGTCAGTAGGTGCCCAATATGCTACTGGAGATCAGTGGATAAATAACACCAGAAGGGATGGAGGCAAAGCAAAAACAATACCCAGCTGAGGATGTGACTGGTGATAGAAGCAAGGTCCGATGCTTATAAAGAGCAATATTGCATAGGAACCTGGAATGTCAGGTCCATGAATTAAGGCAAATTGGAAGTGGTCAAACAAGAGATGGCAAGAGTGAACGTCGACATTCTAGGAATCAGCAAGCTAAGATGGACTGGAATGGGTGAATTTAACTCAGATGACCATTATATCTACTACTGCGGGCAGGAATCCCTCAGAAGAAATGGAGTAGCCATCATGGTCCACAAAAAAGTCCGAAATGCAGTACTTGGATGCAATCTCAAAAATGACAGAATGATCTCTGTTTGTTTCCAAGGCAAACCATTCAATATCACAGTTATCCAAGTCTATGCTGCAACCAGTAACACTGAAGAAACTGAAGTTGAATGGTTCTATGAAGACCTACAAGAACTTATAGAAATAACACCCCCCAAAGATGTCCTTTTCATTATAGGGGACTAGAAAGCAAAAGTAGGAAGTCAAGAAACACCTGGAGTAACAGGCAAATTTGGCCTTGGAATGCGGAATGAAGCAGGGTAAAGACTAATAGAGTTTTGCCAAGAAAATGCACTGGTCATAGCAAACACCCTCTTCCAACAACACAAGAGAAGACTCTACACATGGACATCACCAGATGGTCAACACCAAAATCAGATTGATTATATTCTTTGCAGCCAAAGATGGAGAAGCTCTATACAGTCAACAAAAACAAGACCAGGAGCTGACTGTGGCTCAGATCATGAACTCCTTATTACCAAATTCAGACTCAAATTGAAGAAAGTAGGGAAAACCACTAGACCATTCAGGTATGACCTAAATCAAATCCCTTATGATTATACAGTGGAAGTGAGAAGTAGATTTAAGGGACTAGATCTGATAGATAGAGTGCCTGATGAACTATGGACTGAGGTTCATGACATAGTATAGGAGACAGGGATCAAGACCATCCCCATGGAAAAGAAATGCAAAAAAGCAAAATGGCTGTCTGGGGAGGCCTTACAAATAGCTGTGAAAAGAAGAGAGGCGAAAAGCAAAGGAGAAAAGGAAAGATATAAACATCTGAATGCAGAGTTCCAGAGAATAGCAAGAAGAGATAAGAAAGCCTTCTTCAGTGATCAATGCAAAGAAATAGAGGAAAAGAACCGAATGGGAAAGACTAGAGATCTCTTCAAGAAAATTAGAGATACCAAGGGAACATTTCATGCAAAGATGGGCTCGAGAAAGGACAGAAATGGTCTGGACCTAACAGAAGCAGAAGATATTAAGAAGAGGTGGCAAGAAAACACAGAAGAACTGTACAAAAAAGATCTTCACGATCCAGATAATCATGATGATATGATCACTAATCTAGAGCCAGACATCCTGGAATGTGAAGTCAAGTGGGCCTTGGAAAGCATCGCTATGAACAAAGCTAGTGGAGGTGATGGAATTCCAGTAGAGCTATTTCAAATCCTGAAAGATGATGCTGTGAAAGTGCTTCACTCAATATGCCAGCAAATTTGGAAAACTCAGCAGTGGCTACAGGACTGGAAAAGGTCAGTTTTCATTCCAATCCCAAAGAAAGGCAATGCCAAAGAATGCTCAAACTACCACACAATTGCACTCATCTCACACCCTAGTAAAGTAATGCTCAAAATTCTCCAAGCCAGGCTTCAACAATACATGAACCATGAATTTCCTGATGTTCAAGCTGGTTTTAGAAAAGGCAGAGGAACCAGAGATCAAATTGCCAACATCTGCTGGATCATGAAAAAGCAAGAGAGTTCCAGAAAAACATCTATTTCTGCTTTATTGACTATGCCAAAGCCTTTGACTGTGTGGATCACAATATACTGTGGAAAATTCTGAGAGAGATGGGAATACCAGACCACCTGACCTGCCTCTTGAGAAATCTGTATGCAGGTCAGGGAGCAACAGTTAGAACTGGACATGGACCAACAGACTGGTTCCAAATAGGAAAAGGAGTACATCAAGGCTGTATATTGTCAACCTGCTTATTTAACTTATATGCAGAGTACATCATGAGAAGATGGAAGAAACATGGGCTGGAAGAAACACAAGCTGGAATCGAGATTGCTGGGAGAAATATCAATAACCTCAGATATGCAGATAATACCACCCTTATGGCAGAAATTGAAGAGGAACTAAAAAGCCTCTTGATGAAAGTGAAAGTGGAGAGTGAAAAAGTTGGCCTAAAGCTCAACATTCAGAAAATGAAGATCTTGGCATCCGGTCCCATTGCTTCATGGGAAATAGATGGGGAAACAGTGGAAACAGTGTCAGACTTTATTTTTGGGGGCTCCAAAATCACTGCAGATGGTGACTGCAGCCATGAAATTAAAAGACACATACTCCTTGGAAAAAAAGTTATGACCAACCTAGATAGTATATTCAAAAGCAGAGACATTACTTTGCTGACTAAGGTCCGTCTAGTCAAGGCTATGGTTTTTCCTGTGGTCATGTACGGATGTGAGAGTTGGACTGTGAAGAAAGCTGAGCACCAAAGAATTGATGCTTTTGAACTGTGGTGTTGGAGAAGACTCTTGAAAGTCCCTTGGACTGCAAGGAGATCCGACCAGTCCCTTCTGAAGGAGATCAGCCCTGGGATTTCTTTGGAAGGAATGATGCTAAAGCTGAAACTCCAGTACTTTGGCCACCTCATGCCAAGAATTGACTCATTGGAAAAGACTCTTATTCTGGGAGAGATTGGGGGCAGGAGGAGAAGGGGACGACAGAGGATGAGATAGCTGGATGGCATCACTGACCTGATGGACGTGAGTCTGAGTGAACTCCAGGCGTTGGTGATGGACAGGGAGGCCTGGCATGCTGCAATTCATGGGGTCGCAAAGAGTCGGACACGACTGAGCGACTGAACTGAACTGAACTGAATACTACACAAAGGGGAATCCCACTCAAATCCCTGAAATAGCCAACAGAGTCAAGGACTCAGAAAAAGGCTAGAAATTGGTTTATGTATACCTGAAGCTCATTACTGAGCACCTTCAAAAAATACAACACTGGAAATGAAGTATATTCCAATAGAAATAGTGATGGATTTCACGTGTGAAACGGCTGCTGTGTTTCCCTCAGGCCTCGGTGTTCTGGGTTAAGGTCACCTCCTTCAGGCATCTCTTGAGGGATCCAAAACAGCACTGTGCCTCTCCAGACAGAGCTGAGGAGGAGGTGCCGGTAAATGACCCCAAATGGACCTGTGGTATTTGTCCACTCTGAATGAAATCACAGTCTGGAGATCAGAGTTAGCCCTCCACAGGTAAACAGGATTTGCCCACGTAGTCACTCAGTCATGTCCCATGAGACCCCATGGACTGTGGTCTGCCAGGCGCCTCTATCCACGGGCTTCTCCAGGCAAGAATACTGGAGTGGGTTGCCGTCTCCTTCTCCAGGGGACCTTCCCGACCCAGGGATCAAACCTGTGCATCCTGAGTCTCCTGGACTGCCCATGGGATCTTTTACCAGTGAGCCATCTGGGAAGAGTAAACAAATGAACCCAAAGAATGCCTGACCTGGGGCTACAAGAGCTTTGAAAACTGATCTGGTCTCCTCCTCTCCAGGTGGCGGGGTAGCCACTGGCGCCATCCTTCCTCTGTCATCCCACTTTCAGATCGCCCCATCAGCAGGGTGGATTTGAAGGGGTTGGGATTTGTCCTGGGGGTCAGTGGGAGACTAATAGTGGGGAAGGAATGAGAAACAAGCCCTTGGGTGTGTGATTTGGCACTCATCACTCTCTGCAAGTCAGAAACATGACTTTTACTAAGCCTCATATAACCAGAGTGTGGAATGAAGACACGCTGCTGCCTTCTCACCATCTCATGTAACAACAGCTTTAGAACTGATGCTGAATGACACTTATTATTCACAACGACTGTGGGCGTGTAAATAACTCCTGCCCTCATTAATGGCCTGTAGTAGGTAATCCCGTAAGAATTCCAAACAAGGCAGGACTTTAAAAAGCCAATTTAAGTGGGAAAATTTTACTCAAACACGTTAAAAAAAAAAAAAAGTAAAAACTCAGTATCAATCATTACTAAAGAAACGAAAATCAAAAATACATGGAGGTATAACCTCCCACCAGTCACAGTGGTCAATTTCAAAACTTTATAAACAATAAATGCTGGAGAGGAACTAGAGAAAAATGAACATTCCTAAGACAATGATGAGACTGTAAATGAGTAACAGCCACTGTGGAGAACAGCATGGAGATTCCTTAACTGTAAGATCCGGTACTTGCACCTGTGGGCCTTTACCTGGAAAGAACTGTAATTTGGAAATGTTTATGCTATTTACACTATTTACCGTATACAGATACAGAAAAAAACAAACTGTACAACCACAGATGCATGGATAAGAAATTTTGGTACATTTATATAAGACAAGGAAATGCTCAGTTTAGTCACTCAGTCATGTCTGACTCTTTGCGACACCGTGGACTGCAACACGCCAGGCTTCCCTGTCCATCACCAACTGCCGGAGCTCGCTCAAACTCATGTCCATCAGGATGGTGACGCCACCTAACCATCTCATCCTCTGTCGTCCCCTTCTCCTCCTGTCTTCAATCTTGCCCAGCATCAGGGTCTTTTCCAGTGAGTCAGTTCTTTGCTTCAGGTGGCCAAAGTATTGGAGTTTCAGCTTTAGCATCAGTCCTTCCAATGAATATTCAGGACTAATTTCCTTTAGGATTGACTGGTTAGATCTCCTTGCAGTCCAAGGGACTCTCAAGAGTCTTCTCCAGCACCACAGTTCCAAACCACAAAGGAAATGCTACTCAGTCATAAAAAAGGTTTGAAATAATGCCACTTGGTACAACATATTAGGAAGACCACTAGGTCATTCTAACTGAAGGAAGTCAAAGAGAAAAAGACAAATAGCTTATGGTATCACCTAGGCAGAAAATGTTAAATTGATACAAAACTGGAAGAGACTCACAGACTTCAAAACCCAACTTAGTGACACTGATGGGGTAACACTAGAAGTGAGGAATAAATCAGAAAGTTGGTCTTAACAGGTGTAAGTGCATGAGAAGTCACTTAGTCATGTTCAACTCTGCAACCCCATTGACTGCTGCCTGCCAGCTCCTCTGTCCATGGTATTCTCCAAGCTATAATACTGGAGTGGGTAGCCATTTTCTCCTCCAATTAACATATAACACACTCATATAGAAAAACAGAACATCCACAAGGGCCTACTGTATAAAATGGGGAAAACTACTCAACACTCTGAAATAAGCTAGCGCGTGAGGGTATACAAAAAAGCCTTGACACTGGCCTACACATACTTGAAATTTGTTGCCTCCATCAAAAAAAAATACACAACTTGGAAATGAACTATACTCCAATATAATTAATGATTAATTGCTCAAGTGAAATGTCCACTATATTCCCCTCAGCCTTGGGTGACCTGAGCTAAGGTCACTCTGAGGCCTGAGCAATGTTGGAACCCGAAGTTTACTGTCCTGGGCTGACAGAGCTGAGAAGGACGTGCCAGCAAATGAGCCCAGATGGATACGTGGTATTTTGTCCACGCTGAATGAAACTACAATCTCCAGACCAAGGTCGATCCTCCAAACTAAACAAAGACTAATGTACTCAAAGAACTCTATACCTCATGGCGAAAAGAGCTTTTAAAACATATTTCACGCCCTCATCTGCAAGTACTGGGGTATCCACTTAACCATTTGAAGAGGTTTGGATTTATCCTGGGGGTAATGCAAGATTAATGGAAAAGAAATAGGAAATACAAGCCCTTGGTTGTGTGTTCTGGCATTTTCCACTCGTTATTACAAGCCAGAAACACTACTTACACTCAGCCTCAGATGCTCCAATAACCAGCGTGCGAAGGAGTATATCCTGCCACCTTGTGGCCATTTCTGGTAACAACAACTTTAGTGCTGATGCTGACGGGCCCTTACTACTCACACGACCTGTGGGCTTGTAAATGAGTCCAGCCCTTAAGAAATGGCTTGGGGCAGGTAATGGAGTACGATTTCAAAACCAGGTAGGATTTTAAAAAGCCAACTTCAATGGGAAAATTTTACTCGACATTAAAAAAAAAAACCCATGTAAAAATTCTCGCTATCACACAATATTAAAGAAATGCGAGTCAAAAATACACAGAAGTATCACCTCCAACTGGTCAAAATGGCAAATCATCAAAAGTCTACAAATAAAGGCTGGATAGAGCATAAGCAAAGAGAACCTCATAAGACACTAGTGAGAATGTAAATTTGTAACAGCCACTGTGGAGAACAGCATGGAGTTTCCTTAAAAACCTAAAGACAAAAACAATATATGATCTGGCATTCCTCTCTCAGGCCTCTAGCTGAAAAGAACTATAATTTGGAAAAGACACATGCACCCCAATGTTCAACAGTGCCCTATTTACAGTCCGCAAGACACAGAAGCAAACATAATGTCTAACCACAATAAATGGATGAGACATTTTGGTACATTTATAGACAGACAAGGAAATCTTACTCAGCCATAAGACATGTTTGAAATAAAGCCATTTGATGAAACACAGTAGGATGATCACTAGGTCTTTCTAAGTGAAGGATGTCAGGTAGAAAAAGCATATATACCATATGGTATCATCACTTATAGGGAGAATTTAAAGACTGATAAAAATGAACTCAATTACAAAACCAAAAGATTTGTAGACTTCTTAGTGTATCTCAGTGACACTGCTGGGGAAACACTGGAGGTGAGGAATAAATCAACAGCTTGAGATGAACACATATACACTCATTATACAAAACATATCCACAAGGGCCACATGCATAAAATGGGGAAACATACCCAACACAATGAAACAAGCTGTAGGAACAAGGCCTCAGAAAAAGCCTGAGACTAGTCTATGTACCTCTGAAACTCACTATGTACCTTCAACAAGCACAACATTGGAAATGAACTATACTCCAGTGGAATTAACAATTAATTTACAAGTAAAATCTGTACTATATTCCCCTCAACCCTGGGTGAGCTGAGCTAAGATCAATTATATGAGAAGTGAGGATTCTTGGGACACAAGGATACACTGTCCTTGGCTGACAGAGCTGAGGAAGATGTGCCAGCAAATGAGCCCAGGTGGATGTGTGGTGTTTGTCCACTCTGAATGAAACCACAATCTCCAGACCAGGGTCAGTCCTCCATAGCTAAACAAAGACTGCGGCTGCTAAGTCGCTTCAGTCGTGTCCGACTCTGTGCGACCCCATAGACGGCAGCCCACGAGGCTCCCCCGTCCCTGGGATTCTCCAGGCAAGAACACTGGAGTAGGTTGCCATTTCCTTCTCCAATGCATGAAAGTGAAGTCGCTCAGTCGTGTTCGACTCTTAGCGACCCCATGGACTGCAGCCTACCAGGCTCCTCCGTCTATGGGATTTTCCAGGCAAGAGTGCTGGAGTGGGGTGCCATTGCCTTCTCCAAACAAAGACTAAAGCACCCAAAAATGCTAGATCTTGGGGCTAACGGAGCTTTTAAAATTGATCTCATCTCCTAACCACTGGCGAGTGGGTTACCTCCTTACACCTTGCTTCCTAAGTGTCAGCCCATCTTCAGACCAACTAATCATTAGCAGTGTAGATTTAAAGGGGTTGGGATATGACCTGGGGGTCGGCAGGAGACTAATGGCAAAGAAGTAATGAGACAGAAGACCTTGGGTGTGTGTTCTGTCATTTTCCACTGTCTTACAATCCAGAAACACAACATAGCTCAGACGATGGGGCTCTAATAACCAGTGGGGAATGAATATATCCTGCCACCTTGTGGCCATTCCTGTAATAACAGTTTTACTGCTGATAACTGATGGGCACTTATTATTCCCAAGCCCTGTGAGCCTGGAAATGACTCTGTCCTCAAGTAATGGCCTGGGATAGGTAAACTGGTAGGAATTCAAAATAGGGCAGGATTATAAAAAGAAAATTTTAATGAGTAAATTTTACTCAAACGCTTAAAAAATCCACACGTAAAATTTCTCAGCATCACTCTATGTTAAAGGAATGCAAATCAAAAATTCATAGAAGCATCACCTTTAGCTGGTCAGAATGGCCATATCAAAAGTCTACAAACAGTAAGTGCTGGAGAGGGACTGGAGAAAAAGGAGACCCCCTAAGACACTGGTGAGAATGTAAATTAGTAACAGCTACTGTAAAGAACAGCATGGAGTTTCCTTAAAAACTAAAGACAGAGATACCATACAATCTAGCACTTATACTCTTGGGCCTCTACCTGGAAAGAAGTACAATTTTGAAAAGATGCATGCACCCCAATGTTTATGCAGCACTATTTACGGTTCACAGATACAGAACTGACATAATGTCCATCCATATATAAATTGATAATAAATTGTGGTACATTTATATACAGAGAAGGAAATCTTCCTCAGCCATAAAAAAATGTCTGAGAAAATGCTGTTTGCTACAACACAGCAGGGAGATCACTAGCTCTTTCTAAGTGAAGGCAGTCAGACAGGAAAAGACCATCCGGCAAAATGAATGGTTTAATTTATTTGAATATAATTGTCTCCACTCTTCCCTGTTAACATATATGTTCACTGAGGTCAGGTACCATGTTCCATCCAGTGCTATGTAGATCTGAACTTGGCCATGAAGTTAGACAATAAATACTGAACAGTGTTTAAGCTAAAAAAGAAAAGAATAAGCCAAATATGCCACAGTATTATTTACAGGGAGAATCTA
Source organism: Oryx dammah (assembly GCF_014754425.2). Classification (NCBI taxonomy): domain Eukaryota; kingdom Metazoa; phylum Chordata; class Mammalia; order Artiodactyla; family Bovidae; genus Oryx; species Oryx dammah. The sequence goes on along the minus strand of NW_024070202.1, from coordinate 40,691,213 downwards.
AAAATTGAAATAATTGAACTCATTTACAAAAATGAGATTCACAGACTTCAAAAAGCAACTTAGTGACACTGATGGGGAAACACTGGAGGTGAGGAATAAATGAGTAGGTTGGGATAGTGTGCATGAGAGCGTCCATGCTCAGTCGTGTCACACTCTTTTTGATCCCATGGATTGCAGGTCACCAGGTTCCTCTGTCCATGGGTTTCTCCAGAAAACAATACTGAAGTGGGTTGCCACTTCCTTCGCTGATTAACACATACACATTCATTAAAGAAAAACAGATCATCCACAAGGGCTTACTGCATAAAGTGGGGAAACCTACTCAGCACCCTGAAATAAGCTACAGGGTCAAGGTCTCGGAATAAGCCTAGGCATTGGTCTTGGTATACCCGAAACTCATCGCTGTGCACCTAAGATAAACACAGCGTTGGAAATGTACTATTCTCCAGCACAGATGGGCTTTCCCTGGTGGCTCAGTCGGAAAATAATCTGCCTGCAATGCACGAGACCTGGGTTTAATGCCTGGGTCAGGAAGAGAGGGGAATGGCAACCCACTCCAGTGTCCCTGCCTGGAGAATTCCATGCACAGAGGAGGCTGCCGGGCTACAGTCCATGGGGCTGTAAAGAGTCAGACACGAGTGTGAAACTAACGAACACTCCCAGTCTCTCAGTACAACTAACAAATGACTGCAGAAGTAAAATGAAATATCTACTATACTCCCCTCAGTCCTGGGTAACCTGGGCAAAGGTCACATCTCTGAGGACTGAGCATCTTTGGGATCCAAGGATGCACTGTCGGGAGAGGGGTGTACCAGCAAATGCACCCCAGATGAACCCAATGTACTTGTCCATACTGAATGAGACTACGACCTGCAGACTAGGGTCGGTCCTCCAAGGCTAAAACAAAGACTAATTTCCCAAAGATGTCTATATGTTGAGACTAAAAGAGCTTCTAAACTGATCTGACCTTCTTGACACTGAGTGGTACTGTATCCACATACCCCTTGCTTACTCAGTGTTGGCCCACTTGCAAACCATTACATCACTAGCAAGGTAGATGTGAAGGGGCTGGGATTTGTCCTGAGGTCTGTGGGAGACTAATGGTGAAGAAATAATGACACACGACCCCTGACTGCATGGTCTGACATTTTCTACTCTCCATTACAAGCTAGAAACATGACTTTCCTTCCGCTTCTGATGCTCCAGTGCCCAGAGAGGCAATAAAGACATCCTCCCACCCTGTGGCCAATTCTGGAAACAACAGCTAAGAACTGATACTGATGGGCACTTACTACCTTGCAAGGCCTGTGGGCCTGCCCTCAAGAATTGATTCCTGCCCTCAAGAATTGTCTTGGGGGAGGTAACTGCATAAGAATTTGAAACAGGGAAGGATTTAAAAAGTCAATTTCAATGGGTCAATTTTTCACAAAGTGATTTAAAACACATAGACACATAAAAATTCTCAATATCACTGTGTTAAAGGAAAACCAGAAATACATAGAAATGTCACCTCAAGTGATCAGAACTGCCATCATCAAAAGTGTACAAACAGTAAGTGCTGGACAAGGACTTTAAAAAGGCGAACCCACAAGGACACTGGTGAGAATTTAAATTAGTGACATCCAATGTGGAGATCAGCATGGAGGTTCCTAAAAAGCCTACGACAGAGATAGCGTATGATCTAGCACTTTCACTCTTGGGCCTCTACCCAGAAAGAACTGTAAGTTGATAAAGACACATGCACCCCCATGTTCAACACAGCACTGTTACAAAGACACAGAAGTAACGATAATGTCCGGCCCCAATATAAGAAAGTTTGGAACATTTACATACAGACAAGGAAATGATGGGATTCCCTGATAGCTCAGTTGGTAGAGAATCTGCCTGCAATGCAGGAGACCTGGGTTTGATCCCTGGGTTGGGAAGATCCCGTGGAGAGGGGAAAGGCTACCCACTCCAGCATTCAGGCCTAGACAATTTCATGGACCGTATGAATTCCACGGGGTCGCAAAGAGTCAGACATGACTGCGCGACCATTGGAAGGTCTGAAGTAATGTCATTTGCTGCAACACAGTAGGATGTGATCACTAGGTACTTTCGGTGAAAGAACTCAGGTAGGTAGAGACAAACATCACCTGGTGTCACTTACACACAGAGTCAAAAGACTGATACAAATGAACTCATTTACAAAACTGAAAGAGATTCAGACTTCAAAGACCAAGTTAGTGACACTGACTGGGACACACAGAGTTCAGTAGTAAGTTAGCAGGTTAACACATACACACTCATTCTAGGAAAACAGATCATTCACAAGGGACTACTGTATAAAGCTGGGAAATTTACTCAACTCCCCAAAATAAGCTCTAGTGTCAAGGCCTTGGAACAAGCCTAGACATTGGTCTATGTATACCTGAACCTTGCTGTACACCTTCCACAAGCATAACTTTGGAAATGAACTATACTCCAATACAATTAAGGATTATTTGCACAAGTAAAATGAAATGACTACTTTATTCCCTTCCAGTCCTGGGTGACCTGGGCTAATACCCCTTCTCTGAGGACTGAGCAGCCTTGGCACCAAGGGTGCACTGTCCTGGGTTAATGGAGCTGAGAAGCATGTGCCATCAAATGAGCCCCAGATGGACCTGTCATTTTACCCACTGAGAATGAAACCACAACCTTCAGATCCAGGTTGGTCCTCTACAGCTTAACAAAGACTAATGCACCCAAAGAAAGTAGACCTTGGTCCTAAAGAACTTTAAAACTGATCTCGTCTCCTCGTCACTGGGTAGTGGGATACCCACTTACCCCTTGCTTACTCAGTGCTGGCCTACTTTCAGACCACAGCATCGTTAACAAAGTAGATTTGAAGATGTTGAAATTTGTCTTGGGAGTTGGCAGGAGACTAATGGTGAAGAAGTAATGACACATAAGCCCGTGAGTGTGTTGTGGCCTTCTCCACTCTCACCTACAACCCAGAAACTTCCACTCAGCCTCTGGGGCTCCAATAAACCAGAGTGGGAAGGAAGGCATCCTGCCGCCTTGTAACAACAGCTTTAGCGCTGATGCTGACGGGCACTTCCAGCTCACATGACCTGTGGACCTGTGAGTCCAGCCGTCAAGAAATGGTCTGGGGCAGAAAACTGCATAAGAATTAGAACAGGGAAGGATTTTAAAAAGCCAATTTCAATGGGAAAGTTTTACTCAAACCACTGAAAAAAAACACACCCATGTAAAAATTCTAAATATCACTCAATAACAAAGGAATGCAAATCAAAAACAGAGGGAAGGATCACCTCCAACTGGTCAGAATGCCCATCATCAGAAGTCTACAAAAAGTAAGTGCTGAGTAGGGCCTGGAGAAAAGGGAACCCTCCAAAGACACTGGTGAGAATGTAAATGAGTAATAGCCCTTGTGCAGAACAGCACAGAGGTTTCTTAAAAACCTAGACAGATACCACATGATCTGGCACTTCCACTCTTGGGCCTCCACTTGGAAAGAACTATAATTTGGAAAAGACGCAGGCACCCTATTGTTCAGCACAGCACTGTTCACAGGATGCCAGTCACAGAAGCAACAATAATGTCCAACCACAAATAAACTGATAAATTCTGGTACATTCATACACAGGCAAGGAAATGTTACTCAGCCATTTTAAAAAACCTGAAATAATGTCATTTGCTGTAACACAGTAGGATGATCACTAGGTCCTTCTAAGTGAAGGAAGACAGACAGAAAAAGACAAATATCCTATGGTATTCTTTATGGGTAGAATAGGGGCTTCCCAGGTGGTGCTAGTGGTAAAGAACCCACCTGTCAAGGCAAGAGATATAAAAGATTTGGATTCAATCATCTCTGTGTCAGGAAGATCCCCTGGAGGAGGGCGTGATAACCCACTCCAGTATTCTTGCCTGGAGAATCCCATGGGCAGAGAAGCCTGACAGGCTGCAGTCCACGGGGTGCAGAGTTGGACATGACTGAGGTGATTTATCACGAACGCATAGGCAGAACCTATACATTGATATTAATATAAATGAAGTCATTTACAAAATTGAATGAGAATCACGGACTTAGAAAACCAACACAGCAACACTGATGGGGAATCTCTGGAGGTGAGGAATAAATCAGTAAGATGGGATTAACACATGCAAATTCAATATAGAATAAACAACCATCCACAAGGGCCTACGGTATAGAATGGGGACATCTACTGAGCTCTCTGAAATAAGCTATAGAGTCAACAGTCTGAAAAGGCCTAGACACTGGTCTAGGTATACCTGAACCCCACTGCTGTAAACCTTCCGCAAACACAACCCTGAAAATGAACTGTAGTCCAGTACAATTACTGATTAATTTTACAGGTAAAATGAAATGCCTGTTTTATTCCTCTAAGCCCTCTGTGACCTGGGCTAAGGTCACTTCTTTGAGGACTGAGCAGCCTTGAGACCCAAGGCTGCACTAACCCAGGCTCATGAAGCTGAGAAGGAAATGTCCCAGCAAATGAGCCCCAGGTGGCCCTGTCCTATTTCCTCCTGACAAAACCACAATCTCCAGACCAGGTTTGGCCCTCACCAGTTAAACCAAGATTAATGCACCCAAAGAATGCTACTTCCTTTGGCCTAAGAGAGCTTTGAAAACCGATCTCCACTCTTTATCTCCTGGCGTTGGCATTCCCAACTCCAGCCTCCTTTCTCAGTGTGACCCAATTGCAGACATCAACCTCAGCAGGGAGAAGTGGGTGGGGCTGATCCTGGCAGTCTGGGGGAGACTAAAGGGATAGAAGTAGTGAGGCACGGCCCTTCGTGTGTGTTCTGGCACATTCCACTCTCATTTACAAACCAGCAGCAGGACAAACCACCACTAAGGCTCTCTTTGTGCTCTTTTGTGAACGTCGCTCAGTCACGTCCGACTCTGTGACTCCATGGACTACACAGTTCAAGGAGTTCTCCAGGCCAGAATACTGGAGTGGGTAGCCTTTCCCTTCTCCAGGGGACCTTCCCAACCCAGGGATGGAACCCAGGTGTCCCACACTGCCGCGGATTTTTTACCAGCGGAGCCACCAGGGGTGCCTGGTGCTCCAATAACCAGAGGGAAATGAAGAAATCCTGCCACCTTGTGGCCGTTTCTTTTAACAACTCCACCAGAACTAGCTCTGACGGGCACTTACTCACAAGGCCTGTTCAGTTCAGTCGCTCAGTCGTGTCCGACTCTTTGCGACCCCATGAACCGCAGCACGCCAGGCCTCCCTGTCCATCATCATCTCCTGGAGTCCACTCAGACTCACGTCCATCGAGTCCGTGATGCCATCCAGCCATCCCATCCTCTGTCATCCCCTTCTCCTCCTGCCCCCAATCCCTCCCAGCATCAGAGTCTTTTCCAATGAGTCAACTCTTCGCATGAGGTGGCCAAAGTACTGGAGTTTCAGCTTTAGCATCATTCCTTCCAAAGAATTTTTGTATAAATGACTCCTGTCCTTAGCAGCAGTCCTGCTGCTGCTGCTAAGTCACTTCAGTCGTGTCCGACTCTGGGCGACCCCACAGACAGCAGCCCGTCAGACTCCCCCGTCCCTGGGATTCTCCAGGCAAGAACACGAGTGGGTTGCCATTTCCTTCTCCAATGCATGAAAGTGAAAAGTGAAAGTTGCTCAGTTGTGCCCAACCCTCAGCGACCCCATGGACTGCAGCCTTCCAGGCTCCTCCGTCCATGGGATTTTCCAGGCAAGAGTACCTGAGTGGGGTCCTAGGGTATATATTATTCATAAGGTTGTGTGCCTGTAAATAACTCCAGCTCTCAAAAAATGGCTGTGGTAGGTAACAGCATAAGAATTCAAGACAGGGCATGATGTAAAAAGCCAATTTCAACAGGTAACTTTTACTCAAATAGCTTAAACACACACACACGTAAAAATTGTCAATATCAATCAATATTAAAGGAATGAACATAAAAAATACAGAGAGGTATCACCTCCCAGTGGTCAGAACACTCATCACCAGAAATCTACAAACAGTAAGTGCTGGAGAGGGACTAAAGAAATGTAAACCTCCTAAGACGCTGGTGAGAATCTAAGTTACTAACGGCCCTTGTGGGGAACAGCATGGATGTTCCTTAAAAACCTAAAGACAGAGATACCATATGATCTTGTACTTCCATTCGTGGTTCTCTACTCAGAAAGAACTATAATTTGAAAAAGACACGTGGACCCCAATGTTCAATGCAGCACTGTTCACAGGATGCAGACACAAAAGCAACGACAATGTGCATCCACAGATGAATGGATAAAAAACTTTGATACATTCATATACAGACAAGGAAAGGTTACTTAGCTATAAAAAAAAGTTTGAGATAATGTCATTTGCAGCAACATAGTAGGAAGATCACTAGGTCCTTCTAAGTGAAGGAAGTCAGAAAAAGACAAATATCGCATGGAATCACTTACAGGGAGAATCTAAAAATTGATACAAATGAACTCACTTCACAAAACTGAAAGAGACTCACAGACTTGGAAAACCAGTTTAGTGACACTGATGGGGAAAGACAGAATGTGAAAAACCAATCAGTAGATTGGGATTAACACATACACACTCATTAGAGAAAAAGATGGTCCACCAGGGTCTACTGTTTAGAATGGGGAAAGCTACTCAGCACTCTGAAACAAGAAAGCCTAGACATTGGTGTATGTATACCTGAACTTCATGGCTGTGCACCATCAACAAACCCACCATTAGATACGCACTATTCTCCAATGTGATTAATGATTAACGTGACAAGTAAAATGAAAGGCCTACTGTACTCCCCTCAGTGAAGGTGACTTCTCTGAGGACTGAGTAGCCTTGGGTCGCATGGCTGCACTGCCCTGGGCCGGTGGAGCTAAGAAGGATGTATCAGCAAGTGAGCCCCAGAGGGACTGGTCTTATTTGTTTCTTCTGGATGAAACCACAATCTCCAGACCAGGTAGGCCCTCACTAGCCCTCACCAAGACTAACGCACTCAAAAAATGCCCAACCCTCCAGGTAAAAGAACTTTGAAGACTGACCTCTTCTCCTTGCCTCTAGGTATTGGGGTTCCCACCGCCAGCCTCCTGCCTCAGCGTCGCCTCACGTTCAGACTGCTTCCTCCTCAGCAGGGACTGATCCCATCTGGGGGAGACTAGCAGGGTAGAAATAATGAGACACAAGCCCCTGGGTGTGTGTTCTGGCATATTCCACTCTCACCTACACACCAGACACACATTTTCACTAAGCCTCTGGTGCTCCAGTAACCAGAGGGAGGAATGAAGAAATTCTGCCACCCCGTGGCCATTTCCTGTAATAACACCTTTACAACTGGTGCTCAAGGGCACTCACAAGGCCTGCGGGCCTGAAAAAGACTCCTGTACTCAAGAAAAGGTCTGGGGTAGGTATTTGCATAAGAACTGGAAACAGGGCAAAGCTTTCAAGAAGTTCTTTTCAACCGGCAAAATTTTTTATCAGTGGCTTACAGAAAACACATGTATAGAAATTCTCAGTACCCCTCAGTATCAGAGAGATGGAAATCAAAAACCCATAGAAGTATTACCTCCCACTGGTCAGAATGGCCATCATCAAAAGTCTGCAAACAATAAATGCTAAAGAGGGCCCGCAGAAAAGGAAACCCTTCCAGGCCACTGGTGGAATGCAAATTAGTAACAGCCACTATAAAGAACATCTTGGTGGATTCCTTAAAAACCTAAAGACAGAGATACCATATGATCTGGCAGTCTCACTCTTGGGCTCCTATCCAGAGAAAACTAATTCAGAGAAGTCCCATGCACCCCAATGTTCAACCCATCAGTAGCAACCATAATGCCCATCCACAGATGAACAGATAAACACGCTAAGGTACCTTTATATTCAGTTGTTCAGACCAAAAAAAAAAAAAAGATTGAAATAATGTCATTTGCAGCAACACAGTAAGATGATCACTACATCCTTCTAACCGAAGGAAGTCAGAAAAGGAAGATAGAAATTATATGGTGTCACTTATAGGTACAATCTAAAAATTGATACAAATGAACTATTTACAAAGCTGAAAGAGAAAAACAAGTTAGTGATAATTTCAAAACTTACCACTTTGAAAACCAACTTAGCCATACTGATAAACACTGGTGGGTGAGGAATGAATAAGGAGGTTGGGGTTAACATATACACACTTATTATACAAAAACAGATCATTCAGAAGGCCCACCGTATACAACAGGGAACCCTACTCAACCATCTGAAATAACCTATAAGGGTAAAGCCTATGAAAAAGGCTAGACATAGGTATATGGATACCTGAATCTCATCACTACACATGTTCAACAAACACATTAAAAAGGAACTATCAGTTCAGTTCAGTCGCTCAGTCGTGTCCAACTCTTTGCGACCCCATGAACTGCAGCACTCCAGGCCCCCTGTCCATTACAGCTCTCAGAGTTTACCCAAACTCATGTCCATCATATCGGTGATGCCATCCAGCCATCTCACCCTCTGTCGTCCCCTTCTCCTCCTGCCCCCAATCCCTCCCAGCATCAGGGTCTTTTCCAATGAGTCAACTCTTCGCATGAGGTGGCCAAAGTATTGGAGTTTCAGCTTCAGCATCAGTCCTTCCAGTGAACACCCAGGACTGGTCTCCTTTAGAATGGACTGGTTGGATCTCCTTGCAGTCCAAGGGACTCTCAAGAGTCTTCTCCAACACCAAAAATGAACTATACTCCAACATAAATAATGATTAATTTGACAAATAAAATAAAATGCCTACTATACTCAGCCCAGGGTGACCTGGGCTAAGGTCACTATTCTAAGGAATGAGCAGTCTTGGGACATAAGGCTGCACTTACTCATAAGGACTGAAGGCCTGTAAACGACTCCAGAGTTCCTTGCAGGACTGTTTAGAGCAGCCAAGATTGGAAAAAACTATCATGTCTATTTATAGATGAATGGATAAAAAAGTTGTGGTACATTCATATACAGACAAGGGGAATGTTACTCAGCCATAAAAAAAAAAAAAAAGATTGAAATAATGCCATCTGTTGCAACATAGTATGATGATCACTAGGTCCTTCTAAGTAAAGGAAGTCAGATAGAGGAAGACAAATACCATTTAGTATAAGGTACAGGTAGAATCTAAAAATGGATACAAATGTACACATTTACAAAATAGCAACAGACTCCCAGACACATAAAACCAACTTAGTTATAGTGAAGAAGAAAAACTGGGGGGAGGAATAAACCAGTAGGTTGGGATTAACATATGCACTCTCAGGTACTGAAAACGAGATCACCCACAAGGACCTACTGTATACAACAGGGGACCCTATTCAACACTCTGAAATAACCTATAGGGGGAGGCCTGTGAAAAACACTAGACGCAGGTCTATGTACACCTGAGTCAAGGTCTTCCCAGGTTGCTTGGTGGTAAAGAATCCGCCTGGCAATGCAGGAGACGCAGGTTCAATCCCTGGGTCGGAAAGGTCCCCTGCAGGAGGAAATGGCAACCCACACCAGTATTCTTGTTTGAAAACTCCCATGGACAGAGAAGCCTGTCCAGTTCATGGAGTTCATGGAGTCGCAGAGTCAGACATGACTGAGCGTGCAGGCACAGCTGAACCATGTTTGATCACACCTACAATCACAACATTGCGGATGGACTACATTCCAAATAAGACAGTCAGTAATTTGACACATGAACTGAACTGCCTACTATATTCCCACCATATATACTATAATTCTAAGTGACAATAAGTATTGCCAAAGGCCTGGGGAAGGGGGAACCATCCCACACTTCTGGTAAGCAAACCACACATCCTTACAATAAAGCTGAGTTCAGATTTGACTCAATTACCACAGTATGAGGTTACGTGGACTATGAAACAAATGTCTCACTGCAGCAGGCAATACATGAAGACAACTGTGATATCCCATACGTGAGAGTGAATGCTTATCAGATCTGTAGCAGGTTAGCACAACGTTTCAGAATACCCTCCAACAAATACTGTGGAGTGGTCCAGTGACCCCAGTCCATGAATTGGGAAGTGACCTATCCATTCTATGTAAGAAGAGTGGGTTTCCCTGGACAGTCTGTAACGCTTCTAAGTAATAAACTCTAAATTTCAAATAATGAAATATTTATCTGGAATTTACAGGCTCTTTGAAATGTGTGTTCTATCATGAAAACTTTTCTCTGTCCTTTCTGTTAATAGTTTTTCACAATAAGGCCTTTACCTTCTCAGTTGTTAATGTCATCAGGATAAGCTCTTGTCCTCATTTGTGAAGGAGGGGGCGTGGATCCATTGTGACCGCTCTCTGATCACACCCCTCTCTCAATTTCTAGTAATGTCCCTAAACTCAAGCTTTTTCTTTTCATACCTATCAAATTCAACCTCTCAGATCTGCATTTACACTGAATGATAAATGCCTGGTAAATTTAGATTATATTAAACACTCCTTCCAAAGCTTTTCACTTCTTAAAGGAATTACAACACGATGAATCAGGAAGACCGGTTGAGATTTTAAATGATTTCTAAGGTCCCTAAAACAAACAAACAAACAAACATTAGATTGTGCCATCCTAGCATCTTTTTCTGGTCTACACAAATGCATTATCTTTCTGCCTTTTTGCTATGAAATTGAGACAAAATGATTAGACAGAATAGCAACAAACTGGAAGATTACGCTTGGAATGATTTGAGTTGAAAGAGGCTACATGAGTGCACATCAGTATGCACAGGTTGATACATAACTTTTTATCAACAAGTTACGTATCCAAAAGCTGATAAAGTACACTTTGTAAACAAAGGCTGTATCTAGCCTTTTTCTCTCTACCTGATCCTTCCAGAATTTGGCTTCTCCAGCTGGCTCCCTTGTGGACTCAACCAATTATACTAATCATTGTTTTGATTTGTTCTCTTTGTTACGAAATTATTTATGCTTTCTGTCTTTCTCTGGTATAGTAGGATCTTACTAATGTTACCACCTGTATGACTTATTTTGTCTATTTTGTAAGACTGTCTCTTACATTATCCACTGTGTAAATAGGTCTCCAAAAAAATGAATGAAGACCAAAAATCTTGAGGCATTTGATATATTTACATATATGTAAATTTATATATATTCACTTATATACTTATATACATTATATGAATATTATATATACTTGCACATATATAAAAATCACTCCATTTAGAATAATCGTAATAGTCCAATTCTAATTATGGGAAGAAGCAATAAGGAGAAGTATCTCCTGGATTATCACAGACTAATCAAACAGGTGAAACAGGGAATTTTAGATTATCAACAGGGCCGAAGGCAAAAATTAACACATTGAGTGGTCTATCGAAAGAATCTCTGCTTCATCTAGGAATTAGCCCTCTATGTGCTATAGGACAAAACTGGTTATGGAATGACTCTCAAATGTTGGTTGATTTTATAACCAAGAGGATGCACTGCTGACAAAGAATGTCACCTGCCATATCAATCAACAAAGAATGTTGTCACCATCAACCATCAGCTAGGAATATAGTAGGCAATTCAATTCATGTGTCAAATTCCTGACTGTCTTATTTGGAATGTAGTCCATCCACAATGTTGTGTTTGTAGGTGTGATCAAACATGGTTCAGGTGACTCCATGAACTGAACAGTGCATCCTGAGGGGATCCAGGGTATTAGCCCTAAATAGTTAAGGTGCACATCAGAGCATAGATTTCAGTGAGCTCAGACTCTTACATCTTCCACACATAGAGAAGTGCTAAATTCATTAACCTCAGACGTCTCTTTTTTCTTTAATTAACAATAATCTTTTGACATTCAACCACCTGGTTTTTGTTGCAAAAACTCCTATGTATACCAGCTCCTCCCTTTCCTCTTCAGAACAGTCCCTCAGAGCATCAGAGAGGCTGTTTCCTGGGCACCTGAGAGGCTGTTTTTTTCTCAGTATGTCTGCTGAATAAAATATTATACTCATTTTTTAGATGGCTCATTTCTTTCAGTCAACATATGGGGCAGAAAGGGGCGGCTGTGCAGCACTGGAGTAGCGAGCAGCTGAGAGGAGAAACCCCATGTCCTAAGTCAGGAGGGGCAACCAAGAGGAGATACCCCTCGTCCAAGGTAAGGAGCAGCGGCTGTGCTTTGCTGGAGCAGCCGTGAAGAGATACCCCACGTTCAAGGTAAGGGAAACCCAAGGAAGACGGTAGGGGTTAAGAGAGGGCATCAAAGGGCAGACACACTGAAACCATAATCACAGAAAACTAGTCAGTCTGATCACACAGACCACATCCTTGTCTAACAATGAAACTAAGCCATGCCCATGGGGCCACCCAAGACGGGCGGGTCATGGTGGAGAGGTCTGACAGAATGTGGTCCACTGGAGAAGGGAATGGCAAACCACTCCAGTATTCTTGCCTTGAGAATCCCATGAACAGTATGAAAAGGAAAAAGATAGGACACTGAAAGATGAACTCCCCAGGTTGGTAGGTGCCCAATATGCTACTGGAGATCAGTGGAGAAATAACTTGAGAAAGAATGAAGGGATGGAGCCAAAGCAAAAACACCACCCAGTTGTGGATGTGACTGGTGACAGAAGCAAGGTCCTATGCTATAAAGAGCAATACTGCATAGGAAACAGGAATGTTAGGTCCATGACTCAAGGCAAATTGGAAGTGGTCAAACAGGAGATGGCAAGAGTGAATGTAGACATCTAGGAATCAGCGAACTAAAATGGACTGGAATGGGGAATTTAACTCAGATGACCATTATATCTACTACTGTGGGCAGGAATCCCTCAGAAAAAGTGGAGTAGCCATGATGGTCAACAAAAGAGTCCAAAATGCAGTACTTGGATGCAATCTCAAAAATCACAGAATGATCTCTGTTCATTTCCAAGGCAAACTATTCAATATCAGAATAATCCAAGTCTATGCCCCAACCAGTAATGCTGAAGAAGCTGAAGTTGAACGGTTCTATGAAGACCTACAAGGCCTTCTTGAACTAACACCCAAAAAAGATGTCCTTTTCATTATAGGGAACTGGAATGCAAAGTAGGAAGTCAAGAAACACATGGAGTAACAGGCAAATTTGGCCTTGGAATGCGGAATGAAGCAGGGCAAAGGCTAATAGAGTTCTGCCAAAAGAATGCACTGGTCATAGCAAACACCCTCTTCCAACAACACAAGAGAAGACTCTACACATGGACATCACCAGATGGTCAACACCAAAATCAGATTGATTATATTCTTTGCAGCCAAAGATGGAGAAGCTCCATACAGTCAGCAAAAACAAGACCGGAAGCTGACTGTGGCTCAGATCTTGAACTCCTTATTGCCAAATTCAGACTTAAATTGAAGAAAGTAGGGAAAACCACCAGAACATTCAGGTATGACCTAAATCAAATCTGTTATGATTATACAATGGAAGTGACAAATAGATTTAAGGGACCAGATTTGATAGAGTGCCTGATGAACTATGGATGGAGATTCATGACATTGTACAGGAGACAGGGATCAAGACCATCTCCAAGAAAAAGAAATGCAAAAAAGCAAAATGGCTGTCGAGGAGGCCTTACAAATAGCTGTGAAGAAGAGAAGTGAAAAGCAAAGAAGAAAAGGAAAGATTGCAGAGTTCCAAAGAATAGCAAGAAGAGATAAGAAAGCCTTCTTCAGCGATCAATGCAAAGAAATAGAGGAAAACAACAGAATGGGAGAGACTAGAGATCTCTTCAAGAAAATTAGAGATAAGGGAACATTTTGTGCAAGGTGGGCTCAATAAAGGACAGAAATGGTATGGACCTAACAGTAGCAGAAGATATTAAGAAGAGGTGGCAAGAATATACAGAAGAACTGTACAAAAACATCTTCACGACCCAGATAATCATGATGGTGTGCTCATTCACCTAGAGCCAGACATCCTGGAATGTGAAGTCAAGTGGGCCTTAGGAAACATCACTACAAACAAAGCTAGTGGAGGTGATGGAATTCCAGTTGAATTACTTCAAATCCTGAAAGATAACGCTGTGAAAGAGCTACACTCAATATGCCAGCAAATTTGGAAAAATTAGCAGTGGCCACAGGACTGGAAAAGTTCAATTTTCATTCCACTCCTAAAAAGGCAATGCCAAAGGATGCTCAAACTACTGTACAATGGTACTCATTTCACAAGGTAGCAAAGTAATGCTCAAAATTCTCCAAACCAGTCCTCAGCAATACGTGAACCGTGAACTTCCAGATGTTCAAGCTGGTTTTAGAAAAGAGTGAAAAAGTTGGCTTAAAGCTCAGCATTCAGAAAACTAAGATCATGGCATCTGGTCCCATCACTTCATGGCAAATAGATGGGGAAAGAGTGAAACTGTGGCAGACTTTATGTTCTTTGGGCTCCAAAATCACTGTAGATGGTGACTACAGCCATGAAATAAAAAGGTGCTTACTCCTTGGAAGAAACATTATGACCAACCTAGACTGTATGTTCAAAAGCAGAGACATTTCTTTGCCAACAAAGGTCTGCCTAGTCAAGGCTATGGTTTTTCCAGTAGTCATGTATGAATGTGAAAGTTGGAGTATAAAGAAAGCTAAGTGCCGAGGAACTGATGCTTTTGAATTGGACTGCAAGGAGATCCAACCAGTTCATCCTAATGGAGATCAGTCCTGAGTGTTCATTGGAAGGACTGATTTTGAAGCTGAAACTCCAATACTTTGGCCATCTGATGTGAAGAACTGACTCATTCAAAAAGACCCTGATGCTAGGAAAGATTGAAGGCAGGAGGAGAAGGGAATTACAGAGGATGAGATGGTTGGATGGCATCACTGCCTCAATCAACATGAGTTTTTATAAACTCCGGGAGTTGGTGATGGACAGGGAGGCCTGGTGTGCCACAGTCCATGGGGTTGCAAAGATTCAGACAGGACTGCACGACTGAACTGAACTGATGTAAAAATGACTTTGAAATGCCCAAGGAGCACATTTCCAAGACACAAGCAGGCAGCCTCCAGAGCGAAGTCTACTGGGTTTTATAAATGAAGGCCCCTATGACTTCCAGTGGGCCAAGGAGCATCAGACAAATTAGGATATTTCATATAGAGAAAACACAGTGCTTTTAACTGAAGCCCCCTAAGCTGAGAGTGGCAAGAACAGATCTTCCAAAATCAGGTGCTAATATATGCTTTTCTCTTAAGGAATTCCAGAATGTGTGGCAGAATTATTTACACAGACTGAGCAACACAATGGAGGAACAGTGGTAAATACATTTTCTATTAATAGCTTTATTTATTATTATGCTATTATCAAGTTAAAAAACTATGTTAGCATATTAGTACCTGTAGCAGAGTCTAAAGAAATGTAGAATAATTTTTGATAAGTTGCCAGCCTTGACATACTTTCTACTTAAACCCCTTAAAAGTGTTAGATGGAAATTGAGGGCCAGCTTTCACCTTACCATGTCTTACTTAAACTGCTCATCATTTCACCCCTAACTCACAGAGCAAACAGTCTACTGTATCACTAAACTTTTTACCCAGCAAAATGATCATTTTCAGGTTTTGCCGTATATATTTCTTCAGTGCCATATTAGTGTAGGAAGTATTTTCTTTTCCTAAGGCTAATTCTTCCACCTGAGCATATAAGCATGCTAAAATACTTCCTATCATTCAACAAATAAACCAACAAAAACTCCTTTGCTACTGCAGTATGTTAGCTAAGTGGTCAAAGCAATCATTGCCTTTCCCAACTAAAGGACATTCCCCTCCCTGCCATTTTCCCCACTCCCCACCCAGTGTATTTTCAACCAAGGAGTCAGAGTGTCCCTGTTAAAATGTTGATTCATGTCCTTCCTCTGCCTAAAACCCTCATACAGAGCATAAACTGAAGTTCATGACCTCTCCTTCCAGATCCCAGGTGATCACTCTACCATCCACCTTTAACTCGCAACCTTACCTTCTTTCTCTCCCTACGTCACTCAGTTCTAGAACTAGTGAGTCTAGACTCAATGACTCAACCCCTCACCCATTAAACCTTGTTGCTTTCAAATCACCTTTCCAGGAGGTCTTCCCTCACATTTCATTCTGCATGCCACTCTTGGTTCCTTTACTCTTGCTCAGGAAATACATGTTGAACAAAAGAAACTACCATACTGGTATGGACTAAGAGAGTTGGTAGTTAGGCTGGAGGAGTAGATAGATTTGAACAACACAGAGGAGACAGAGATGTAAGGCTCAGTGAGTGACTGGATATGGCCTGTTAGTGGAGAGAGCACCAACAAAGGAGAAGACGCACACAAAAAAGCCAGGGAAGTGAGGACATAACGAGAGGCAAAGGATGAACTCTTCCTGGGGAGTGGGAAACAGCCAGGATTATCAAAAAGATAGAGACTAAAATGTATTCTATTGGATATGGCGGCATGAAGAGCTCTGAGAATAAATTTGATAAAATTCTACACGTACTCCAAGATCACTCTTGCATTATGCTTCTTCTCACCAAACAAGCCTCCTCTTCCCTCTTCTCTTCTAATCAGCAGACATACATAGAAATCTGCACAGCATACACACAAAGCACACAAATGCTTCTTCACTGGGCATGGTGACTTTAACTTACCCACAAATTCTTTGATATCAAGAGGCAGTATCAAATTCTCTTCCCAGGGAGTGGTTTGGGCTTCCGGGACTCACTTCTAACCAGCAGAATGTGGCAGAAGCGGTGCTGCATGGCTGCAGAGGGTCGAGTCCTACAAGTTGATGCAGCTTCCTCCTAGCTTTGTCTATTCCAGCACATCCCTATGGAGCACTAGGCCAAGATGTAGTAACACTAAGGCTGGCCACTCTGAAACCACAATACTGGAGAGATCAGAATGAGAAAAGAGGGACAGAGAAATGTCTATGAAGCCCCAGTGCTTCCAGTCTTGAGCTGTGTGACTCTCCTCAGCCCCCTCCAACACAGGAGAGAGGAGTCTTTGGGGATGACCTGGGCTTCAAACACCATTTGACTATAACAACAAAACAGACCTGGATCAATTAGCTCATGCCACTGAAACTAAATACCACAGACTAGGTGGCTTAAAGGAAGAAATTTATTTGCTTGCAATCTGGAGGATGGACGTCTGAGACTGGGCTATCAGCATCACTGGGTTTCGGTGAGAGGACCATTTCTTGTTAGTAGACAGCTACCTTCCTGCTGTGTTCTCACATGGTGTGGGGAGAGAGAGAGCAAGGTCTCTGGTGTCTCTTCAGTATAAGAGCACTCATCTCACAACAAGAGCTCTGCCCTCATGGCCTTATCTGGTCCTAATTACCTCCCAAAGGCCCCATCTCCAAATCTTACCACATTGTCAGGTAAGGCTCCAATATATGAATTTTGAGGGGACATAAGATTTAACAGAAATCCTATTCTAATGCCTCAGGCTGGCTCACACCAGAACAATGATAATAGCAACTCATTATTGTGGTTTTATGCCGCTAAATTAGGTATAATTTGATATTCAGTAATAGAAAACCAGAACACTGGTGATTCTTATTCATCTTACAGGCTTCTGCCAGTTATTTCTGCAGAAAAGAATTTTCAGTAGTTTCCTTGCCCATTTCTCCCACTCAGGTTTAAGGTAGCTATTTCTATGTGCTTTCCAGAATCTTTTATTTCATTTAAATACACCATTTATCACAAACAAGTGTAACTGTCTGTGTCCCCTATGAAAGTCTCTGAGGGTAGACAATATAAAATTTAGCTTTTACAAAAGTTTGTTGAAAGGATAAACATTTAAACCCATGCATGTAAGGTAACCTTGAAAACAAGCTTGTAGGAAGAGAGGAATTAAGACCACCACCAGATGGGGAAGGAGCAATATATTACTCCTAAAGAAAACATCATCAGTATTCCCACCAACTTCATCTCCCGCCCAAGAACGTGTGTGTCCTAGAGGAGAGCATCATCAGAGGTAGCATGCTTGTTTTTGATATAATTATATACAAATGATTACATGCAGCCACAGATGGTGATTAACACTGCAAACATTAAACAGAAAAAGATCCAAATGTACTCAATTAAAGCATATTTATTGAACATCTGCTATGTTCTTATTTGCTGTGAGAAAAATGAGAGAATTATAAGGAAGCCTCCAAGGAAGTAATTATCTAATTAGTGAGATAAGATGTAAACACAAAAGAAATTTAATGTCTGAGGAGATAAATGGCTTAGTTGAGCATATTAAGATCTAATGCAACCCTACAGGAAATAACTCATATAAATAAGTGACCAATGCTTTGTTCAAAAATATTTTTCAAGGCTATGGCATTTAAGATTTAAGGATATGAGTTACACTGAGCTGAAAAATAAGAGGAATGACTTATACATTTACTAATACCACAATTATAAAAATTAAGAACTCTATTTAATTTCCTAATTAAGAAAAACAGAAGTGGTATCCTTCGGGATCTAACAATCAATACACTCACTGACTGATTTTCCTCTTTTAAATTTGTTTCTAAAGGATATTTACAGATTTTCCCCTGCTGTTATGAGGCCTAGATAGTTTTAAAACTTTTCTTGTGACTTATGGAAAAATGCTAAATCAAATTTAATTCAGGCCATCATGCAATACAGTAAATTTCTTGTTGTCTTTCTCCTTGAAATTCTTAAATCCAATTCCAAACAATTATTACTTATTTTGTAGGCTTTGAGGCTCAACTTCATACTTTTTTCAACAAAAATAGCAGTTTTCAGTTTTATATATAATGAGAAGTTAATATAAATGCAAAATCAGAAAAAATACAGTAGATGCAAAATGAAGAGATTAGAGAAAGCAAATAGAAATGTGTTAAACTAATTACCCTTTTCCATCCCATCCCTTCCTTTTATTCTCCATAGTAGTGAATGAGTCCATCATTTATCCCACTGTAAAGATCAACTTTAGCTTTCAATTTAGTGGGGATACAAATAGGTAAATAGGAAACTGTAATACAATGTTCATTGTTGTAATCGGGTTAAGACAGTAGGCGATGTATGGTCAATCAGACTGAGAGAAATGGAAAAAAAAAAAAAACAACAACCAGGAAGGATGAGAAAACAAATTGTTAACAAAATCAAAACGGAGAATTCTAAGCAGGATTAATATTATATAAAAACATTTAGAGAGAAGGGAGAAGAAAAAACAAGTTTCATGTGCCTACAGTTTTAAGTGCAAGTTCAATTCAGTTCAGTTGCTCAGTCGTGTCCAACTCTTTGTGACACTATGGATGCAGCACGCCAGGCTTCCCTGTCCATCACCAACTACTGGAGCCTACTCAAACTCATGGCCTTCATATCGGTGATGCCATCCACCCATCTCATCCTCTGTCGTCCCCTTCTCCTCCCACCTTCAATCTTCCCCAGCATCAGGGTCTTTTCCAATGATTCGGTTCTTTGCATCAGGTGGCCAAAGTATTGGAGTTTCAGCTTCAGCATCAGTCCTTCCAATGAATATTCAGGACTGATTTCCTTTAGGATGGATTGGCTGGATCTCCTTGCAGTCCAATGGACCCTCGAGTCTTCTCCAATGCCACAGTTCAAAAAGCATCAATTCTTTGGCACTCAGCTTTCTTTATAGTCTAACTCTCACATCCATACATGACTATTGGAAAAACCATAGCCTTGACTAGACAGACCTTTGTTGGTAAATTAATGTTTCTGCTTTTTTCAAGTGCAAATTAGGGACTGGCAAGACTAGGGCTGAGAGATGAACAGTTAAGAATCTGTGAAGCAGGCTAAGTAGTACTGGACATTCTGAGGGTAAATTAGAGACACTGAAGGTTTTAGGTAAGAAAGTGACTTGGCCAGACAGCATTTTAGGAAGATCATTCTAGCTACTGTGTAGAGAATAAACTGAAGGGTGTTATAACAAACTCAGTGAAAGATGTTAGTGATCTGAACAAAGCCAGTTCAAGTTTGAAATGAATGTGGAAGGTACTCAAGACATACGAAGGGGATGGAATTGACAGGATCTGCTGATTAATCTGTGGGCTATAAGACGACTTACCTTAAATGGTTGGGTAACATGATATGTCAGTCTCCGACACAGGCAACACAAAAGTTGGGGGGTGAAGTGCTGTGCTGAGCCATAGATGTGCTGAGATTTTCACAGCTGCATATGGAATGTGTAAGTGGAACTCAAGAGATGGAGTCAGAGCTCTAATTACAGCCATGGAAGTGAACGAATTCATTGAACAGAAGTGCGTAAAGTAAATAGAAAAGCTTAAATTAAATCCCAAGAAACACTAATTTTAAAGGATTGGGTAGGAGAGGGAGCCTTTCCAAAGACACTAACAGGGATGCCGGGAACTATAGAAGGAGAACCACCATGGAAGCCAGGATAAGCCTCTGCTTTAGGAAGGGAAGGAAGCATCAGTGATTAGCAGCATCCATGCTTAAGCTGAACCCTGGAGGGTAGCAGGGGCAGAAGGGTGGTGGTGGAAACCAGACTGCCCAAGAGTGAATGAAGTGTTAGAAGTATAGAAAAGCTGTATGTAACTCTTTCAAGACTTCTAGATGAGAAAAAGAGGTCAGCAACTTAACCTCAGAATGTACAGTAATCAAAAAACTAAAAAAAGGTAGCAAGAATGTTGTGACATGTAAGTGTGTATTTTGTCACTCAGTCGTGGCTGACTCTCTGTGACTCATGGACTGTAGCCCACCAGGCTTGTCTGTCCATGAGAATTCTCCAGGCAAGAATACTGGAGTATGTGTGACATGTATAAAATGCATAATTGTCCTTCTGTTACTCGGTGAGCACATTAACTTCTCTGATAATGTGCAAGCAGAGTCTTGATGAGTTTACAAAGCTTATAAAGTCCAACTCATCCCTAATATAGGGTACACCCTCCTGTATGTGGGTCTCTCATGTTCACCCAACTGAGGCTGGTGTTACTAAACCTTTCTCCTTTTTCTTCTACCCATGCTCAGTCAGAGGTTAGACCCTGCAATGAGTGGGGTAAGGTGGTATGTAAAAGTGATCACTTAGCTTCAGTGCCTAGATAATTCTGGAGAATTAGAATGTGGAAGTTTTCTAACTGCATGCCAAGAAGATGACAATAAAATGGGAAGTTTTACATGATGCTACAACTTTAATAACTGCTGCTGCTGGTAAGTTGCTTCAGTCGTGTCCGACTCTGTGCAACCCCATAGATGGCAGCCCACCAGGCTCCCCCGTCCCTGGGATTCTCCAGGCAAGAACACTGGAGTGGGTTGCCATTTCCTTCTCCAATGCATGAAAGTGAAAAGTGAAAATGAAGTCGCTCAGTCATGTCAGACTCTTCACGACCCCAGGGACTGCAGCCTTCCAGGCTCCTCCATCCATGGGATTTTCCAGGCAAGAGTACTGGAGTGGGTTGCCATTGCCTTCTCCTTAATAAGTGTACCACATGCAAATAATGGTTATTTCTGGTCAGAGCTGTAATTTTTAAGCATTTTCGCAGGCATTTCCAAATGCTGGAAGTGTGATAAATACAGCTGTCATGTCTGTTATAAATTTGTATTTATTATTACCAAGCAACTCCAGTCTACAATTGAAAACTCCCTTTCACCCAGCTGTCCTCTTCTTGTCTATGTAATTGACTCAGTTTGGCCTCTCCGAGTCCCGGGGGTACTCTTTGGCTCTCTGCTCACACGCAGTCCCTCACACATAGCACACTGCACATTTTGTTGTCAGGCACTCCCACCCGGAACCTTCCTCCTGCTGACTTACATGTGATATTGCCAACTTCTTCCTCATCTTGTTGAGTCACTACTCCCCTGTGGTCTTGCATCTGGCCCAGGGACTTGGAGAATAGGGAGGCAGGCCCAGAATTCCTGGATATCCCTTACTGCCAACTGGGATTAACATCTGGGTGAGCCTAACCATGCTTTCAGCTTCTATGAACTGGGGAGTGCAGTGAACTAAGCATGTCCAGCATGACAGCTGCCCAAGTCTTAATCCCCAGGCAAAGGTTAAACCTTCTTCGGTGCACAGCCAGGATTTAGATTTCTTAATTTTTATCCCTCATTCGATTGCACTAGGACCCTCCCATTTTCTTCTTTATTCCACTGCACAATGAAGTTAAAAATGTTTAATATAACTTAAAGAATTTTGTCTTGTTAGAGGATTAAAAGTGTAGTGAAGAAGAAGTGAAGTCGCTCAGTTGTGTCTAACTCTTTGCGATACTCTTTGATTTGTGGACTGTAGTCTACCAGGCTTCTCTGTCCATGGGCTTTTCCAGCCAAGAGTACTGGAGTGGGTTGTCATTTGCTTCTCCAGGGGATCTTCCTGACCCAGGGATGGAACCCAGGTCTCCTGCATTGCAGGCAGACGCTTTACCCTCTGAGTCACCAGGCAAGCCAAGTAAAAATCACTGGAAAGCAATATAGAAGCTTTCTACTTTTGCAAGGCCTCTTTTGCTTTGGACATGACTCACTTTTAAATGGTCAAGAGCAGTGTCCTCCAAAACATAACCCTGGAATATTGATCCCTAAGAATGTTAGTGCTATGTACTCAAAGGAAAAAATAAAAATAAAAACGAGTAACAGACTGAGAGTAAGTCGGAGCAAAGCTGTTGGAGCACACAAAATTAATCAGGTTGCTTTACTGCAGAACCCTTCAGCTGTTAGTAAATATTAGTCAGTGTGAATACCTAAGAAGACAGGAATGAGTGTACAGCGCTGCCTGCTGGAGCTGCTTACAGGGGCAGGATTAGCGTTCCACAGAGCACAACTAAGAGATGCTCCTATAAGGGCGTCACTACCGACAGGCTCACACAGGCCATGCACACACATGAGCTACCGATTCATCCATGGCTTTGAATTTGCTTTAGCTCCAACACCGGCGAGGACCATCACGCGAACTGCTCTCTGGTGCTCTTGTTTTTTCCGGTAGAATAGAGAAACTAAGTACACTTGACCCCTGAACACAGGTTCGAACTGGTCACGTTCATTTATGCACAAATTTTTAAAAAGACATATAACAGTACTACATGATCCAAGGCTGGCTGGCTGAATACACTGATGTGGAATTGCAGATGTGGAGGGCCGACTGTAAAGTCATAGGCTTGACTGTGCAGGGAATTGGTACCCCTGAGTGCCGCATTGTTCAAGGGTTAACTGCAGTTTACTGACTGCATTACATCGTGGGTACCAAAGGCATCATCACCTAATCATACAAATAGCAGTTTCCACTTGCGGTTTCTATCCAAATTGAAAGTAGAGCTAAGTTTATCATCTCCTTGGCCCTACCTCACCCTTTAGCAACTTATTGCCTATCATGAGTCCACATAAACAGGGAATTTGACAAAGAAGTTATGTTCAATGCGGTATAATATCCTTTAAGAAATAAAAGTAAAAAGCTGACATTCCCCACCTACTGACCAGATTATCTGCATGTATTTCAAGAAACAATTGGTATGCTGAGGATGTTGAAAGCACAATATGAAATCATGGTAAACTATACTCTTTTGGTAACATAGTTGAGTATGACTCATCTTAGCCACAGAAGTTGAATAGATTCTACTGCCCTTCTTATGGTAAGGGGCTGAGTGGTGGCAGGATAGAAGCTGAGGAAGAATCCGCCCTGTCTCCCAGCAGTGTGCTGTGTCCTGAAACAGAATATCAGGTTCTCCCACCTATGTGTGGAGAGGTTTTGAATTCTTAGAAAGAAGGGTATCTTATTAGCCAAAACTTTTCAAAAATAATTTTCAGAGTGTTCTGCTCATCTCATATTTGAGGAACAATGTTCTCTTGGGACTTACAGTTTGCCCTATTTCAGGACATGGTATCCATATACTAATGAGTTGTTACACTCTGAACACTGGGGTTATTTAACAATGTGCCTCAAAACAGCATCTCCTGCTACAGACTGACAAGAGCGTCAATAGTTCCTTAGAACCCAGCAAGCAAAGGGTCTAATTTTCTCATTTCAAACTTAAAGGCTATAATATCAAAGAGATAAGAAATGAAAGCTCTCAGACTCAGCCATCATGGAGGGTGGTTTTCTTATCCAGACAATTGAGGGAAGCAAAGATGTGAATATTATTAGCTATAATAATATACTAAAATTAATCTATTTGACAGATCCTTTATATAATTCATATAATATAGATATATCCATATCATTTATTCACTATATAACACACACAATTTACACAATATAATTATTATTTATAACACACAATTTAATATATAATAAATTACTATATGCACTATATTTATGAGAAACATTTTTAAAAATGTGATAAAATATGCCATATATCACCATGAGTATGACATAAATCCTTCCTGACTTTATTTCCCCTCAAAGAAAGAACTAACAACTATTCACTTACAAGACACCACTGAGAGAATCCGAGAACTGAGGTGAGGTGACCATCACACACACACAGACCACATCAGAAGAGTAAGAGAAATGGCTACACACTGACCACACCGCCCCTCCCCCAGGCCAGAACAGCACATTGCGAAGAGAGCTACCCTAAACCTTCGGTTCCTCCAGTTGGAAAAGAGAGCCCAGGGTGGACATCAGCTCCCCCAGAATTATAAGTTGCTTCCTGGGAGCTTTCACTCCAGTCTTGCCCCTTAACAATTGTGGGGGAATTGACCACTAGAAACTTGGTCGTTATGGAGAAGCCATGACAGGCTTGCAATAACTAGCGCTTGGATGGCGGCAGATCAAGTTCCTACCGCCAGGGCCCATGGTGTAGTCCCAACCAGCAGCTTTATTCATCTGCGGAGCCAAGACAATGGTAGTCTGACCAGGGAACTCAGCAGGGTGAAGGTCTGCCTGATTCAGGTCCTCAAATAAAGAACTTTGCCAATCCTGACCTGCCCCTTCCCAGGCAGGGGAGCTGAATCTTAGTCCACACGACTGCTGAGTTTAGCTCCCAGCGCCCCCTGCCCAGAAAGCATGACTGAGGACACATGGAAACTACCTACCCCAGCAACGCTTGAGTGGCAGAGTCTGTAAGCAGAGCTGATTGCCCCGGAAGCAAAGTCAGCGCACCCATCAGCCAAGGAACCTGGGGAGTGGGTTGGCTTGAGTCAAGACCATAAGGAGTCTCGTTGAACTTGAAGCTGGTTTCTCCATTCTGACCAGTCAGGGAAACTAATGCATAGCCCCAGCTATCACTAAATACAGTTTTCAACTCCTCTATGAGGAGCGCATGGGAAACTGCATAGCACATCCAATAGCCCTGCTTACAGAGGCACCTGAACAGAGTACAGCCCATCACCTTCCCTGTTTGCAGGACAAAATCCTTGACCTGTCTGGCCAGGGAACTCAGTTCCTAATCTTGCTTGACTTGAGTGCCCCAAACAGTGAGCCACATAAACACACTCCGGGGTCCATTATGTTGAGTAACCCCCATCAAGCCCTGGGCAGAACCTATAATTTATAGGCCTACCTGTGGCTTAGGACAGTACCAACTCTGATCATCTAGTAAGCCTAGACAACCTAGAAAAAAATCTGATTATCTAGAGAAGCAAGCAACCATGATGCCCATTCTATAGCATTACCTGGACTGGAAACCAAGTCAGCAGACCTATTCAACTATTCTCAACAAGCAGCATCCCCCACCTAAACCCATGAGCTAAGGGCTTAGGCAACAGCCTTGCTCAAAAGTAAACCTCAATAGTAAGCCCCATCTGTCCAAGGGGTTACCATCAGACATGCCCAGAAAACCAAATCATAAAATCTGCAAAAGAAGACGGATGACTCAAATTAACAGATACCAAAGTAAGGAATCAAGAATTATAATAAGGGCTTCCCTGGTGGTCCCATGGTTGAGAATCTGCCTTGAAATGTTTGGGACACCAGTTCAATCCTTGGTCTGGGAAGACCCCACATGCTGTGGAGCAACTAAGCTCGTGTGTCTCAACTGTCACAACAATGCAGTCCACACACCTAGAGCCCATGCTCCACAACAAGAGAAACCAGCACAATGAGAAGCAAGTACAATACAAGGTAGAGCAGCCCCGACTCTCAGCAACTGGAGAAAGCAAAAAAGACTAATCACAGCTAAAATAAATATTAAAAAATTATAATAAATCAGGTAAATGTGACGTTATCAAAGGAAACTAATAAAGCTCCAATAACTGACCCTAAAGCCATGGAGGTCTATAAACTATTAGATGAACAACACAGAATAATCCTCTTAAAGAAGTCTGCTGCTACTGCTAAGTCGCTTCAGTCGTGTCCAACTCTGTGTGACCCCATAAACAGCAGCCCACCAGGCTCCCCCATCCCTGGGATTCTCCAGGCAAGAACACTGGAGTGGGTTGCCATTTCCTTCTCCATTAAAGAAGTCTAGTGAACTAAAAGAATACACAGCAACTAAGCAAAATTAGAAAAACAGTGTATGACCAAAAGATGAGGCTCAGCAAATAGAAACCATTAAAAAAAAAATCAGAAATCCTAAAGCAGAAAATTACAATGACTAAATTGAAGAACTCGATAAAGAGCTTCAAAAGCAGACCCAACCACACAGAAAAAAAGAATTAGTAATCTCAAGGACAAAACATTTGATGTTACAGATTCAGAAAAGCAAAAGGGAAAAAGGATGAGAAAAGAATGAAGAAAGCCTACAAGACTTAAGGAACAGGGGGGGAAAAAAAAAAAAAACAGAACAAAACTAACTAGTTGTACTGTGGGAATTTCAGAAGGAGGTGAGGGGGAAAAAAGTATTAATGACTGAAAACTTCCCAAACTTGGAAAGAGAAACGGACATCCAAATAAAAAAGTCCCGTTAAACACTGCCAAAGAGTTTGAACCTAGACAGGGCTGTGCTGAGAAACATTATAATTGACTTATCAAAAGTACAAACAAAGAAAGGATTTTCAAAGCAACAAGATTAGAGAGAACGTACAAGGGAACCAACATAAGACATTCACCAGGTTTCTCAACAGGAACTTTTCAAGTCAGGAGAAAAGGGGATGACATATTTAAAATGTTGAATAAAACACACAGACAAAAACCCTGCCAACCAAGAACTCCATTCCCCGAAAAGCTGTTCTTCAGAAACAAAGAAAGACAATGACTTCACTTAACAAACAAAAGCTGAAAGAGACCATTACAAGAAACGCTAAAGATTCTCTGAGTGGAAATAAAAGAAGGCTTATAAACATCATAAAACATAGACAGCAGAAAACGGATTAGCAATACTAAATATAGTCACATTTAAATTCTTAAATATGGTACTGATGGTGTATAAATCAGTTACAACATTTTTTAAAGTTAAAAATAAAGACAGCAAAAATAACCATAACTACAATAATCTGTCGTTGGCTGGATATGAAAATTATGTAAACTGTAACATCAGTAACCTAAATTGTGAAGGGGGAAGGGAGTGAGAGTGTAAAGTTTAGGAATGCTATTGAAGTTAAGTGGTTATGAGTTCAAATAGGGCATTATAATTTTTTTTTTAAGATAAAAATGGAGTTGCCACAGGATCCAGCAATCCCACTCCTGGGCATATACCCAAACATAACTACAATTCAAAAAGATACATGCATCCCTATATTCATAGCCACACTATTTACAATCGGCAAGACCTAAATATGGTGTAAATCTTCATCAACAGAGGAATGGATAAAGAATACATGGCATATACATATGTGTATATACACACAAACACACACTCAATGGCATATTACTTAGCCATGGGAATGGGAGCTAATGAAATAACGCCACTTACAGCATGGATGGACCTAGAAATTATCATATTAAGGAAAGTCAGTGAGAAAGAGAAAGACAAATACCATATGATATTTCTTATAGATAGAGTCTAAATACACAAATTAACATATCTATGAAACAGAAGCAAACTCACAGACAGAGAACAGACTTGCAGTTGCCATAAGGGAACGGAGGCAAGGGAAGGAAGGACTGGGTGTTTGGGATTAGCAGGTGCAAACTGTTATACAGAGAATAGAATAAAACAAGGCCTACTGATTCATCATGGAATATTGATTATAGTTCCACGTGTTACAGTTGCCTTCACTGTATAGCACAGAGAACTATAATCAATATTCTGTGATGAATCATAATGGAAAAGAATATGAAAAGGAACATATATATATATATGAATCACTTTGCTATACAGCAGAAATGAACACACTAAATCAACTATACTTCACTAAATTTTTTTTTAAAAAGATAACACTGACTACACAATGTGGAAATGAATTAGAAATGGATAAGCTGAAGAGGAAAAAATATCAGTAGTAGATGATCCAAGGGATAGTGGGTTGATTTTTAAATTGAATGTAAAATTTTCCAAAAATCAAAGTCATATCTAAGCTATTGCGGCAGCTAAATCACACCCTCTTTGGCTCTGTGTATTTCAGCCAGTGGGGAAACACAGAAAAGCAGGGTCAACAGAAAAGGCAACAGGAACAACCACAGGTTAGTCTGTCTGAATCTGAAGTAACTGGCTGACCTACAACAGCATCTCTCCATCGTGAAGCTCATCAGAACCACCAGAGAACTTTTAAAATGCTGATGCCAAGACAGAGATACTGATTTAACTTATCTGAGTTGGGATCCTGGAAACATCCCCATGAGGGATCAGCAGGGAGGGCTGAGATCCAACAAGAGCCAATGAGTCTATCCAAAAATTCAGGCCTATCTATTAGGCTTCACAGTCAAAGGCAGATGATCTCAAATTTTAGTTGGCTTCAGAAGGCTTCCCTGGTGGCTCAGAGGGTAAAGCGTCTGCCTGCCATGCGGGAGACCTGGGTTTGATCCCCGGGTTGGGAAGATCCCCTGGAGAAGGAAATGGCAACCCACTCCAGTATTCTTGCCTGGAGAATCCCACAGATGGAGGAGCCTGGTAGGCTACAGTCCACGGGGTCGCAAATAGTCGGACACGACTGAACGACTTCACTCACTCACTCACTCACACAGAAGTCCATGGAGAAAACTCTGATGGCCCCAACTCTCAAAGCTGCTGATTCAGTAAGCCTGAGTGGGACCTGAAAACTTACATATATAACAGGTACTAAGGTGCTGCTGCTGGTCCCAAAACCAGACTTCGAGAACTACTAGTCTAAGGTAATCAATTTCGAAATCAGAATTTTAAAAATGATTAATTTTTTTTTTACTGGAGAAACCGACTTTTCTTATTCTTTTATTACTTTAGATACATAGAATCTTTCTAGTTTCACACCTTGTGTACTGTAAAAACATCAAAATGTAAACAAAAATGAAGAAACTATGGTAGGATTTTATCACAGATGTGAGACGTAAATAGAGCCTTGAAGGATTTCCTCAAAATACAATCTATACTGACTCTTATGTTTTTTAAAAATAATTTAGAATGAGAGAATATATAATAATATGATGGTTCACTACTGTTCATGATTTAGAAAAAGCTTGCCCACCATAATCATGACTGACCAATGTTTCTGTCTAAAATGAGTCTGCAACTTATGACAAACCCAACATCTGGGGTTGGTCAGCTATCTCATAACTCAGTCAAACTCTGATCATGTTGATTCATTATTATTTTTGTGATACCATTGTTTTTTCAATTCTTTAGGACCCTTTGTTAGTTTAAAAAAGATTGTTTTTCTCTGGATAAATATTACCGAAGAAATTTTGATTTTAGTCAAGTCTGATGTGTTTCTTGAATGTACACAAATCTCGAATGTACAGAAATCGTTTCAAAGCTCTTATTAAAAGTTAAACCCTACCTTTAACTGTATAATCAAATATAACTTAGGTCAGGAACTTAATGGCTCTTCATATAAAATAACTTTCAGTATTTAAAAAAAATGACTTCCACAATGTCAAAATTCTTAGTAATACTTTTTCTGCTTAGCACATTAACCTTTCTTATGTCAACTAGTGAATCAAGTCTTATGGATAGCAAGGAATTTTAATATTGAATAATTTTTTAAAATCACATGTTTTAAAATGCTTGGCATGTTTTGTACAAACTATACACCAGTATTATTTTCAACAATAACAAAATGAAATATACTCAAAAGCCAAAACATACCACCACAGACTTTTATTTCTAAAAATGTACCAGTATCAAACATTACCAAAACTATGAATATAAAAATAAAACCATCAAAATGAAATGATGCTGTTTTGAAATGAAGGAACTGCCTGTTTTTTTCCCAATTAGGAGAAAAAAAATCTGGCTCAACAGATTCTGAACTGATTACTGAAGGCAAACAGACTTGGCTTTATTGGACCGTGACCCATAGCTCTGGACTTTTCTTGTCATTAACTCAGAACACTTTACCAGGCTGGAATATTCTAGAGGTAAGTGGCTGTTAAATCAGCTTTGGGGAGAATCTTAAAAACTGGCAGGAAAAGCCAACAAACAACACTTTTTATTAACTTATTCCAGATTAAACCAAGGAACATGAGAACTTTTATTCAATTTTGGATGCTTGCTTGACTGTACCTTTACCCAAAGATTTCCTGATACACCTGCATTCAGTAAGATGGCCCCTGCACACACCAAAACTCCATTACAAAAGAAACTGTGGTTTCTATTGCAGTCTCACAGTTGTCACTTCCACGCTCTTTAGAACTCTTAATTTATTCAGAACAATTCCAGCATTTCATGGCAACGGGAAATTACTTTAAGATACATTAAAACTGTAGACAAAAAGACCTGAAGATGAAGCATCTGTAAGCCCATAGTTGGATTTACTGTTTACAGTTCATATCATGCAAAGGCATTTTGAAAAATCATTGTTTTGTCAGAAATAATTTGTGAAGTAACTAATAATCATTCAAGAAACATTTACTAAACACCAATGCAAGACATGGTATTAACACTTTTCAATACAGGTTTAGTTTCTCTTTAAGGGTATAGATTCATAAGCTAAGGAGACACATTTAGGTAAAAACAATCATAAAATATCTGAATGGTTAAACATACAGATCCATTAGCCATTAAAAGAACATTAGTATAAATTGTATTTTTATAATAAGGAATATGACTAAAATCAGCTACTGAGATAAAATAGAAAGTTTGCCATATTATTGACTTTTTGATGTTTTAAGTATTTAATATTTTTATTTGGAAGTAAAATCTAATTCAGTTATCTTATAAGACTGTACAAGAATATGATCATTTTGAATATTTTGAGAAAAAAGAAACAGTATGTAAGAAATGGATCAAAGTACAAATTAAATATTTATGGCACTGTCTCTTGCCCCTTTGTTTTGCACCAAGAAGAGGGACAAATTTGAAATACTTGGCTCTAGTCAATACAGTAAGTAATGTGGTCAAGCAGGAAGCCCAAGGAAAACCATGTAACATGATTGATGGTTCCTGGAAGTGACTATGTGTGCAGGCTGGTAAATACACAACTGAATCAAAACACTTTAGAACAAGAAAGAGGAACTAGATATCACCTATCCACAGTCTCATCTCCCCATGAAGAAATTAAAACTCAGAGCTAATAGCAGCCCTCTTTGTAGGTATCCTTTTCTCATATTTCCGTGTAGTATAAATAGCACATCTAGTTGACACTTTTTCAAGTGGTCTAGAATAAACTAGGGAAAACTTGCCTGGTGCCTCTGAAATTTTCATGTGCCGATGTGTTTGTTGGACAGGACCCACGCCCTGACATCAAGTTCAGTAAGTTTGAATTGAGCCCAGGTATATGCAATTTTAAGTGACTGTGATGAAGTTATCCCAGGTTAGTGCTGAGAAATACAAAACTGCAGACTGCAAGTTTTTAAAAGGGATATTATGTTGAGTTAGCACACTTTTCCAAACAAGTCACAGCTTTTTCATTAAAGTGTAATGGCTTTTCCTTACCTTTGCAACTCTAAGGAAAAGGGAATGCTTGTTTAATCAAAAACTGGGGAGACCACAGTTTCTACACTTGACAATCAGAACTACCTGAGGTCCTCGTGAGACTACCGACTCACTGGGCCTTTTCCTGTAGAGTGTTATTTACAGGGAGATATGTGATGGGACCCAGGAAGTCTGTAGTTTTCAGTCTTTCCTGGTAATTCTGAAAACCAACCCAGTTTGAAAAATACACCATGATCTGTTGTGTTAAAACACACTCCAGCGGTTCTAAACTCTGGTTATAGAATCAACCCGAGGACTCAGGGAAACGCTTACCTCCAGAGCTTCTGGACCGGTCGGTCTGCAATAGTTCTGAGAATTTGCACTGCTTCAGGCTCCCGGGTGATGTTGATACCTTGCGAAACTCTGGGCTGAACTGTGCTCTGCAAACTGAGGCAGAAGATTCAGAGGAAAATGCCCAGAAGCCGCTGCAGTTTCTCTGCTGAAACCCGGGCCTTCGCTCCTGCTGCCTGAAGAACGTGAAAATGGTGGTAGCAGCTTTTTATCAAGCCTGGAGCAGGTGTTTCCAATTCCCGAAACCTGAATGCGAACCTCCTGGGTGAGATGCTGGCGCATGGAGCTCCCAAGCCTCTGGGGCGAGGAGGGGCAGCGTGGCCAGAGTGGAGAGGGGCTGGGGGTGGGAAGCAGGAGAGGGGAAATCCTGCCAACTGCCAAAACGAAAGGTAACACAAATAGGCAGGTAGGTTTTATTAGTAGTTTGTTCCCAAATTAGTTAAATCAGTGATCATATTGGAAACAACACGGGGACTTCCCCAATGGTCCAGTGACTAAGACTCCAGGCTCCCAGTGCAGGGGAGTGGGCATACAATTGGCCTGCCCTACAATGGCACCCCACTCCAGTACTCTTGCCTGGAAAATCCCATGGACGGAGGAGCCTGGTGGGCTGCAGTCCATGGGGTCGGGAAGAGTCTGACACGACTGAGCGACTTCACTTTAACTTTCCACTTCCATGCATTGGAGAAGGAAATGGCAACCCACTCCAGTGTTCTTGCCTGGAGAATCCCAGGGACAGGAGCCTGGTGGGCTGCCGTCTATGGGGTCACACAGAGTCGGACACGACTGAAGCGACTTAGCAGCAGCAGCATTCAGCCCCTGGTCAGGGAACTAGATCTCGCACATGGCAACCAGAATTCGCAGCTGCAAATGAAGATCCGGAATGCAGCAAGGAAAATTTAAGATCCGGCCAGTGGCAGCTAAGACCCTGCTTAGCCAAATAAATAAATTTTTAAAAAAAATAATAATAACACAAAGTGCGGGTCAACACACACACACACACACACATACACAAATTACCTCATTTTTCATTGAACTTGTGTAGTGAATGTTACTACGTGCTACCCAGATAGCCCTCAGGACAGGCACACTTACTTCCTCCCTGCTAGGGAGTTGCTGGGAATTTTGCCCAGACAGCAGCCCTCAGCTCTCTTCAGGAACTACATCATTTGATGTGAGTCACTGTCCTCAGGCCCTGCTCCACTTCAGGAATAGCCAGTATCCAGTGAGTGGACATCTGGGGTCCCTGTCAAAACTGAATTATCTTGTAAACTTTAGAGGTCTCTGTAGGTTGCTAAGGTCTTTATTGCGATTGCATAATACCTACCCTCTCTATCTTCCCAGTCTTAGTTATTTATTTATTTTTGGCTGCTCTGGGTATTCCTTGCTATGCGCAGGCTTTTTCTAGTTGTGGCCAGTAGGGGTTGCTCTCTAGTTGGTATGCTCAGGCTTCTCATTGCATTGGTTCTCTCGTTGCAGAGCTCAGGCTCTAGGCAGGCAGGCTCAGTAGCTGCAACTCACAGGCTATAGAGCACAAACTCGGTAGTTGTGGTGACCGGGCTTACTTACCCTGTGGCAAGTAGGATCTTCCCAGACCATGGCTAGAACACGTGTCCCCTGCATTGACAGGAAAATTTTTAATCCCTGGATCATCAGGGAAGTCTTATCTGCTTAACTGTATTTCCTTCTCTTCATTCACCCTTCAAGAAAATGACCCCCAAATATTCCTGCACTCAAATCTCCATTCAGATGATCACATAGCAGGTTCTATTAATAAGAAAAACACAAGAGAAATTATGTAAAATTATTAAAAAGAAAAAATTTCTACCTGGGGAAAAAAAAAACTAAAGAAAATGAATAAATGCAAAAACTCATAAAAATTCCATAAGAGGATCAATAAAGGAATAAAACACAAAAATCTGTTAAAATCTAAAAGAGCAATACAATAAAATCTAAGGCCCTTCCTGTCTCAACAAACAGAAACTGAAAATGTAATGGCAAAATTCCGGGTAACAACAAAAAGATTTATCAGCTTAGATAGAATTCTGAAAAGCAAAATAAAGCACATGATGTACATGAAATAAATTTTGAAGTTTAAATAATGGAGGGTAATGAGGAGGAATGTTTTATGCTACCAGTTATCAAAATACAGTAATTTTATCAATATTGGATGAGGAATAGATACAATTATCAAACAAGAGTCTAAAACATGATCATGAATAGATGAGGATTAAATTTGTGATAAAAGTTGCAACATTTACAAGTGGGGAAAGAATGAACTAGTCTAACAACAGTATTGAAATGAGTGACTCAGTTCAGTTCAATTCAGTTCAGTCGCTCAGTCATGTCCAGCTCTTTGGGACCCCATGAATCTCAGCATGTCAGGCCTCCCTGTCCATCACCAACTCCCAGAGTTCACCCAAACTCATGTGCATCGAGTCAGTGATACCATCCAGCCATCTCATCCTCTGTCGTCCCCTTCTCCTCCTGCCCCCAATCCCTCCCAGCATCAGGGTCTTTTCCAATGAGTCAACTCTTCGCATGAGGTGGCCAAAGTATTGGAGTTTCAGCCTCAGCATCAGTCCTTTCAATGAACAACCAGGACTGATCTCCTTTAGGATGGACTGGTTGGATCTCCTTGCAGTCCAAGGGACTCTCAAGAGTCTTCTCCAACACCACAATTCAAAAGCATCAATTCTTTGGTGTTCAGCTTTCTTCACAGGCCAACTCTCACATCCATACATGACCACTGGAAAAACCATAGCCTTGACTAGACAGACCTTTGTTGGCAAGTAATATCTCTGCTTTTTAATATGCTATCTAGGTTGGTCATAACTTTCCTTCCAAGGAGTAAGCGTCTTTTAATTTCATGCCTGCAATCACCATCTGCAGTGATTTTGGAGCCCCCAAAAATAATGTCTGACACTGTTTCCACTGTTTCCCCATCTATTTCCCATGAAGTGATGGGACCAGATGCCATGATCTTAGTTTTCTGAATGTTAAGCCAACTTTTTCACTCTCCTCTTTCACTTTCATCAAGAGACCAAGAGACTCTTTAGTTCCTCTTCACTTTCTGCCATAAGGGTGGTGTCATCTGCATAAGTGAGGTTATTGATATTTCTCCCGGCAATCTTGATTCTGGAAAGAAGCTTGTGCTTCTTCCAGCCCACCGTTTCTTGTGATGTAGTCTGCATAGAAGTTAAATAAGCAGGGTGCAAATATACAGCCTTGACATACTCCTTTTCCTATTTGGAACCAGTCTGTTGTTTCCATGTCCAGTTCTAACTGTTGCTTCCTGACCTGCATACAGTTTTCTCAAGAGGCAGGTATGGTGGTCTGATATGCCCATCTCTTTCAGAATTCTCCACAGTTTATTGTGATCCACACAGTCAAAGGCTTTGGCATAGTCAATCAAGCAGAAATAGATGTTTTTCTGGAACTCTCTTGCTTTTTCCATGATCCAGCGGATGTTGGCAATTTGATCTCTGGTTCCTCTGCCTTTTCTAAAACCAGCTTGAACATCAGGGAGTTCACGGTTCACGTGTTGCTGAAGCCTGGCTTGGAGAATTTTAAGCATCGCTTTACTAGCGTGTGAGATGAGTGCAATTGTGTGGCAGTGTGAGCATTCTTTGGCATTGCCTTTCTAAGCATTTGCAAAACTGTCAGATTTATAAGCCATATCATATATTATAACGTTAACTCTTCACTTACTACTTAATTCTTTAATTCCCATCCTTCTTTTCACTTCTACAAATTCATTGTTGATGTTCCTCCTCTCCCTTTCTGTTCTGTCAAGAATGAAGCATACTTGTCTTTCCCATCTTAAACAGCTAGTCACAGCAGAAGAAAAACTCTCAAGCCCACCTGCTTCTTGGAGCTACCACCACATTGGTTTCCTTGATGGAAAGAATTGCCACTGTTACTGTCTGTGCTTCTTCCCCTCCGGCTCCCCGTCCTGCGGCAGCCTGCCTTCAGACCTCAGGACTCACCCTGGGCCTCTGGAAACAGAATCTGTGACCAGAGAATTCTGGACTAAAGGGGTTTGAGGATGTTCTCCCAGGAGATGCACTAGTAAAGAAGAAGGGGCAGTACTGAGCAGATGGAGAAAGTGACTTACAGTGTATTAATAGTTCCTGCTGAGGCCCCAGTTGATCCTGTGGGGGATTCCTCACTTGGAATCCCTCCAAGTGAAGCAAGGGTGCTGGGCCTTTAAGCCCCCACCTCAGACAGTTGCTGGGCTGGGCTGCCTTGTGCATGGTGGTGCCCTGCAACTGAGGACAGCTGCCAGTGCAGATGAAGACTCTTGGCTGAGAATGGAGTGACTGGTCCTACAGCAGGGACCTGGGTGAAACCACAGTATCTGCTCCATCATCACTCCAGGGACTCACAACCTCTTGCTTTCTTGGTAATTTCTCCCCATCAGGGAAAAAGTTTGCCAGGGGTCTGGTTGGCCTGATTTCCTGGAGGGAAAACTATGAGAGAAGGGCTGGTAAGATGAACTACAGCCCCTGTTCCCGAGTCTGATCTCAGAACTAAAACTGATACTCACCATCTCTCTCTCTACCACCGATTCTAGACTCCCTCTTCCCTCAGCCAGTACCTCTGCTGGTCCAGGCATTTTGCCTGGCTGGATGTGAGCTACACCATCATTCCTGAAGCTCTGGAGCTCCTGGTTACTGTGCCATCTCCAGGCGATGGCTGCTTCTCTACACACCATTGACACCAGGCATGGCGGTGCCACAGGCATCCCAGTGGATCAACTGAGGGCCAAACATGTTCATTCCTCCCGCACTGGATAACAGCTGTCCTGCCTCCCCCTGAAGATGGGATCCATCCCCACTGCTGGGAGGGTGGCTCCTTTCTCTCCCTGCTGGCATCGTGGCAGGAGGATCTTAGGTGGCAGCAGGAGTCCGTGCTACTGTTACTGGAAACAAGAGCCTTTAGATCTGTGGAATCTACACTATATGGGTGGAAAACACAAATTCCTTCAAAGTGGATCATTTTGAGTTGTTGTAATCAGAGCCACTCCTACTTTAACCCTTTGGTTCCCAGGCTCCAGAATTCTCCCTACTGTGGACACAGCTCCATGGAATACTAGATGATTAAGGTTGTAGATGACACCCTGGAAGGTAGAGATGATACCCTGGAAGGTGGTTACATCCTCTCTGGGTGCCCCCTTACCTGCAAGCTGGCATCTCAGCTATGCTTTTAAGAGGCCAATCCATCAGGCTGCTTGGTTCTGAGTTGTACAGTAAAGTGATAGGCCCCACAGACCCCTTGATTCTGTGCAAGGCCAGGATAATGTGAGGCAAGAGAGGCATGTGGGGTGCAACATTCAAGAGGCACCAATCTCAGGCCACATCTTTCCACACAGATTGACTGATCAGGCCCACCAATAAGGGCTCTGCCCATCAGGTGGCCAGCCCTGAAAATTCCCAGCAATGTGAAAGGGATTATAGTGAAAAGTAATCATCTCCCCTCAGTCTCCATTTCACTTCCCCCTGAAAGGTAAACATGATTGTAGATAGCACATATATATCTAGAAAATCTATGCATATACAAGCACATACACATAAACTATACACATGTGACCATTTTATCTACAGATTTTTAAATACTTTCTTCATAACCTTACTTTTAAAAATGTATCATAGCTTGGAAGTGATTTCATTGATTATATAGAGCTATCTTGTATATAGAGGGAGAACTGTCACTGTATATATAGATCACTATAATTTATTGGTGGATATTTAGGTTGTTTTCAATCTTTTGTTATGAAAACTGCATTGTAATAGATATGACACAATTTAAGTTTTGACAGATAAATTAAGATTTACATATTATGGCATTTCAATTTTTGATTGAGGGTGAGCATCGTTTCTTATGTGAAAGACATTCATATTTCCATCTTTGGTGGATGATTGGTTAATATCATTTGCTTATTTTAATTAGTTTATGGACTTTTTTCTCTGTTTAGAGGCTTTTTTACTTATTTGTATAATTTGTGTTATAATTTTTGTTGTATAAATTTACCTTTTATGTTTTTATTTAGGATGTCTGTGCCCTTTTCTAGCCTCACATAAATTCATATTTTACTTTAGTATTTTATCATTTCATATCCTACATTTACATCTCTTTAGCATTTTAAAAATACAAAAGCAGGATGGATGGATACTTTTTAGCTGTTATACCATCACTTACTGAAAAATCTCTCTCTTCCCCCATTATATAAAGTGCCTTTATCCTATGATAAACTCAGTTCCGTTCAGTCACTCAGTCAGGTGCGACTCTTTGCAACTCCATGGACTTTAGGATGCCAGGCTTCCCTGCTATCACCAACTCCCAGAGCTTACTCAGACTCATGTCCATTGAGTTGGTGATGCCATCAACCATCTCATCCTCTGTTATCCCCTTCAGGGTCACCCTCTGTCAATGGTAATTTGACATAATTTAAAATCTATTTCTGTGATCTCTCTCTGTTCATTAATCTCTAAGTTTGGATAGATCGGCTGGAGAAGGGCATGGCAACCCACTCCAGCATTCTTGCGTGGAGAATCCCATAGATAGAGGAGCCTGGTGGGTTACAATCCATAGGGTTGCAAAGAGTCGGACATGACTGAGTGACTAAGTACAGCACAGCACGTTACCTAATTAATTTTAACAATGCTTTACTCTTTAATAACTCTCACTCCCACTCACTATAACTTTATGTATGAATGTTCATATTGGCTGACCACGCCATAATATATTTATTTAAAAATTTTTTTCTAGGATACACAAAATGACTTAATATGCAAAGTTACTGAGACAATTTACTAGTTTAAAAGGTATAGGCAATAGTTGTTTTCTTCTTCTTCTGTCACCATTTCTATACTTTTCTCACCATTAGCTAGAACTTCACTCTAGATGACTTGTTTCTTAAAGGTTTGGAACTCTCATGTGCTTCAGTATTGCCACTGGGTTTACTGCAGTTGCCAGTTAGACTCCTCAGCTCTCAAGAAAATACCAGAAGATGATCCGAGGAACCACATCAATATATACATACCCCCATCTTCCCACACTGTGTTGCAGCAACTCCTCTTTACGGTATTCAAGACCACATCCAATGACAATGGTAACTCCTTCCTTCACCTACTTTCCATCCAAAAAGAAAAATAGAAAAACAAAATACCTGTGAAAAAAGATCAGATCTGTGGTTACTAGAGGCAGGTGTTGAGGGAGGGGAAATTGGCTGATGGTGGTCAAAGGTACAAATTTCTAGTTATAAGATAGATAAGTACTGGAGATAAAATGTGCAACATGACTACAATTATATATATATATATATATATATTGCTGTATTCTATATAAGTAAGTAAGTAAAGTCGCTCAGTCGTGTCCAACTCTTTGCAACCCCATGTAGCCTACCAGGCTCCTCCCTCCATGGGATTCTCCAGGCAAGGGTACTGGAGTGGGTTGCCATTGCCTTCTCCAGGGGATCTTCCCGACCTAGGGATTGAACCCGGGTCTCCTGCATTCCAGGCAGACGCTTTACCCTCTGAGCCACCAGGGAAGTTGAAGTAAATATTAAAAGTTCCCATCATAAGGATAAAAAACCACATTTAAAAAATATTTATATGAGATGATGGATGTTAAACTTATTGTGGTAATTGTTTCACAATATATACAGGTCAAATACTTATGCTGTACACCTTATAGCACTTAGCATATAGCAATTATACAGTGGTATAGATTAATTAAGGGCTTCCCTCGTGGCTCAGACTATAAAGAATCTGCCCGCAATGCAGGAGACCCAGGTTCAGTCCCTGGATAGGAAAGATTCTCTGGAAAAGGAAATGGCAACCCACTCCAGTATTCTTGCCTG
This sequence comes from Oryx dammah, assembly GCF_014754425.2. NCBI lineage: Eukaryota > Metazoa > Chordata > Mammalia > Artiodactyla > Bovidae > Oryx > Oryx dammah. The sequence continues at coordinate 40,651,270 of NW_024070202.1, read as the reverse complement.
GAGAATTCCATGGACAGATGAGCTTGGAGGGCTATACTCCATGGGATTACAAAGAGTTGGACACGACTGAGTGACTAACACACACACACACACACACACACACACGTAGATCAATTAAGTCTCAATAAAACTGGGAAAAAGTAAATTAACAGAAATATAAACCTTAAACATACTTTTAAATGTAATTATTTAGGAAAGAAAGTTAATTTATATAATTGTGTGTATGCTCAGTCGTGTTCAGCCCTTTGTGACCCAATGGACTGCAGCCTGCCAGGCTCCTCTCTCCATGAAAATTTCCAGCTAAGAATACTGGGGTGGGTTGTCATTTCCTACTCCAATTTATATAGGTAGTTAACATAATATTAGGACATGTGTGAGTGTACTAAGCTGCCTCAGTCGAGTCCGACTTTGTATGACCGTATAGACAGTAGCCTGCCAGGCTCTGCTATCTGTAGGATTCTCCAGGCAGGAATACCGGAGCGCATTGTAATGCTCTCCTCCAGGGATCTTCCCCACCCAGGGTTCAAACTGTGTCTCCTGTGACTTCTGCATTACAGGCAGACTTTACCTTTGAGTCACTGGGAAGCCCACTAGAGCTTGTAATGAATCATGAAGAGCTAACTTTTCCAAGGCAATTTTGATTTTCAAACAAGTCACACAAATCTCTGTAGGGGAAAGAGAGTACCATGCCTGGTTACTTGCTTTGGAGTATGAGGGCCTTCATATTCTTCTGCTTGTAAGAGTGGAACAAGCACCCTGAGAACAAAATAAAGTATCTCCTTAATCTATCTTGCCATAGTTGAATACACACACACTTTAATAGTTCATTTCCGGTATTCACGTAGTTCTATGGTAAAAACTGTGTCATCCAATTTGCCAGTCATTGACCTTCATGTCACTGTGACCCACATTAGTTATCAGAGGTGATTGTTTGACACTGTGCACTCACTCCTTTATCTTGTCGTTCATTTGCTACATCGTCATGAGCCATTGTACCTTGTGCAGCGCGCTCTGTTCTTCCTTCCACGGGGCTTCAGCTTCACTCTGCTGCTGCTGCTGCTAAGTCGCTTCAGTCGTGTCCAACTCTGTGCGACCTCATAGACGGCAGCCCACCAGGCTCCCCCGTCCCTGGGATTCTCCAGGCAAGAACACTGGAGTGGGTTGCTATTTCCCTCTCCAATGCATGAAAGTGAAAAGTGAAAGGGAAGTTGCTCAGTCATGTCTGACTCTTAGAGACCCCATGGACTGCAGCCTACCAGGCTCTTCTGTCCATGGGATTTTCCAGGCAAGAGTAACAAGAGTACTGGAGTGGGGTGCCATTGCCTTCTCCGTAGCTTCACTCTAGCATCCTGTCTTTCCAGGCCACCATAGCTTCTGTGAGTCAACTTTGGATTTCTTGGCCACATTTCCCTGTTTGTGTCTTCTGTAAAATTTTCTGTTGCTCTTTCACAAGGAATTTTTTTTTTTTTTGTCTTGGGCACTCTATTTCCTTATAGATGCTGTTATGGTTAATGATCAGAATTACGACATATTTTTATACTTCTAACATAGTATTTCTAACACTCACTTTGTTGTGGCTATTGCAGAAATTCTGAATGTATAGCACTAAAGATTAGGTTAATAAACTTTTATGATTAAAATGAACTCATTTCTTTTGTACATTTGTCCTCCAGCTATAGTGGTATAGGGCTGTGTGTATAGTGGAAACAGAGAATTAATGAAAGTTTTGAAACAACTTTTCCATTTATGAAAGGAAGTTAAATCCTTCAAACTCTATAATGCCTAAATTAAATACCAGGATTATCCCACTATGAAATGGGGCATTCAAATTCCAGTCCTATTCAAGGTACACAGATAAATCTGCATTTTGGAAGTCCTCCCTGATAAACACTAGTTGTAAGCAACTATTTGATTGATTAGACACATTTCATAAATCAAAGGCACTGACCTAAAAGATCCAGATGGAAAACCAGCCTCTTTGAATAATCAGATAGTCTGCTCTGTACTAGGTCCTAGGAAGAATTCAAAATAATCTGAAGCCTTTGCTTCTGCATACATACATGAAAAGTTAAATATATAACAAGCAAGTCCCAAATGTCAAAAATAGTACCTTTTTTCAGATAAATGCTATAGACAATATTCAGTTGAAACTTGTGAGAAATTAGAAATCACAGGAGCAGTTATTCGGTAGGTCTTTTTCTGTTTTATTTCAAAAGGTTATTCTTATTGGTACTGTAATTTAAACTTAGGGCTAGAATTCAGAGATGTTTTAAAAAGAGAAGTGGCAAAATAAGGAGTGGAGAACAGGAGTAATGCAGGGGAAAGCAAGAAAAAGAAGGGGAAATGAAAGGGACAGTAGTGACTATCAAGGAAGAGAGAGAGAATGTCATAAATAAGAGCCTTTCTGCTGAGGTGCCTCTATGCCACGGGTCCCGGGATGCCCTCTGCAATAGCACAGAATGTGCAGGCTTGGATGGAAAACAAGTTCATGTGAGCTAATGACTTAATTTACCTTAGTCCCCATTTTCTTCCTTTCTATAAAGGAAGACTCTGACCCCAGTGACCACCAAGACTCCTTTTTGCTTGAAAATACGAAAAGTCTATGAGAGGTCACACTCTAAGCCAGGTGGCAGCTGGGCAATTCAAGTATGTGTTTACATTCTAAACACGTTCCAAAAGCACCCTGTAGAGTTTGAAAAGGCCCCTGAATTTGTCCATCAAAAATTCTTAAATATGAGCTGCCCTTTGGACTTTGTCAAAGTGTTTCTTCTTTTGTAACAGAGCTCTGTCTGAAAAAGCCATCTGGGAAATATTCACCTCAAGTTTCCTTGTAGGGTGGAAACACGGTTACTTGCTGACTGCCTAGAATGAATACAAATCCACCCAGTGGTCATCAGCTGCCATCAAAACTCTAACTCACTTCAGTTTGGAGGAGACATGTGTGTTGAGATGGGGCCCATTCAATTAGTCTATTTTAGCTGAACTCAAGTGAAGCAAGGCTTAAGCCAATTCTTAACAAATACACCAGATTTTAGCATCTGGAAGGAAACTGATCCAAAACAAATTCTATGATCCATATAACATGTAGCTCTGGTGTGTTATCTGATTCCTGAGCAGTGACCATACTCTGGATGAGTAAGACGAACTTTTAACCCAACAAATGACAATTTAGCAAACAACAGCTGCCCAGCCCTTTCACTAGTAGACCCATAAAAAGGCAAATAAAGTAAATTGTGTTTACACTTATTAAATGATGGCTATTTTTTCTTTTTTTCTTTAGTCTGCAGAAAATAAGAAAGCTTGCAGCAATCACAAGGTTCAGCTCTTCTTCAGGAGATAAACCATGCCTTAGAAAAGCAGATAAGATTAATGTCTTTTCTTCTTTGGCTCAACTGGCTATTTGATTTTATCTTGAGCTCTGTTTTGAATCTTTTCTAAGGCAAAGCAGAATCTGTCTTGGATGGTTTTGTTAACAACGTGGGTTAGACTATGTTTTATGACTAATTAAAATGAGACTGAAAACTGCATAATGGTGTCGCAAATTAATTCACCCCCGATTTGGTCCAGCCAAGACTTGCCTCAGCAGGTTTTGCCTAATCCTGCAGTTCTAGGCGCTGTCAGGTGGCTATTGATTGAATTTGCAGATTCAGTTACAGCAAATGACACTATGTGTCCTGCTTCTTAATTACTTAATGCAGTCCCTATCGGCCATGACAATAGCACATTAAAACAGGTGGCATAAATTTAGCTGCAATGAGCCTGGTTGAGGCAATTTTTATAAAAGCTGCTCTACCCAAATGGGAGGATCTCAAATTCAGTTAGGCAAAGTGTTTCAGTGGAAATAGTGCATTATCTTAAAAGCCACTTGGAAGATTTTATCTGCTATATATGAAATGACCAAATGAAAAAAATTAATTGATAGCAAAAGCATAAATGTCTATATATTAGGGTCTGGGTGGGCAGGATAGTATTTTGCCTGACAGCAAACTCCTTTTTAAACGAGGATAAATAGGGGACATGATGTCTAATTATTAAGCAGGATTCAGGGAGTCACATCTACATACTAGATACAGACAGTGAGTAACCCACAAGGCAGGAAATAAATTTAACTATAGTATCTATCAGTTTTATTAGAGTTTGAATACTTTATTATTATGTGAAATGAATTTACGTTTGGTTTTTTATTCATTTTTGGTTGGAGCTGACTGGTTAGCTGTTTGGTCCAAAAACATTACAAGGAAAAGGCCATTGATGAAGATTTAGTAAAAACTCCCGAGGTCATCAGTCAGTGTGTGGAAAAGGTCTTTAAAAGATTATCTTCAAGACTGTTAAATGTCCGATGAATGGTTGAAAGTTGGGTGTATTTTCTTACTGATTCATCATGTCATACTCCCTGGATGTTCATGTGCTTCTATTAAGTCCTTTGCCTATCAACCTTGGGTCTTGTGTTTTTTGAATGATAGAGATTCAGAACCCAGAATCAAAACGCTGTGCTACGTGTCACTCAATAGCATATCCATCCCTAGTTTTTCAAAAAATGCTACTGAAACTACAAAAACTGATCCAAATTGTTTTTTCAAAGGTTAATTATTGCCAAAGTATAATTGCTTTTATAGCCTCATTAGTCTAACACTTGGAATGCTTAATATACTCTATTATCAAAGTTATATTTCATATTGATTCTGTGGCATGTAAGGGAGGTAAAAGGAAGGGATGTGTCCACTAGAAGGATAAGGTTACTACTCTTCACTAACCAAGTTTGTTACTAAGAAGGAAGAAAAATATCATAGGAACTAATTTTTGGTCAGAAAGTTATCCACAATAAAGATACAGCCAGCAAGCCTTTTCAGACCTTGGTTACTGAGTCAAAGACCAAGTTTTGAAATGTCTAGTCTATTGCTAAACTCCAACAGCTAGGCTTTCTTGCCTACTGATTCATCAGATTCATGTACTCGAGATCATGAGACTATAGCATTTCTTTAAAAATAAAGGAACTTGGGTAATTCTCTTGTGGCACATACAAACCACAGCTCCTGTGTCAGTTGAACTACTCTGGTGAGTGGCTTCATCTTCAATGGCAGTGATGGACAAGTTCCTCTTCACTGACCCTGCTGCCATCTGTCATCCTGGATTCCACCTACAGTGCATTATCTGAGCCACACTGAGCAGGTTTTACCCTGGCCAAGGTCACTGCCCAGCCAATCAGAACTGATGGGGTCACTGCAAATATCCAAATTACTTCCAAATGGAGGTGCTGACAGACACTGTTAATGAGGGCTGTTTTGTCAGACTTGTTGATGACCTTTGACAATATTGCTCTTCCAGACTGCCAAGAGGCGTCTAGTTTTTCTCCCTCTGACATTTAGGTGGTATCTGATACTTAAATGCACTTTTGAGGGTAATCTGAATACAGTGTCCAAAGATACATTTGCACAGCGATAAAACTGAGAGCATCGTTATCCATTCATTAGCTAAGAAAATATTTTAGTCACTTTTCTTAAGACAGATCTAAACCTGTACCTCTGCATAACTATTATTAGAGAAGCAGATGTTAGATACATTAAACTATATAATTGTAAGTGTAGTACAATGATAATAACAGTGCAAATACTTTTACTTCTAAAAGATGTCACATACCTATTTTTCCATTTGTATCCTGTGCTGATCAGTGAGGTGCTGAATATGAGAGAAAATAGATTATTCAAAGCTATAATTTACATTCTAAAATAATGACATCTGCATCTGCTTAGATATTGTGATAAAACAACCAGGCTTATTATCAAATAGGCTCTTTAATCATAGCCTTGACCTCAATATTAGATAACATTTCCAGTTATCTTTTGTAATAAATCAGCCAAGTCTCAACATTCTCAAGAAGTCACTTAAAATTATTAGGTTTTAGAGTGTCTGTGTGTGTGAGTGTGTGTATGTGTGTGTGTTTGTGTGTGTGTGTGTGTGTGTGAAGGTAGGAAACATATATAGCTAGATCACTGACAAGTCTACAGTTCAATAAAACATTCAGATTTTAAAAGTTTAATATATAATTTTGTTCTTTCATTTTAAAAATATTCTACCCAGAAGCTTTCTATTTATTTCCATATTTTTAGGTATGCATGTCTTGGAGTTCTACTTAAATACCACTTTGTTTAATAATTCTTCACAGTCTCTTGATTCTTTGTTTTAATTGTCTAAGAGTTTAAATTATGTGAAGAGAGATTCTTGTATAATTCTGTTCCTTAGCTTCCAGTGTAGGCCCCATTGCCTCTATTTTCTGCTTCCTCAACTAAATTTAATCTCTCTTCTCATAAGCAAACACTTAACCACCTCGTGCCTCTCTCAGGATTCCATCATTCACCTTTCTTCCAACTTAAATCTGGAAGGCTGCTTCACGACTTTAGATAAAATTATATTTAGTTTCAGAAATTTCCTTACAATAGCCACAACTTAGGAAATACTGTCTATTCTCCCTAAAAGTCACAGATGATCACTTTAGAGATTTACTCTATGAATCCTCTTATTTTTTTTTCAGTAAAAATTATATCTGTAAACTAGTCTTTTTCTTTCTTCAAAAAGAGTTTAATGGAGTCAATTTTTATGCTCCCCTTCTTTTGTAGTTCAACATCTATTTTTAAAAATCATTTACTGTAAAGGACCAAAGACATTTAGAACATGACTTATGATCTAATGTCTGGGGAACAAACCTAAAATTAACTATGAGACAAAGATAAATTCAACATAAGACTTAATGTAGATACAAAATTCTACAGAAGATGGTCATCAGCATTCTTTATCTTTTGTAATTTTCCTTGAGTTATGCCATCCTTCCTTGCAGCTTCAACTCTCCGCTTCTAGAGAGCCTCTTAGTGACTCCTATGCCAGTTCTGAAGGCTTTTGTATGAATATCCTCCTGGTCTTGTATCTAGTGACCTCATACTGGTAACCATGGTGGCGGTATTTATACCACAGAAATGGGTAAATGCTACACATTAGGGGCTTTGTTCAGAGAAGGCAATGGCAACCCACTCCAGTACTCTTCCCATGGACTGAGGAGCCTGGCAGGCTGCGGTCCATGGGGTTGCTAAGAGTCAGACACGACTGAGCGTCTTCACTTTCACTTTTATTTTCATGCATTGGAGAAGGAAATGGCAACCCTCTCCAGTGCTCTTGCCTGGAGAATCCCAGGACAGGGGAGCCTGGTGGGCTGCTGTCTATGGGGTCACACAGAGTTGGACACGACTGATGTGACTTAGCAGCAGCAGCAGCAGGGGCTTTGTTGGGTTTCCCTGGTGGCTCAGATGGTAAAGAATCTACCTGCAATGTGGGAGACCTGGCTTGGATTCCCTGTTTGGGAAGGTCCCTTGGAGGAGGACATGGCAACCTACTCTAGTATTCTTGCCTGGAGAATCCCATGGACAGAAGAGCCTGGAGGGCTACAGTCCATGGAGTCGCAAAGAGTTGGACACGACTTAGCGACTAAGTACAGGACAAGGGCTTTGTTTTCTTTCTTTTTTTTCCTTCTGGAGAGCTAGTTAAAACTTTGACTAGAACATCACTGAGTTTAATTCCTTCATAATTCAGATTAAGCCTTGGTGGTGAAAATAACATTTGTTTTTAAAATAAACATACAAAATCACATTAATTTAATGAGTTATTGCTATGAAAAATAAACAGTGTTTCTTGGAGAAATGTTGTCCCTATATTATACAAAAGAGACAGGTAACTGTATGCAAAGATAAATTGTATACCTTCAAGTCTGCTTCAGCTGTCTCAGTTGAATATTGTCATGGTTGGCAAAGAAATGAAACAATTGTTTCACTGTGAAGCCTGTGGGAAAAGGAGAAAGAAATCAATTGTCTCTTCTCTTCTTCCAAAATCTACCTTCACCCTCTCAACTATCAATTATAAAAGAAATAGAGCCTTACCACTCAAAAGTGTGATCTGCAGACCGGTAGCCACTGGCTTCTCCTACCAATGGGTTAGAAATGCGGCCCTCCAGCACAATCCTATCGAATGAAAAATCTACCTCTTAACGAGGTTCAGGTGATTCACACACTCATTAATGCTGGAGAAGCACTGGAATCGAGGGGATGTAAGTATAGGAGAAGTTGTAAAAGAAAGGGGCTTGGGCTGGTGATGTTGGTTTAGGCCAGAGGCATATCCGTTGGGTTGTCAGTACATAGTACACTGGCTTGTCTACAAAGGACAGACACAATAGACGAGAAACTTGGACTTTTTAAGAATGTTTGTTTCAGATGACTTTTCTATGCCCTACCCCTGTGGTTGCTTGTCCCCCTCCCAGCAGCTGTTAAAGCAGATAGTGATGCTGACAAAATACTTTTCAACTACTGCTGAGAAAAGTGGAGAAAGTTGTCATTGTGACCCTGAGGGTGAAGCTCTTCATTTTTTCACCAAGTAGAAAATGTGGACTAAGGAAAAGCGCATTCTTTCATTTTGGCCCTGTTTTATACTGAGGCCATGTGTAGCTGAACAAAGCCAAATGAGACTGACCCCTAAAAATCTGGTCTAGTTACCACAACTGAACAGCATCCAGACAATCATTTGGAATCCTAGAAACTCAAGTTTTTACTTATTTGATGCTGACAGCCAAAAAGAATAATTTTTTGGTCTCATGTGCACTTTTCTGCACTATACAACCACATCTCTAGGTCACATATAAATATGGAAAGAACCCTACATTGAGAAATAAAAGACCAGCCTTAGTAACAGTGTATGTGACCTCTTTGTAGATCTCAGTTTTACCATCTGTAAAATGGTTGTGTGTGTCAACTCTTGGGACCACCTTGGCCTTTCCACTTGTCCTCACACATTTCACCCCAGAGTATTCTCAGCTGAAAGAGCCATTCACTAAGAATGTTTATTCTGTGGCTCTGTTTCAGTGTGTCCTGACTGTATTCCCCTTGCCCTAGATTTTTTGAATTCTTGAGCCATACATTTGTCAAATTTGACAGAAAGATTTTATCATCTAAAATGTGCAGAAATATTGTAAATAATTCTACATATGAATGTTATTTTTTTTGAATGTTATTTTAACCTAATCTTAATCATTGAGTTTCCTTGTGATAAAGTGATGTCCTGAGACACTACAATTGTTGTTGGTGTAGTTGGCAGTTACTAGAAATTCTGGTATGCTGAAGCCATATTATCTAAAGAGATAAATATCTATAAATAGGAAATAGAGCTGGAAGTCCTCATTAATAGATATTGGTCTAATACCTCCTATTAGAATTTGTTACCAACATTAAAGATCTCTTTGAGTCTGACAGAGTACCTATGAAAGACATTATAATATAACAGGGTCTCATGGTTTAGAATACCCTACTTAGTCTCTTATTAATGTTAAATTTCTTAATATTTTTATGCCTTGGTTTCATCATCTGTTAGAAGGTAAATAATAGTAGTATATAATTCCTAGGTTTGATGATGAGAATTAAACAGAATAATATATATAAGCAACACTACCTGGAAGTTACTGAGCATCCCATTGACATTAGCTATATTGTCATTATAAATAAGCAGTGGTAGTAGCAGCAGCAGTAGTATTTCTCTTATATAAAAAACTAAATAAAGCACAAGGTAGGAAATATTCTAATTCATTCAGTAATTATTCAATTAATCCACATCTAAATATTAATATCAAGGGCTTTCCTAATTTTGACACACTTATGCAACATAAACCTAACCTCAGTTTGCCCACTGAGTTATTGAGAAATTATAAATATTAATTATTCTTCTAGAAGGTTAAGCTTATCCATCTCTAATGGTATCCTCTCACTTCAAATTCCTTTGAGAAGCAGCCAGGGCATCCATCCATCAAGCAAAGTAAATGTCTGCCCCTCATTTCTTCCTTCTTAAATATATCCTCAAAAACAAAGAGCAAACCATGTTTATTTCATCATTTACTCCACTTGTGTACATGTCTAACTTTATCTTTGTTCTTCCATACCTTTGACTCTCAAAATCAATCAATGGATTCTTTTTTGCATATCTATTTGGTTTCCCACTTCTGAAGCTCCAGAAATGTCCTTCTTCCCCCACATTAAGCCATGTGAATTCTATTCACCACAGTCCATTTGAAGATCTCTCTGCAGCCTGGAACTGTCCCTGGTTAATATAGTGAAGTCTCTGTTCTCTCCACTGCTATTCCTTGAGTGGTATGGGACAAAAAGTAAAGGTCATTTTCAACCCCAGTCTAGATGCTTGCTAGCTATGGAACCTCTGGGCTTGTTTTTTCATCCATAAAATTCATATAACAATGTCTACCAAATCATTACTGCTGAGGAAATTAGATGAACTACTGAAAACATTGGACTTATGGCTAATTAAACACTAATAGAACAAAGTAGATTATTTTAATCATGTCCTCTTGTTGCCCTTGTGATATAAATTATTTGACGGTTGTTTGTCATCTTTTATTACTACATATTTAAATTTTGTCTTAGCTTTCTCTTCTAAGATTGAGATGGGGTTATTTATTTCTCACATGGAGGTAGATGGTATATTTCAAATTATTGATCATAAGTTTAAGTGTTTAGTTACCATAGTGGGTTTTCAAACCAGTAATTTCATATTCTGAAATCTGCATTACAGCATATAGAATTGATCCTCTCTTCATTATGTATTAGACTTAAAAATGATTTACTATGTACAATCCAAAAGGGATGACACTTTTGTTTATTAAGCACCTACTAAGTAGTTAACAATGTCCTAGATAATAAGAATAAAAAATGATTAAATTAAAAGCCCACAATGTAGCTGGCAAGAGATAAAAATAAGACATTAAAGGTTAATAAATGGGGTAAATGCTGTAACACAGATGGATAAGTCATGTGGAACAGCACAGGGGATAAGCCAACCTTGAAAAGTGGAAGAAAGCCTCACAGAATTGCAATTTGTTTTTTCCTGAATAAAAGTGTTTTAATGCAGAGTACATCATGAGAAACGCTGGACTGGAAGAAACACAAGATGGAATCAAGATTGCCGGGAGAAGTATCAATAACCTCAGATATGCAGATGATACCACCCTTATGGCAGAAAGTGAAGAGGAACTAAAAAGCCTCTTGATGAAAGTGAAAGAGGAGAGTGAAAAGGTTAGCTTAAAGCTCAACATTCAGAAA